>NC_050182.1:32967155-33301321 GCF_008315115.2 Sander lucioperca
CACTGCAATTATTTAGACCAGACCAACACACAGGAACACAGACAGAAAGTCTCAACAGTTAGAAGATTGGTTGCCTCTAAAACTACAGCTTTAACTATAGTTAGGGTTAGGGTATAAAGAAAGCCACCAACTTAAGGTGGCTCTTTAGCATCCTTGCAGGTGCAAAGCTGGCAAGAGGTGCAAAGGCAAGAGCAGTGTCATTTTTGTTTAGCTCAAATATTTTGCACCATCCCTGCTTGGTTAAAAAAAAACAGAACAGACCCTTTTCTCTGGATACTCAAAATAATATTTTCTGTCACGCAGAAGGGATTATTATGGGGAGCTATTGGTTTTGCAGTCATGTAAACAGCTTAAATAGAAGTGAAAATGCCGGATTGCAGATCTATAAGATTGCAAAGGTTGGGCTGAGGGGCTGTACTGCTTGGAGGCCATAATTCTACCATGAAAAATAAGAGAAATCAGAAGCAGTGACACCAAGAAGCGGGATCCTGTGTGCTGGCTGAACATTGTGTGCTTTTGCCCAGTGTTCGGACACTTCAGAGGTTAGTTGACAAGTGGTTGGCTTGTACAATTAAAGGCTGTTTCATCAATACTATTGTTCCACAGGGAAAAGTAGGCATAGACCTGGGAATATAAAAAGCCATTACAGGTGGTCCGTCAAGTTAGCCATTCCTTTCTTGTGTACAGGGAATAGATATACACTTTATGGCGTACCTTGTGGCTTTTGAAACAAATGAAAACACTCTTAAAGCCTGAGGGCATTAAAGCGTATATTTATTTGAAGGCTGTAGAATTTAATATTGGGTGAAATTAAGTGAGAAGGTCACTAGAATTTTATGATACATTTTACTATGTAGTCATCAGTGCTTCACTGTCTGCTAGTGTTCGTATGCATTGTTTAAGTTTCCATTGAGTTGACTTGTTTATATAAATTCCAACTTTTACGCTACAATTAGTGTACCTGTCTTTCAAAGCCCTGTACGATAGTCTTATTTTGTTTTAGCGCACACACATTAAACATATTTATCCTTGTCATTTAAGACTTTAGGCTTCCTGTAGAAATATAATATAAAGGTCCAGGTTACAGTATGTGTTTAGATAACCTTATTTTTGACCTTCTGTCTGTCTCTGAATCATAATTGGTCGCTCAGTGTGACTTTGACACACTGCTGACTGCTAGAAAAACTTAAATCAATTCACGCGGCATGTAGAGAAATTTTGTTTGTGGTCTGTTTTAGAGGTACAATGTACCTACTACACATAGACCTAGATTGTGCGTAATGGTATCTATCATGCAGTATAATAATATCCCAAGCAAATTTCATTGTATGGAAATTTGTTTTGAGCAACATTTGAAACCTTTTGTGATTGAAAGAAAAACCTGATTTTCTCACAAGAAAGGTCACTTCATGTCAGTTCTCTTTTAAGATAATACGTGTAGACTATTACTAGAACTATTTCAGTATTGTATTGCATCAAATAAAAAAAGCAGACAATGAGCAGTACAACTGCTGCTCATGTAGGCATGACAATTTGTCACATATACGCCATAGGTAGGCCATAATTATAAAACCTTTCATTGTCGATGTGATGATGTGTCGAACAGCATTTTCAAGACTCTTGACATTCAGTACAGTGTTTATGTGTTGGTGTTTGGAATAGACTTCTGGCATGCTTTTTTCCAAATGATAATGCACTCCTATGCAAATAAAAGGAATTATCATCACATATGATCACGATTATTTGAGCTGACCCCGATCATATTGCATAATCGTTTCCTCAATGACAACAAATAGAAAGTCAATTAGATGTGGATTCATCCGCTGGCTAAATAAAGTGTCTACTAGGGCTGAAACAATTCCTTGAGTAACTCGAATAATTTGTTTACTAAAAATCATTGATGCAAAATTCTTGCCTCAAAGCTTTGTTTAATCAATGTAACTAACGTTGTAGTGCTCACTGTGTTTCCAAATAGGAAAACATTTCAACAAATCATAAAACACAACGGCAAATATGAAAACATTTCAACAAATCATAAAACAAAACGGCAAATAGGAAAACATGACATACCCTCCTGATTGGACAGACGGACTGTCTGTCTTTTAACAGGAAGGAGAGGTGAAAAACACAGAAAAGCGCCTACTTTTAACAGACAGACAGTCCATCTGTCCAATCAGGAGGGTCCGTCCTCTGCTAGATAGGCCCTACCTTTTCCGGTAGAAGTTAATGCCGTTGTGTTTTATGATTTGTTGAAGTGTTTTCATATTTGCTGTCGTGTTTTCATATTTGCTGTCGTGTTTTCATATTTGCTGTCATGTTTTCATATTTGTTGTCGTGTTTTCATATTTGTTGTCGTGTTTTCCTATTTGCTGTCGTGTTTTCATATTTGCTGTCGTGTTTTCATATTTGCTGTCGTGTTTTCATATTTGCTGTAGTGTTGCTATATTTGCTGTCGTGTTTTCATATTTGCTGTAGTGTTGCTATATTTGCTTTCATGTTTTCCTATTTGCTGTCGTGTTTTCATATTTGCTTTCGTGTTTTCATATTTGCTGTCGTGTTTTCATATTTGTTGTCGTGTTTTCATATTTGCTGTCGTGTTTTCCTATTTGCTGTTGTGTTTTATGATTTGTTGAAGTGTTTTCATATTTGCTATCGTGTTTTCCTATTTGCTTTCGTGTTTTCCTATTTGCTGTCGTGTTTTCCTATTTGCTGTCGTGTTTTCTTATTTGCCGTTGTGTTTTATGATTTGTTGAAGTGTTTTCCTATTTGCTGTCATGTTTTCCTATTTGCCATTGTGTTTTATGATTTGTTGAAGTGTTTTCCTATTTGCTGTCGTGTTTTCCTATTTGCTGTCGTGTTTTCCTATTTGCTGTTGTGTTTTCCTATTTGCCGTTGTGTTTTATGATTTGCTGTTGCGTTTTTCTATTTGCTGTTGTGATTTGCACTTCAGGGCCACCGTACAAACCCGTTGGAAAACAGGTGTCAACTTTTTCTGCTACAGCTCCTCAATACAATGCACAAAACTGCAAACTCTGCTGTACATTCACTTGATATCTTCACTAATAAACTCTCCTCTGCTCAAACCGATCGCTGCATTCACCGTCACTCTCTCCCTTGCTCCACCAGACATGACCGACACATACGTATTTTTACTTTCAAACTCGGTGTCGACTAATTTGATGTTCCAGTGCTGCTTGGGCAGAGAAGGACAGAATTTGTGACCGAGATGACAGAAACTACCGACGGAGCCAACGTGCACAGTCACAGTATCGCTCCGGAAAATTTGCTTATCTTCCCGGGTGTCCTGTTTACTTCCTGTTAGCCTTCAGAATTTACTTTTGAGGAGACAACACTTTTAGGAAATATACAGAATGGGTCATTAAGCATGATGTTTTTTTGTAATTTAAAAATAAATGTTACTTTATTTTAAATCTTTATTATTAAAGCTGTGGAACAAAATAGACACAAAATATGTACCCTCCAGAGTAGATTGAGACCCCTATGAATGATTTTATTACAAAGTGCTTTACTCAACCGAGTGTCAAGTATTAGTATTGAGATTGTGGTCAATGTATATAACAATTTTTATTTAAAGTTTTATGTTTTTGGTGTTTTTGCGTATTTTGTGTTTGTATGTACTGTATGTGTAGTTGTACTGCTGCCTGTCTTTGCCAGGACCCTCTTGAAAAAGAGATTTTTAATCTCAATGAGTCTCTTCCTGGTTAAATAAAGGTAAAATAAAAAAATAAAAATAAAAAAAGAAATTGATATGGTGCCATTTCCAAAGAAATGGCTGGTACCATCTTCTACATTTAGTAATGTTAGAATAATGGCTTGTTCTGACCTGTTGTTGATTTGTTCAAAAACATTAAAGATTGACCAACCGAAGGTATAAGGGCATGCCTAACATAATCTTTGTTGAATGGGATTGTTTTTGTTATGATTCCTTCCTCATCCCCACAGCGTTGTAAATTAAACCGGCAAAGGTTTGCAACTGTTCTTTATTGGCAGTTAAGCAGGGAAGTATGGTGCGAGTGATAGATCAGGTTGTCAATATATCAAGGTGCTACTGGTATTTTATGAAAAGATCATACTATACATCTGCTAGATGGGATACAGCTTGAATGATTCCATATCTAAAGTGTACAGTATACATGAACATTGAATGTTTGTGACCTGGACTTTACAAATAATATTAACATGTCACTAATTCTGAGGATGATAAAGATTGTTTGTATTACTTCATCTTCACAATCAGTGGTTTAAAACCTCGGTGGGGCTACAGGCATTGAGGGTTCTGTTTACACACTTATGTGATCTAGCTTGGTGCACTAAGCTTTGAGTCTAACTACAAAAGATTGTTTAATTTACTCTAAGCTAAATCAGATTCAATTTAAACATTTAGATTATACATAAATGTGGAATGTACATTCATTCCAGTTTTTAAAATGATGTCTTGACTTATTTGTTATATTGTCATATATGTCTGCTTAATGCTTAAATGCCTGTTGCTTCTGTGATAGTTAGAGCAATGCAAATATGCAATGGTGGCAACAGGCCACACAGTTAAGGCTACCATGCCATTTTGCTATAGCTAATGGGGTAATGGCTAGGTGTGTTCCACTCGTTATAACACAAATATTAGACCTAATTTTTAAATACTTCCTATCTTAAAAGAGTGGAAAAGAGTGGCTAAAAGTCTCCCCCTAATGATAAGCTACAATTATTGATGGCTGAAGTCTTGATTGGGTACTCAGCCTATCACTCATTAATGTAATATAATGTTTATAAAGAATTTCATAGCTTTATTGATTTTAGGGCACGGTCTTCTGCGCCCTTTTTACACCCATTCATTTGTATTAGATGGAGGCTGCATCAGGGGGAAGCTAGTTTTGTGTGTTTTGCATGGCTGAGACAGCGGCCATTATGAAAGAGAATACAAACTCATTATTGTCATACTGTATAGCTTAATTTGAATAATATTAAAATCTTTAACAAGTAAAAACGTATACATTTTTGCTTTTTTATTTAATAATAAATTATGCTTGCTGACTCTGAATTAAGATTTGTGGCTGGGCCCCTGCGTAGCTCACCTGCTAGAGTGTGCGCCCATATGCAGAGGCTCAGTCCTCGTTGTAGCGGCTGCAGGTTTGGTTCCGACTTGCGGCCCTTTGCTGCATTTCATTCCCCCTTTTTCTCCCCTTTCAAATCTAAGCTGTCCTATCAAATGCCAAAAAAAAAGATTTGTGGCTGGTGGGGTGCCATGACTGGCCGCTGGAACACGTACATGCAGTGCTTTGCTATTTAAAGCGTAACTCTCGCAAAAATGCAACCTATGGTCTTTTTGTGAATGTACCAGAGTCAAACTTTCGTTTAAAAGCATATTTAGGACGGAATCGCCACTTTTAAGATTTACCGTATTTTCGTTTTTCGGTGCTAGGGGCACTTTTCTGCTAGCCTCAAAATAGCTATTTTTAAAACACTAAGAAGGCTCGACACAACATGAAACTTTGCTTGAAGTATGACCAGGGTCTCTACACCTTAACGAAAGCATTGACAACATTGTTTGTGTACACAGAGTTTACTAAAAAGAAAGGTTTTGAGCAACTCACTGTAGCTGTTGTTCTTCCGGTCGCCGTCTACCGAGCCAGTCAAAAATAGTCAAAGGAGGAGAGTAAAGATGGAAAGCTCCAAAAGCTTAGTTCCATATAAATGCACGGATAATTCGTTGTTTTGTTGTTAGTGAAACACAATATTGACCTTGTAGTTGAAAAAGGAGCCTCATATAGGAATGACATTTCCTCCTATGGAGTCCGTTCATTCGCATTCGGAGATCGCCTATTTTTGACTGGGAAAATGGCGGATAGCGTAAACAACTGCTAACGTGAGTTGCTCAAAACCTTTCTTTTTAGTAAACTCTGGGTACACAAACAATGTTGTCAATGCTTTTGTTAAGGTGTAGAGACCCTGGTCATACTTCGAGCAAAGTTTCATGTTGTGTCGAGCTTTCTTAGTGTTTTAAAAATAGCTATTTTGAGGCTAGCATAAAAGTGCCCCTAGCACTCCCATTGAAAAGGCCATTTGACCAAGAAATGAAAATACGGTAAATCTTAAAATTGGCGATTCTGTCCTAAATATGCTTTTAAACGAAAGTTTGACTTGGGTACATTCACAAAAAGACCCTAGGTTGCATTTTGGCGAGAGTTACGCTTTAAATAACAAATTGTGCCTGTTTACTTAATTGCTATAACATTTGTCTTACATGAAACACACTGTTAACTTTTCCTCTGTTCTTTAAGGATTAGCAGTCACATCTGTTTTTTAGCTGATGATCACTGTCATATAGCAACCAAAGCAGAACATGAGAAAACCTTGTTAAAATCTCATCAGAAAACACATTTTGCTGCAAATATCAGTTTTCCAATCGGTCCACTTTGGCAATTTCCTGCAATTGTCTGTGCAGGATTGAAAATTGTATTGCTGTTTCAAATGGAAACATTGATTTATGGTCCCTTTTTAAAAAATCCATCCATCCATCTTCTTCCGCTTATCCGGTAACGGGTCGCGGGGGTAGCAGCTCCAGCAGGGGACCCCAAACTTCCCTTTCCCGAGCCACATTAACCAGCTCCGACTGGGGGATCCCGAGGCGTTCCCAGGCCAGGTTGGAGATATAATCCCTCCACCTAGTCCTGGGTCTTCCCCGAGGCCTCCTCCCAGCTGGACGTGCCTGGAACACCTCCTTAGGGAGGCGCCCAGGGGGCATCCTTACCAGATGTCCGAACCACCTCAACTGGCTCCTTTCGACGCGAAGGAGCAGCGGCTCTACTCCGAGCTCCTCACGGATGACTGAGCTTCTCATCCTATCTAAGGGAGACGCCAGCCACCCTCCTGAGGAAACCCATTTCGGCCGCTTGTACCCTGGATCTCGTTCTTTCGGTCATGACCCAGCCTTCATGACCATAGGTGAGGGTAGGAACGAAAACTGACCGGTAGATTGAGAGCTTTGCCTTCTGGCTCAGCTCTCTTTTCGTCACAACAGTGTGATAAATTGAGTGTAATACCGCACCCGCTGCGCCGATTCTCCGACCAATCTCCCGCTCCATTGTCCCCTCACTCGCGAACAATACCCCAAGGTACTTGAACTCCTTCACTTGGGGTAAAGACTCATTCCCTACCTGGAGAAGGCACTCCATCGGTTTCCTGCTGAGAACCATGGCCTCAGATTTAGAGGTGCTGATCCTCATCCCAGCCGCTTCACACTCGGCTGCGAACCGATCCAGTGAGTGCTGAAGGTCACAGGCCGACGATGCCATCAGGACCACATCATCCGCAAAAAGCAGCGATGAGATCCCCAGCTCACCAAACTGCAACCCCTCTCCACCCCGACTATGCCTCGATATCCTGTCCATAAATACTACAAACAGGATTGGTGACAAAGCGCAGCCCTGGCGGAGGCCAACTCTCACCTGAAACGAGTCCGACTTACTGCCGAGAACCCGGACACAGCTCTCGCTTTGGTCGTACAGAGATTGGATGGCCCTGAGAAGGAACCCCCTCACCCCATACTCCCGCAGCACCTCCCACAGTATCTCCCGGGGGACCCGGTCATACACCTTCTCCAGATCCACAAAGCACATGTAGACCGGTTGGGCATACTCCCAGGCTCCCTCCAGGATCCTTGCGAGAGTAAAGATCTGGTCCGTTGTTCCACGACCAGGACGGAATCCGCATTGTTCCTCTTCAACCTGAGGTTCGACTATCGGCTGACAAGTGTGATACCCCTGTAATTGGCACACACCCTCTGGTCCCCCTTTTTGAAAAGGGGAACCACCACCCCGGTCTGCCACTCCTTAGGCACTGTCCCCGACTTCCACGCAATGTTGAAGAGGCGTGTCAACCAAGACAACCCCTCCACACCCAGAGCTTTAAGCATTTCTGGACGGATCTCATCAGTCCCTGGGGCTTTGCCACTGTGGAGTTGTTTAACTACCTCAGCAACTTCCACCAGGGAAATTGACGACAATCCCCCATCATCCTCCAGCTCTGCCTCTACCATAGAGGGCGTATTAGTCGGATTTAGGAGTTCCTCAAAGTGCTCCTTCCACCGCCCTATTACCTCCTCAGTTGAGGTCAACAGCGTCCCATCCTTACTGTACACAGCTTGGATGGTTCCCCGCTTCCCCCTCCTGAGGTGGCGAACGGTTTTCCAGAAGCACCTTGGTGCCGACCGAAAGTCCTTCTCCATGTCTTCTCTGAACTTCTCCCACACCCGCTGCTTTGCCTCTTTCACGGCAGAGGCTGCAGCCCTTCGGTACCTTGCAACTGCCCTCGGAGTCCTCTGGGATAACATATCCCGGAAAGACTCCTTCTTCAGTCGGACGGCTTCCCTGACCACCGGTGTCCACCACGGTGTTCGTGGGTTACCGCCCCTTGAGGCACCTAAGACCCTAAGACCACAGCTCCCCTCCGCAGCTTCAGCAATGGAAACTTTGAACATTGTCCACTCAGGTTCAATGCCCCCAGCCTCCACAGGGATGCACGAAAAGCTCCGCCGGAGGTGTGAGTTGAAAGTCTGTCGGACAGGGGCCTCCTCCAGACGTTCCCAATTTACCCGCACTACCGGTTTGGGCTTATCAGTTGACAGCTCTGCCCCTCTCTTCACCCGAGTGTCCAAAACATACGGCCTCAGATCAGATGAAACGATTATAAAATCGATCATTGACCTTTGGCCTAGGGTGCTCTGGTACCAAGTACACTTATGAGCATCCCTATGTTCGAACATGGTGTTCGTTATAGACAATCCATGACTAGCACAGAAGTCCAACAACAAACAACCACTCTGGTTTAGATCAGGGAGGCCGTTCCTCCCAATCACGCCTCTCCATGTGTCTCCATCATTTCCCACGTGCACGTTGAAGTCCCCCAGCAGAACTATGGAGTCCCCCACTGGAGCCCCATATAGGACTCCATTCAAGGTCTCCAAGAAGGCCGAATACTCCGAGCTCTTGTTTGGTGCATACGCACAAACAACAGTCAGAGTTTTCCCCCCCACAACCCGCAGGCGTAGGGAGGCGACCCTCTCGTCCACCGGGGTAAACTCCAACGTAGCGGCGCTCAGCCGGGGGCTTGTGAGTATCCCCACACCCGTCCGGCGCCTCACACCCTGGGCAACTCCGGAGAAGAAAAGAGTCCAACCCCTATCCAGGAGTATGGTTCCAGAACCGAGACTGTGCGTAGAGGTAAGCCCCACCAGATCCAACTGGTAGCGCTCCACCTCCCGCACAAGTTCCGGCTCCTTCCCCCACAGAGAGGTGACGTTCCACGTCCCCAGAGCCAGCGTCTGCTGCCCGAGTCTGGTCCGTCAAGGCCCCTGACCTTCACTGCCACCCATGTGGCAGCGCACCCGACCCCAGCGGTTCCTCCCACAGGTGGTGGGCCCATGGGTTGGAGAGAGAGGTGCCACGTAGCTTTTTCGGGCTGTGCCCGGCCGGGCTCCGTGGCAAACCCGGCCACCAGGCGCTCGCTGACGGGCCCTCCATCTGGGCCTGGCTCTAGATGGGGGCCCCGGGCTTCCTCCGGGCAGGGTCACTCCATCTCTACCTCGTTTTTTCATAGGGTTTTTGAACCATTCTTTGTCTGGCCCCTCCCCTGAGACCACTTTGCCTTGGGAGACCCTACCAGGAGCACAAAGCTCCAGACAACACAGCCCTCAGGTTCATAGGGACACACAAACCTCTCCACCACGATAAGGTGAATTTAAATTGAATATCAGCTGGAAAAGAGCCATTTATTTTATGTGTTACCATCTATTATGTTTTGCACTAATACTGCAGTATATTCAACCTGTTGCTGGTTAACAGAAAAACAGTGTCAACTGTACAGTAGAGCTATAAGAACTGTAGAATATCAAGGTTGTAATTTTACTGTAACACCTTTTGTTTTAATATGTCCACCATTGTTAAACAAATTAAGAAAATTCAAAGTCTACATAGATAATCCTGATTAGGCTAATTAGTAAATATGTCCTACTTTTAACTGCAGTGAAGCGGCAGGAGGTCTGCAAATACAGAAGACATATAACTCATTTGAGCACATATTTAACTTAAACATGAATAAAGCATTGTTTTAAAGGTAACAGTTGATCCTTTTGCTGTATATGTGCTACTATTTACATTTACCACCATAGTTAGCCTTAAGAAAGTAGCAGTGTAGAACTCCACGTTAGTCACCCAAGCTTAAACAGAGGAGGTACTGTTTTTCAGTTGCTCTCCCTCTCTCTTGCTTTCCTTTCCTCTTTCCATCTCACTGCCCCCATACCCTAATACCCTAAGCTTCCCAACTGGCCTTGCAAATAACCCAAGAAGGTTAACTGGCACCTGGCTACAACCTGTGAGAACACTAGCCTCTTTCTATCCATGCACGACAGCAGATGAGCTGCTTTAACCCTGCAGCAGAAGGCGTATTTAAGAAGTGGGTGTATGTATTTGTATGTGTGTGGAGCTTGGGTAAACAGGAAAGCACTCTACATGCTACATTAGAGGTGTCAGGTTTGAAGTGTGAGAGATTGTCCCAGTTTCTGCTTCTTGTATTCAAGGGATCGACTGTTAAGTGCACAACACTGTAATAGGTTTAAGTGCCCAATACAGTATGCATTCCTTCTTCCTTTTCTCTTTTGCAATTTAGTCTTTAGCTTGATATCGAATACCTCGCAGAGCCACCCTGATTTTTATATTCATTGGTTATTTTTTGATGCCACTGATGTAGCTGTTCATAAATAAACTTCACTTTAGCAAGCAGTGTTGGTGGGGATCAGACTTGGGTCATGCGCTTTCTTTCCCCACAGGACTGTCAACACTGATATTTTATTTCCGTCTATTTTCTTTTCTTGTGCATCCATCTCTCTCGTTCTCTTTGTCATTATCTTTTTTTCCGCTTCCCTCTGCAGTTGTGTCATAAGTGTGTTTATTTCTCCACAGGTGTCATTCTTCCTGTTCATTGTGTTTGTGGTTTACACCATGCTGCCGTTCTCTATGCGGGAAGCCATCATCGCCAGCGTCCTGACCTCCGCCTCACACACCATTGTGTTGAGTGTCTGCCTGTCAACCACAGCTGATCACATGGAACCAGTAGTGTGGCAGGTAAGGTGATCAAACACACGTTTGGGTTAATAGTAGTACATTAATTTGTAAATTAATCATTATTAATTGACTAGTGTATAATTGTGTGTCACAACAGAAATATTTATTTCTTGCCGAGTTAGATGAGATTACTACCACTCTACAGTTCCCAGGGAGCACTGCTATCCAGTAGATACTAAAGGGGCCAAGGTTATAATCGTTAACGAAAACGAACGAAATAACGAAAACTAGGTGGGAAAAAACATTGTCGTTAACCGAAATAAAAACGAGGCATTACAAAATGAAAAATAACTAACTTTTAGTCAGGAACACTCTCGTCATAGATTTAACCATTTATTGCAACAAATGGAAATACAGTTATACTTGGCGATGAAGGCTCTGTTCTGATGATGCTCCCTGGATCAGCCAAGCCGCATGCTAAGATGACACAGGGAGCAAGCTGCTGAGACACCCCTGTACACAAGAGTAGGCCCAATCCAAGACATCAAAACAATTTCAGACATAGTTATGATGACAAAAACTGGGAAGGTGGAGGCTGGGGTGGTGGAGGCAAGCTTTGCCAGCATCTGCGGTGTGCGGCAGCATTGGAGTGGCAGGAAGCAGAGAGGAATAGGGAGACATTTAAGTGGACCGCCTGATGTGAAAATGGCTGTGATTGGTTGTGACTGGCTGGAATGAAAATTCAATTAGTGGGCCTATGACTTTCATGTCCTGCATGAACTAACGCAATGCTTAATACAACTGTAATGTCTGTTTTCAAAACTAACTAAAATAAAATAAAATAATCAAGTAAATGTTAGTTAGTTTTAGTCTTTGTCAATGTCTTTCATAGGGCAAATAACGTTATATCTTTCAGAGCTGACATTTCCGACCATAGACCTGTTTTATACAGTCTATGCCATAGACATACTGTATATAGTTTCCGACTGGGAACCCAGAAATTCCGACATTCCATATCAAATTGAACACAACATAGTCCATGCCCCTTGCCTGGCGTCATAGTGGTACCGAAAGTCGGAAGAAAGCGGCAGAGTCCTATTTGATTATGACTGTGGCAGATAAAAAAAGTGTCTTGCAGTGGAAGGTGGTAAAATATGTGGACAATTTTTTAAAGGGAAAAATCCCAAGAATTTAAAAAGTACATTTGAGAATGCGCACAAGGAGGCTAACCTAGTTTACCTTAACAAGGTAAAGGAGAACGCAAAGCCCCCTTTCCCCGAAACAGAAGATAACCCCGGTAAAGGGCATGGATGTATGGGTACAGGGCCAGCAGCATGACAGAGACAACAGCAGGACAGAGAACACTACAGGAGGGCTTTCACCGGCGACCCGACACCAAAAGCGGGAGGAAGCGTGGGTTAATATGTGTATTGATACTGGGATGTCTACACAACTGTGTGAGTCGATTGACTTCATAAAGTTTGTCACTTTACTCAAACCAAAGTTAAAAACAGCTGTTCATGTATGTCTTCTTTAGTCTATTGTCAATTTAGGTTTTTTCCTGGCACACGTCACTTACACATTTTGCACTTACTGCAGCGTCTTGTGTAGACTGTTAACATATTTATGCTCATCATATGTACATTTTATGTACTGGTATTATTGTTGAATACATTGTGAATGTATATTTCTAATATTGTATGATCTTTTTGTTGAGTTATTACACAATACATTTTCTGATCTTCTTGAATCTTGCCCCTGACAAATAACCCATATTACAAAAAAGACTAAAACTAATAAAAACTAAACTAAACTAGGAAACCCACTTTAAAAACTAATTAAAACTAAACTGAATTTGAAAACAAAAATTCAAAACGAAATAAAAATAAAAACTAATGAAAAATGCGAAACTATAATAACCTTGGAAGGGGCTCACTGTACTTGAAGCAACAAACATACATGATGCTGTTTTATACTCTAAACAGGCATCCTGCTGCCAGACAGAGATGCAAGTCAGGTTTTCTGTCAGGGGTCTTATGAAACTTTATAAACATATCCTGTATGTCGCTGTATAATCAGCTTTTTTAAACCTTGTAACCTTTATATATTGTTACAGGTAGACATAGCTACCCCATATTATCCATAATCGATGGGAAGTGCAACCACTGTAGTTTTTTTGTTTTTATTTTTATTATCCAGATTGAACCTTAATGGAATTGTTTTTCCTTTCCAGACATTTAATGTTTCCCCATTCTGCTCATTTCTGGTAATTTTAAACATATAGTCTGTATTTTTAGCAAGCAAACAAATGTGACCTTTAAACTAAAACTGATTTAGCATAGCAGGTAAGCGATAGAAATTCTAATGTGTTTTTTATACTTTATTAGAAGGTCACTCTATTTCCAGCAGTATTGCTGTTTCAAGCGCAACATGTTCAGGCAGTTGGCATATGCTGGGAAAGACAAAGAAATAACAATATCATGAAATGCAGGCTTTTATTCATTTGAGCTCATTCAAAGCTGATTCCAAAAGTCAATGATTGCCAATAGACCTACGGCTACTTCCAGCTAATACATAAAGAAAACAACATTAGTTTAACAAGCATGTCACAAAAGCCACACCTCAGTGGTAATCATATATTTGAAAGTCCAGCATGCAATTTAACATTTCACAGCCACAAAGGGCATTTCTAGCATACAAAAAGGCCTAGTAATTGTTATTGTACTATGTTCTCATCTCAGCCATGACCTACATGTAAATTGCTCTTCTCTACGCTTTTTCTTTGTGTATTGCTGTTTGTCAGCCCCAATGCTCAATCACAGTCTGACTAAATTGTCAATTGTTTCTACACAACAAAGAATGTATTATAAACTGTTATTCATCTTAATGTTAGTTACAATTTTCTATCATACAGTATGACTGCCATTCTAAGATTCTTTCCAGGCATCACTAAATGATTGATATCCTGTGTTCAGCATTCCAGCTTTTGGACAATAAAAGGTTGAAAGAACTTCCAAAGCCTCTCTGAGCATGAGGGCAACAATAACAATCAAATCAAATCTCTTTTAAAAAATAAATCAAAAGGATCATTTATAGCCTAGTATTCAAAATACATACTGTCCTTCAGATAACAGGAAAACATATCCTGTGCTCATAGACATACAACATAATACACATAATTGTACTCAATGTACTATATTTCCTACTCTTAAACCTTCATAATAATTCTCTATTGCCTCTGTGAACTCTGCCGTGATGGCCTCTTATTTGGTCTACTTATCTTTCATGTGTAACTGTAGCATGGGCATACTGGCATCTGGGCAGCCTGGGGCTGTAAGTTACATGGTCACTATCTGTCAGTCCCTGTTGTGCATCAGGTCAGTTTGCCTGTCAGCATAAATCCAGTGGAAAATCTGCCAGGGAGGAGTGTCCTTTAAGGAAATCTCCCTTGTAGTAAAATTGGATAGTTTCATTAAGTGTGAAAGCATAAAAAGGATGTTCTGAAAAATTAATTACTACCTACTTGAATTATGGGCAATTAGTTAATTAGTTAGTAAGCTATTTCCATCATTCAAATATTTATTGGCAAAACAAATGTTTTTTTGGTCTCAAATAATACATGGTAAAATGTGGTTCTCAAATATTTTATGTGACTCATTTATTTGTGAGATTTTCTACTTTAATTATAAATGCTTGCATCATATATACTAAAGGGTGGTAGTCTTTACTCAAAAATAACTCACAACAGCAGTTGAATTAAAATATCGTATTTAATTTCTGTGCCATGAATTTGAGAGGATGATGTCCATATATATATATATATATATATATATATATATATATATACACACACACACACACACACACACACACACACACACACACACACACACACACACACACATATATATATATATATATATATATATATATATATATATATATACACACACACACACACACACACACACACACACACACACACACACACACACATATATATATATATATATATATATATATATATATATATATTGTGTATATAGTTTGTTGTAGAAATGCTAAGCATTTTAGGTATGTATCATATATGTAATGTTTGGGGGAAGTGTCGTTTAAGAAAATATAGAGGGACTGGCAGGCAGAGAAGAGAAGAAAACAAAACACTTTAAATTGGACTGAATTGAAATGAAGTGTGATGCATTTTGATTGATTTGATAAGGAAGATATAGAATTGTCAGTGACTATTTTCTTTTATCTGAAAGATGACAGTGACCGACATATTAGGAAGGCATTCCTAATATTGTGTACAGTCTGTGTGTGTCAAGTTGCAAAGGAATTATTGGAAGAAGACAGATTGCTGCTCAATCGGCAGTCAAGATGGCCTGCTGGGCTAGAAGTGGCATTGCCAAGGAACGAAATGCCCACTAGTAAACACAGACTCCGCCAAATCCTAGCAGCTTTATGTTTCCATCCACATTTTATTTGTTAATCAATGACAGTCATGTTGTTTTCTATCAGTTTGTTGACTTGCCAAGTCTGTATTTATTGTTATGATGATGATGATAACAGGGTATGCATTAGGCATAATGTATTATGCTACAAATACAGTAGGTGTGTACAATATGTGGAATGAAGTGCAACAGTGCCTTGACACGACTGTCCCATACATGTCCTGAAAAATGGGTCCATACAGTAAATTTTAAATTATGCACTTAATGGACATTCCAGACGGCTGTAACCAGTACATACATTTGCTAAAAGACAGACAAGCCAAACCATTAAAGCACTTAAAACTAGTTTTAAAAAGCAGAAAGTTGATGAAAATAAATGGACAGTGATGATACTTGACCTTTCTTCTATACAGGATTTTTAAAAGTACAATTATGAAATGATTCAAGCATGTTACTCTTTTCTTTTTTTCATCTGTCACTAGTGCTATTTAACACACATACAGTAGAAGTACATTCTGTGTGCCATGGAAACAGGACCCTGAGTGGCTTAGTTCTTAAGGGGGAATAGTGAATCCAATATCCTGATGTTTACTCGTTTCAACAATTGTAGTAGTGGGACTTATGTCTTGACTTACGTATGTCCGTGAAAAGTGCTTTATCATTACATTTTACTTACTTTTTTTTTATTTTTCAAAAACAAATTAGTAACTTTATCAGTGTTTGGACAGGTGAAAATCAGTCAACAATTCAAAAAACATGGAGAAAATTGTATTATAAAAATAGGTATATTATACAAAATGTACCTAATATACATCTGAATTAATATAGTATTATGTGAGTATTTTTGCATAAATCTGACTGAGACAACTTTTTAAGTGATTCAGGCCATGAAAAGGCATTAGCTAAATAAATGCTCAAGATATGCATTGTAATATGAACACTTAACAAATAACTCCCACACTTAAAAGCAATACACCCTTGAGGAAATAGGATATAAATGGTCATTATTAAATTGTCTTTCTATATCTTTAGCTCTGAAATGTATGTCTGCATCGATGCGACACAGATACTCAGAGATCCTAACTATCTGCTAATGTACAAAGGCATCTAAGTAATCTACCACTTATCATTATATGTAGCCTGATTTGATCAGTTCCTTGAATTTCCATTCTGTTGTAAGCCAAATTTGATTAGAAGCCATTTTCTTTGTGTATTTCTATAATGTTCTGCTTTGTGTGAGTGAGAAACAGTACATAGAAACAAGAATACATACACACCTGTCTGTACTGTCCATATGTCCCTCTTTCCATAAGGAAGATTTTGGGTATCATTCTTCCAGAAAATTGCGTGTGTGTGTGTTTGTGTGTGTGTGTGTGTGTGTGTGTGTGTGTGTGTGTGTGTGTGTGTGCGTGCGGGTGCTGTATATTTGTGCTTTTGTGTGTGTCAGACAGAGAGTGCATGCATGCATTTTCTTCTGTGTTTCTCTGGCAATATGCCAGTGTCGGTTCAACCCTTTGTTTTGGGACAGCATCAGGCCTACAAGCTCCTTTTTTTAGATAAGAGCAGGGAGGTTGGGTGACAGGATCCTCTAAGGCTTATGTGTCTGAGAAACTACATTGGAGTTGCAGACCTTTTATTTTGACTCTTAAAGGCATACTATGCAACTTTTCCAGCTTTGGTAGGGGGACCGAACTGGCGGGACGACGCTTCGGTCCCCCTACAGGTTGTCTCATTGGAACTGTAGCTCGCGAAGCTGGAAAAGTTGCATAGTATGCCTTTAACTGGAATTGTGAATAAAATGTCTCTCTGAATGCATTTTTCATAAATTGCTTACAGAGTTTGGGGTATTAAGGTCACTGGTTCAGATACTGTAATCGGTTGGGAAGAAGTTGGTGAAGAAGTTTAATGATTCATTCTGGGCTATCCCTGAAACAGCTGCTGTTGTTTAGAGGCACTAACATCTTGAAGACTGCAACAAAAAGGCCAGTTGGGTTTTGTCTTAATACTTCTAGTTATTCTACGAGATATTCTGTTGTTGATGTACACATGCTACATTTAACTGTTACAGTAATGATTTCTTGCCCAACATTTTACAGCTTAAAGTGGACCTATTATATAGCATTTACAGGTTCATACTTGTTTACATGCTTTACTGTTCAAAATCACTTTTCTCATACTGCCCATGGCTGCTGCACCTGTATTCACCCTCTGTATGAAATGCTCTGTTGGAGCACCTGTCTCTTTAAGCCCCCCTCACGAAAAAGCCCAGTCTGCTCTGATTGGTCATCGCATGTCTGCGAGTCTCTGATGCTCCGCTGTGTTGTTTCACTCTAGAGCCTTAGACTGACTGCAACGGAGTATATAGCAGGACTTTCTACTGTGAAAAATCACCAATAAAGACTTCCAAACCAAATACTACACAACCCAACATGTTCCAGAAGTAATGTGACCCGAAATTGGGGAGAAATGACCAACATTGGCCGCCAAGATTACAGCTATCTGGTGTTATAGAATATAGCATCACTTTCTACCATCAAAAGCTTCTAAACAAAATACTACCCAACCGGAAATGTTTCAGGAGTAATGTGACCAGGAATTGGGCAGAATTTAACAACATCGGCAGCCAAGATTACATCTTTTACTGCCGTTAGCATGCAGCTACATGCGACAATGTTAACACCGCAGTAGCTAAAAAAAAAAAAAAAACTCCAGTCTTGCCTGGCTGGAGCAGATGACCAATAATAGAAGACCGACTTGGAGTTGCGCAACACTTAGCCGAGAGTAGAAAAAACTAGGGATGTCCAGATCCGATCACGTGATCAGAAATCGGGCCCGATCACGTGGTTTCAGACTCGATCGGAATCGGACGTTACCTCCCGATCAGGACTCGGATATATATGTATATATATTCTCATTTTTTTTTAACACATCTATAGTTATGCGGTGGCAGAGAGTTAGACTCTTTTGACTCCACACAGAAACAGCAACGCGTGCAGCATGACATCACTTTGTTGCAGAGACGCTATTGGTTAAATGCCGGCAAAGTAGAACACGGAAGCAGCTTGAAGCAGAAAGCGCGAGTATGTCTGCGGTCTGGAGGTATTATAAAGTTGATGACAACAACATTGCCATAGCAAACTGTGAGATATGTAACAGAAGTGCTCTGTTTGTTAACAGAGTTGTTGAATGTTAAAATAAGGTGAATTAAATAAAAAATAAGGAACATCCTCGATCTGTTTTTTCGCTCTTCTTTATTCTTTTTTTATATATTATAGAAGTATCGGATCGGGACTCGGTATCGGTAGATACTCAAAATCAAATGACTCGGACTTGTGGGCAAAAAAACCTGATCGGGACATCCCTAGAAAAAAACGTTGAAACCGTCTGAACGTTTTAGCTCATGGGGATTTCTCTGAAATACGTTTATCTCATTACATAACATAACATGAAAATCCAACATTATGACATTTTAGAATGTGACAGGAAATCTGGAAAAGCATAATAGTTCCACTTTAAGACTGTATTTGTATCAGGCATATTTAGATTATCTTTAACCATACCAATGGCAACAGAAAGTGTTGTTTTTGTCTGCTTACTTAAAGTTACTGTATGTAACTTTTTAATGTTTCTGAAACTGTGTAACTTTTTATCTAATGATCTTAAATGACCTGTAACAGCAAACGAGACAGTGAAAAGAACGCTATTTTTATATAGGTTTTTATTAATGCCTTTGCCCAGGTCCTTTACTTGTGTAAAGCATCCTTGGGTTTCATAGATTGCGCTATATTAATCTAAGTTATTATTACATTTGTTGCTACGACAAACTCTTAATGCTTTGGCTCGTGACACAGTGACAGTGATAACGTGACCCGGTTTAGCTCACGATACATCCTGGCTAAGTTACCGTATGCAACACTTGAGATGCAATGATGTATCTGTAACGATAAATGATTGTAAATGATTTTCTGTCTGGGCAAAACATTCATCGCAACCGTATGACCTTCAGGCAATGCTAACTCGGTAATAGAGTACTGTAAAAAAAAAAAAAAAAAATCTTTACGACAGCAGGTGTAGTAAAAACAATAACGCCAAAGCGGCCACTAGAGTCAACACAAACTGAAAGTTACAAATAGCCACTTTAAAGGGGCGCTATGCAGTTTTGGCCATTTCTTTGCTGTTTTCTCGCTTTTTGCTCGCAGGTTTCTCTATAGAGCTCCCCCTACAGCTATCTATCGGAATAGATATTTGGCAGCTCCTATGTTTGCTCGTGTCTGACTCCTCGCTCGGTCAGTCTGTCGTTTCCTCTTTCTCTGTTCCTAGCTTTCTGCTTCTTTTTTGTCGGCTCAGCCATGACAATAGTGTGAAAAACTCCATCGTTACCTTGTTAGCCGGTTCCTGAATGGGCGTATGTGTGCAGTGCTGTGAAGCAATTCGTTAACATCGTGAGACCTGATATCACGCGATACTTCCTGATGCTGAGGCCGGCAAGGTGAGGAGGGTTGCAAGGGTGGTTTTTCCGCTCACAGACGAGACGACCACCATTCAACTCGAAAAAAGTCATATAACCATTCCAATGACTCCGAAGCTGTTCAGTTAAGGTAAATTAAGCATAGTTCCCCTTTCAGGAAAATGGCCGAATAAACCTCTTATGGACATAAACTAGCACATTGTTGCTCAAGTACATCATGAAGGCCCCTGTAAAAGAACTGTTTGACATTTCGGGAAATATGCCTATTTGCTTTCTTGCCGAGAGTTGGATAAGAAAATCCACCACGTCTGTACAGTAAATGTGAAGCCATCTCCAGCAGTGTCTCTGCTGATTGCCCGGCAACCTCACGTGACGATAAGATCCAGGAGGTGACTGTGCCTGGCCAAGAACCACACAAACCCTCGTAAAACCACAACATATCGTTTGTACACTTTGGGTTATGAACAGATGAGACTAGCTGTTTCCAGTCTTCATGCTGAGCTCAGCTAACTTGCTGCTGGCTACATATTTACCATATAGACGTGTGAGTATCAATATTCTCAGCATGAAGTGAATCAGCGTATTTCCCAAAATGTCAAACTATTCCCTTAGAAGCCCACATGTGCATGCACATACACACATACTCATATTCAGTAGACATGCATTTTTTGGTATGTTTAATTTTTAATTTACTTTAATCTCATATAATTTAAATATTTCACACTCACTGAGCAATTTGTAGAACAAGAAAACACAAGTCTATCCTACCAGAGATTTGTAAATGTCAGCCATTAAATGTCCACGTCGCACATTGCTCTAGTGTGCATACAAACTGCCAAGTAGGTATTAAGTGAGAGGGAACCATGCTGACATCTCCGCTTTGTCAAGTCCATTAAACTTTACAGTGCTGGCTCATTGGAGTCTTAACCAGCTCATTCATTGAAGAGGTGAAAGCCCCATGTTGGGTCCAGATTTATGTTCATATAATACTTACTGTAATAAATATTTAATTACTTTTTTCCTTTCCTGCATGGTGTGTACATCAGTCATTTATTGTTACATTATTATATTGGTATTTTCCAAAAACTATATTCTTCTCTGTTACTAACACGTGGGAAGAATGATCTGGCTACTTGATATAAAAATATATTTAGTCTTTTATATTAGTATTTCTACACAGCTCTGCTTTACAGCAGTCACATGCTCTTTAAGGATAAAACATGTTTTATGTAACAAATATCACTATTTTGAAGTCAATAACATTTATAATGAATGTATCTGTTGAACTTTGGAATACTCCAAATATCAAAATATCCAAACTGATGTTAAAATCAGTGATGTGAATAGTTTACAGCAATTTCAAAATTCACCCTCTGTATTTTTATATCATTACCTATCCTCTTAGACCCAAAACAATTTTCATTTGCATTCTTTGTTAAACAATTTTGAGTGTAAAATCACCATTATTTCTTTGCATTACTCACACTCTATTTAAGCTTCATCTAATAGAATTCCACATAGACTCTTAGCAGTAGCAGCTGTTGCATATTACATGCATTGCCTGTTTAAGGGGAAGTTAGGCTTTATTTGAATCCAAATGAAAGTATTTTGCTGACTTGATATTTATCTTTCATTGGTTTCTCTTTTCCCTTTTTTTTAATTTGAAAATCTAGCTTGAAATCCCACTTCACTTCTCTCTTGAGAATTGTTGATAATTGTATTTTGTTGACTAGTGAGTCAGTTTTACTTGTGGTAATTTCTGTTGAAGAGATCATGTAAGCTAGTCTGCTGGATGTCTGTTGCCAACAGGCCATTAAACAAGATTCACCTTCCCAGTGATCTGCAGCATGTTATAAAATATCAGACTCTTTTTGCTGCTTAAAAGAAGATAAACTCCAGTAGAGAAATGCGCCCCATTTATCTTTGCATTCTGCTGTCAAGTATTGTCCAACTTTACTAGTGAGAACCGGCTTCTTGAAAGCAGTGAGTAAGTTGTCAATCTTCCCAGACATAGACTCTTTTTTTACCACCTCCACTCCCAGTAACCACAAAGAAGAAGCCTGGTGATTTACTTACATCACATGTACGTATTGAGGACTACAAAACGGCAAACGCAAAGTACTAGTGCAACACAATTTTAATTAAAAGAGAAAATAAATGCGTACCTGATTTAATTGATAATTATGAGGATGCTTTAAGGTTACTTAAAGTGAGATTATACAATATTGCATACAATATATAGGCTGTATGAAAACCCTTTTTTATAAAGCAGCTTAAAAAGGCCCCAGTCCATCTTCTTGTGCCTGCTTTCAGTCATCCAGTGTACTTGTCTGAACCCATTGCTCTAAACACTACTCTGTAGCACAAAGTTCAGACTGTTTTGTCCGACTTGCTATGAAATATAAACAGTTGTGAACTAAGCCAGGCTTGTAAATGTATTGCCTTTAATCTAGAGACAATAATGTTCAGTCTTTGGAAATGCAGAGAGGAGATAATAAATTCAGTGCATAGTGAATACAGTGAAAAGATGTGAACATAAACCAAGCCAGCAGACCTCATATGCACATGGTCTCTGCCCCTGATGTTTGCTTTTGTCAAATATAAAGGAGAAACCGGTACATTGATGGTTTGCAGTACATTCATCTAATATATTTAGAACAGCATTTAGAGTACAGAGTGTGAACATACAAATCAGATCCTGTTTTCTGTGTTTCCAGTGTGGGTATTGTACTCATAGTTGAAGTTATTGCTTGTTCTAATTATTGGTTGTGCATTATTTTATAGATGTTATGAACAAGTTGTTGAACTGTGCTAATAAAACAGCAGAAAATGTCATGTATACTGTTAGCAAAAGGATGAGAATTGTAAAGACAAAGTTTGACGCCATATATTAAAATCATCTATATGCAGATCATCTGTAGCTGTGTGTGTGTGTGTGTGTGTGTGTGTGTGTGTGTGTGTGTGTGTGTGTGTGTGTGTGTGTGTGTGTGTGTGTGTGTGTGTGTGTGTGTGTGCGCGTGCGCGCCTGCGCTTTCTCTGGCTTGCAGCTCTACAATACATAGACTAGTAAAAAAGATTCACTGATGTAGGTTTTCTGTTTCAAAAAGTCTGATTTTTTTAACGCAAAACCTACCCTGGTTGTCTACTGGCAGTTGACTGATAGGATTATTTAAAATACATAAACTAAACAAATCCCATAAACGTTTGTGAGCTGAAAGATACATGATGTGGGCATTTATACTTTAGTTTTTTGCTTGGAGAATTTTTACTGATTTTTACTGTTTCTTCTTTGTGCAAAAGGTCACAGGCTTATTCTCCCGGTGCTGTAATGTCAAGCATATTTACGTCAAAAGGAGAGAGCAAATTGCCAGTGGTCAGTGTGACAAGAAGGTCACCATTATGCTGGAAAGTAAGACGAGACTGCAAGTGAAAGGGAAATTGGTGAAAATGAGACAAGGCAGGGAAACGAGAGAGAATGGGAAGTATGAAGGAGGGTTCAGGAGCGGGAGAAAATAATCTTTTTTAAGATGCGATGGGAGAGAACCATTAAATTGTCCATTTGCAAAATATTGAGCGCAAGGTTATTAGGGCCCCTTGGTCTTTATGCCTTCACCTGTCATCACTGGGCCACATCCTATCATAATAGCTACTGTAATGGGGCTTCCTGTGTAGTGCTGCAATAAGGGATGCATGAAATGTGAATGAAGGTAAAGAACGGTTTTGAAATGAAAATAAACAGAATGGACTGCACTTCTCACAGTTTGCCACTTTGTGGGTATACGGAGGAGCTTTGGTTGGAGTAAGCATTTATCCTTCTGTGTCATATTTAATTTAATTTTGTATTCTCTGCTGTTAGTGGGATATTGACTGAAAAAGGGGGATAGCGTACGCAATGAGTTCCACACATGCAGGGGCAATACAATTGCTGTTATCTTTATATTTTGTCCTTGGATGTGAGCCTTTTCTATTTATCCATTACTTATGGTAAACCACTGAATGCAATACAGCATGTTTGTAAGCATCACTTACAGTATGTGCCATGAATACATAATTGACTCCTTTTATCTGTTGAACAAAGAGTCACGCCTGACAATGTGAATGCAAGACTGGAAGTATACAGCTGTTGTGTGTAATTCTGTGTTGTGTGTAAACATGCTAACATTTACAGGTTAGCATGTTGTGTTAAGTTGAAATAATGCTGAGGAAGTACCAAATGTGGAGATATTACTGTCTTGTTGATAGACGAGATTTATGGCTTTCAGCAATTAGAAAACTACAAATGCCATTGTTTCAGTTAAACTTGATCAAAGTTGGGAGATCCCAGAGTTCACAAGGCTGTCCAGTGGTAATCTCATCATTGAGTGTCAGATTTCAAATGTTAGCTCTAGATGTGTAAAGTGTGAGTATGATTAACAGCAGCTTAATCACTTGAATCAAATAGAGCCTGTAGTTGGGGGGGTAATAACACTAATTAAGAAACAGACCGGATGTACGGTGAACATGAACCCAATGGACAATCTATTTATATAGACAAGAGGTGCGGACACACCATTAGCCACTGGGTTTATATACATTAGTTTTTATTTTTTTAAATACTTTTTTAGCAGGGTAGAAGGAAGATTGATCAAGCCACAGTAAAGCTGATGCAGGGAATATATCACACTAGTTTTAGGTAATAAACAACTGAGCATTGGTAGTATAGAGGGCACACACATCTAATTGCCCTATCTACTGTATTTCTCTATCTCTGTGGAAACAGTTTCCTTAAATAACTGATTCACAAGAAAATGAAGTAAGCTGTGTTGTTTATGTATGCCACATTGCCCTTAGAATAAATACAGTTCAGTGTGCGGGGCTGGATGTTGACATCGCTGCAGAATCTCAGTTGCCAGGGCTTAGTACCCTTTACTTAAGAGGTTTTTCTTTTGCCTTCCTTTCATGCCATAAAAACTCATTGCCCTCTTAGGACTTAGAATTCCTAAAGCACAATACTGCTTCCATATTGGGACATGAGAAAACGGCTGTTTTATGACTGTTGCCACGGAATAAAATGGCTTTTCTGATACTGCCTATTCATGTACAATAGTTAACACACCAACAGATGTGTTGAATATATTCCCTTTCACAGCTCTATTTCTGCTCTTTCAAATAAATGCCGGATTACTAGTCACGCATTCATATATTTTACTTGAAGATTATTTTTGTCTGATATTTATCTAACACCAGCTTTGTCTGTCCTCTGTTTCTGTACAGATTTTGGCCAATATTATCATTTTCTTGTGTGGCAACATGGCGGGGGCGTACCATAAACATCTGATGGAGTTGGCACTTAAACAGACTTATCAGGACACCTGCAACTGCATCAAGTCCCCAATCAAACTGGAGTTTGAGAAGAGACAACAGGTAAAGTGGTGAACAAATCTTAATGACCAGTGAGCCAGTGAAAGTCAGGCCGGCAGTGAGTGATTGAGTACATGTTGTGGTCTTGCTGGTGATAAGGGTGGTGTTGATTACAACAATGATGGGGAATGAAAATATACATTTAAGTAATGGATTATGTAAGATGAATGAGAGTGTGGCAGAGATGATGATGATGACAACGACAGAACTGTCTGTAAGGCAACAAATTAAACAGTAGATTAATTTAAACATTATGGCACACCCAGGACTTGATATTTAATCCAGATCAAAATAACTAATGTTGATCCAAAAAGGTTTTTTGAGTTGTTTCATTAAAATACCCTCACTGAAACTTCATCCATAATTTATTTTGTCGTTGTATCAATGTAGATGTGTGTCTCATACACCTGCACTGTGTCGTAATGGTGTTAAACAGTCCCTCTGTAGGCATGTACCATTTATCTTCTTGCAGACTTTTACCTAATGTTTGAGTCATCATGATCTCTGCATATAGCTGTCAGTGCTTGATTCCTGTGGTTTAGGAAGGGAAGGAGTCCACAGAGGATTTGTGTCCTGTTTTACAGAATGTGGTATCTGTTAATGACCTTAGTTAGTGTAATGATGGTGTTGAGTCCCTGGAGCCTATTGCATGTGCTAAATTCTCTGTAGTAAAAGCTTTTTAGGATCCTATGACGGCTGGCTGAAATCTTTGCAGTTGATTAACAAGATATACGAACGTCTGCAACTACATTTTCATCTGCAGCACATTATTCCCTATTCCCTATTGACATCCATCCATTTGTACTTTTTGGTGTGTTGCCTGATCAACTGCCATCACAACTGTGTCCACATTCTAAAGCAAACTCAAAACTTTACTATTTTGTAGTTATTGTCCCACTAAATCTGTCTTTCTGGCTTTCCACATATGAAGGTTATTACAATTAATTCAGGTGAATGCAGGTGCTGCTGCTGCTGCTTACGAGCAGCATGGCTTCCTGTGAGAAAATACACCGAAGTGTTGATTAAAGCTTACTGTTGTGCAAGCCTGGGATGTAGCTTTTTACTACAGCTGCTGCAGTTGTAGCTTTTGGGTTCAATCAGATGAGGGTGAATGCAGCTGCTGTTGTGAAAGCCCAGGCTTGGGGTGGAGCTGGTTATCCCTTTGGTGAATCCAGCTTTTGTTGTTACAACTGCCATGAGTGAATCTGAAAATGCCTCGGGTGGAGCGCTTCGCAGTAGCCCAGGAGTGCTACTGCTGCCTGCGACAGATGTGCAGAGACCCATTTTTCTCTGGTGCTCATAATATATGCTGTTTGCTGCATGCTTTTATCCAAAGTGCCCTGCAGTACAGTGAGTGCATACATTTTTGTGTGTGAGTGGTCCAAGGGGGACTATGGGAATTAATCATAAACCCAAAGCCTTGGCAGCATTTGTTAGCAGCCACCATGGAACTTTCCTTCATGTAGAACCCTCTGAGCCTCAGCAGCGGTGCAGGGAGATGATCAGTGGTGCAAGGGAGACTTGTTAGAGTTGGCGGTGACTTTGGCTTAATTAAGTGTTTTCTCAAATCTTGAACTTGTAACCCTAATCAGAGTTTTATTTGCTAACTACTGGGCAGGTTGGATTAGAGTAATACCCACAGTAACTTCAGAGAGAAACAGAGAGAGATGATTAAGCTACCACTAAATAAAAGAGAGGTTGTGAGGTGAATAACAGTTGAGTCTGTCTTCTGGTGGCTGTCAGTAAAATAATACACACTGTAAAACATTTTTTTAATTGATCATTAATTTAAATTACAGGAAGTCAACCTGACACAATGTAGTGCCCAATTAACCTTCACTTACCACTTGGAGCTTTTCTGGATACCTGCGACAAAAAATGCTGAGAGCTTTTTGTTTCCTCCTGTCTTCAAAGGTTGATGCTTCAGAATTAAATTAGGACTGAATTCAATTAAATATCAACTTGCAGAAAATTTAAAACTGTTTTAGTGACAAGTCAAGGTCCCTGGTGATTATTCTTGGAAAACATCCTTTGGATGTGAGTGATTCTTTGGGGCGATGAAGCAATAAATCCCTGTGAAAAAAATACAGGAGGACAAACAAATGTAATAATCTGCTTATTTATTCTTGAGTTTCCTGACCATCCCTCTACTACTAATTATTCTGTCTTTGTGTTACTGACATTAGGAGCGTCTCCTGTTATCTCTGCTGCCAGCTCACATTGCCCGTGTGATGAAAGCTGAGATCATCCAGAGACTGAAGGGCCCAAACTTCGGCCAGATTGAGAACACAAACAATTTTCACAACCTCTATGTCCAGAGACACACTAATGTCAGGCATGTATTTTTTATTTGGATTACCACTTATATGACCAAGCAGTAGTGTACTCGAAAGCTACGGTTTTCCTGGAAAACATACATTATAAAACCATTATATTATAGTATAATGATTTTTTTCCCATCTCTAGTATACTGTATGCTGATATAGTGGGATTCACACGGCTGGCCAGTGACTGCTCACCTGGAGAGCTGGTGCACATGCTGAATGAGCTGTTTGGCAAATTTGATCAAATTGCAAAGGTAAACATTTGATTATTGGACTGTACCACTAACTAGGGCTGGGCGATATGGACTAAAAATCATATGGCGGTATTTTTCAGCTGAATGGCGATACACAATATATATCTCGGGAATATTTTACAAAATGGGCTGAATGTTCAGTTTTAAGTCTAAGCCACATGTGAGATGTCACAAGCACTTTTATTAAACAGATTGTGATCAAACTAAAATGCAAAGACAGGGTTTCCTTCCCAGTTTGAAATATACAGCTGCAACACATGTAAATGAAAAATTATCTAAAATAAATAGCCCAGGCTATATTAAATACAAAGGCCTATCTCTGAGAAAGCTCCTTTACTTGTTTTCAAAACAATAACAGACTAAGATTAAAAGAGAGATGTGAGGGAGAGAGAGAGGGAGAGGGGGAGTGTGATTGACTGAAGTGGATGATATAAAAACTTTCTTTGATCATGAAGCCGATTGTTATAGAACAATTCTCTGGTTTATCAGTAAGTGTCTGAACTACACTGCAGACTGGATTCTCTATAGTGACGGCTGACTCATGAAAGGCTCCAGAGCAGGTTGAATGCGCATCGGCAGGTCAGCGGCATTACAAACGTCTCGTGTATGAAATGTCTGTATTGTCACTGCGCTGCATTTTTATGAACTATGATTATAGTATATATATATATATATATATATATATATATATATATATATATATATATATATATATATATATATATATATTGATATATCACCCAGCCCTACCACTAACTAACCACTAACACATCCTAACAGTGTATACATTTTGCTTCCTCATTGGGGGCTAAACGATAAATCTCTCATACATCTTGCATCTTACATCTCTCATACATCTTACACCATGTGAAGGGTCAAATCCACCTTTAATGTAAATATACCACCATGCATCACCATTTTGGTGATGTATCTTGCATTTGTAGTCTCTTTTAATAGCTTCATGATGAATTTGTCTTATTCCTGAAAATACCTGGTCAAACATAGCTGAATTGACTTCAAACTGAAGTGAGCAGTGCAGATACAATACAATTTGTACTGCAACTATCTTAACAAAAATTTTTTTCCCCCTGCAATCATAACTATAACTGGTAAACAGACTGTATCAGGTTTTAATAGCAGCCTTTCAAAATCAATCTTTCTTCAGTCTCTGTTCAGTCATACATGGACAAACTGATCATAGAAAATATAGTCCGACAGTTCAATTTTCCCCCTCACATTAACATTGATAAAGTATAACACAGTGTAGCTTCTGTTTTAAGTCATGTTGAATGTAAAACATCTGAGGGTGGACTTTCCCTCATAGGCTTTATATGTGATTCAATTAAAAAGCTTTCTGTACTGTCTATCAACAGGACCTTTATCTGAGCCTGTGTTCCACCTTTTTATATGCAGGAAAATGAATGTATGCGGATCAAAATCCTTGGGGACTGTTACTACTGTGTGTCTGGCCTGCCGGAGTCTCTGCCGAACCATGCTAAGAACTGTGTGAAAATGGGTCTGGACATGTGTGAGGCCATCAAGTAAGTGCCAGTTATATAACAGTGCTGCTAAAGAACATCCCATTTTTGGAATACTTGCTTCTCTCTTTCACTGTGCAGTATATCTTCAATCATACAAACATCCCCCAACTCTGCAGTACTAATGTTGGGTAGAACTTTGGCATCAGTGATGTTAAAATATCTGACCAGAAATAAAATGGCTGGAAATAAATTATGAAGAAACATATCAGCAGTGGCTCATTCATCATACTCCAACCTCCAACCACATTAATGCAGAAATGAAATGCAAAAAAATTGCCTCATGCTGATTCTTGTGTCTGTTAACTCAGCTACGCCCTGAAGACTTTCAAGAGTCTCATTACACTTTTTAGGTACTATTTTTGACTACCTGCATTTCAAAGATTGTTCGGATATGCCTTTAAGCACAGTGCTTTTTGAACTACGTGTACTGAAGCATCCATACCCGTAATGTTGATGAAGTACTTGCTAAGTATTAGCTTAGATGTAGAGACTTTTTTTATTGCCAATTTAGCTGCATCAAATGTTTGGTAAGTGTGAGGTCCTATCTCACCTTTAGGCATCAGTCTGAGAGAAAGGGCAGGGGGCTGCGACAGAATTAAAAGAGAGAGAAAGACCTCTTTTCTAACAAGGTATATGGCTGATGATTTTTTGGTTACTCCACATTAGTAAGACTTGTTTTTTGGTACATGACAGGAAAGTGCGAGATGCCACTGGGGTTGACATCAACATGCGTGTCGGCGTGCACTCTGGGAATGTCCTGTGTGGTGTGATTGGACTTCAGAAATGGCAGTATGATGTTTGGTCACATGATGTCACACTGGCCAATCATATGGAAGCAGGAGGTGTACCAGGGTAAGTGAACCAGAAGTAAAGCAGAAGCACTTGTTACCATTTGCATAATGACAATGGCAATTTTATTTATAAAGCACCTTTCATCACACTTTCATAAACTCAAAGTGCCCTTACATTGAAAGGACAAAAGATAAAAATATAAGCATAAACAACAAAAATAAGGATACAGTATAACCATCAACACAACAAGACAATCTACAAAAGACAGACAGACAGACAGACAGACAGAGAGTAAATAACCAAAAGCCTGAGAGAATAGTAAAGTTTTGAGCTTGCTTTTGAATGTGGACACAGTTGTAATGGACATCAGGCCATCAGGCAGCTTGTTCCAGAGTGCAGGACCACAGTTACTGAAGGCATCCTCACCGGACCTAGATTTAATTCTGGGTACAGCTTGAGGACCTCTGCCTGATGACCTGACAGGCCTGATGGGGTTATGATCTGTTAGCAAGGCAGATGTACTGCGGAGCTAAGCCATTAAGTGTTTTATGGACTTTTGGCACGATTTTAAAGGTGATTCTGTGTTGTAGCCAATGCAGGGTTTTTTTGTACCGGAGTAGTATGTGTAAATGTATGTGTATGTGGAAGGATTCTGGCTGCTGCATTTTTCATGAGTATAAGGTAACATTGAATAATATTGTGGTGCAATTTTCAAAAACCATTTGTGATACCCTTATCCCACTTTTTCTGCATCAGTTGTTTCTGGTTAGTTATGTTCAGTTTGTACTGAAAAATATTGTACCAAAAGAATACCCAGAACCATTCTTAATATTCATAGAAAGCCACTAATACAACTGTTTCTTGCTAGGCGAGTCCACATTACCTCAGAGACACTGGAGCACCTGAATGATGCCTATAAGGTGGAAGATGGGGATGGGCAAGAAAGAGACCCCTACCTGAAGGAACACGGAGTCATCACTTATCTGGTCATCAACCCAAAGGTACCGTAGCACATCTATCATATCCATTGAAATTTATATTGGACATTGAATAAAATGCAATTAAATGACACTATTTCCATGTTTGTCCAGGTGGAGCGTCGGAGCCCACAGTATCATTACCGTCCCAGACACACTGTAGATGGGGCAAAGATGAGAGCCTCCGTCAGGATGACCCGCTACCTGGAGTCCTGGGGAGCAGCCAAGCCCTTTGCCAACCTGCACCACAGAGACAGCATGACTAATGAGAATGGGAAGATCAACACTGCTGTGTGTAATTGTTGGTACACATATGTTGTGATTTAGGTGATGGGAAGGTTCAGCTGTAGCTTGTAACCCATTTTCTCCTCTTGTTCTGTGTCTAGGATGTGCCCATGGGGCAGTATCACTTCCAGAGGAGATCAGAAAGGCAAGCAGCTCATTTTACAGCTCCGGAACAATTTTCTTTGGCAGGATTATCCTCATTCCTAACAGTACAGAGACAGACGACAAGATGTTTATTAAGACTATACTTCTGCTAGAGGCTTTGATGTGTGTGACTAATATTATGTGAACTTAAAAGATATTTGGTCTTTTTTTTCTTCTGTTTACCCATTAAAGAACAAAGTCTCAGAAGAAACGGTTTGAGGAGGAACTTAACGAGAGGATGATCAGGACCTTTGATGGGATAAATTCGCAAAAGTAGGGTCATTTAAAACAAAACAAACACAAATGTTGATGATTTAAATATGATTGTGCAAAAATACATATACAAAGTGTAACTGATTAAATATGGCACATTAAAGCAAATTATGGTATAAATTGTATCTTAATGTGTTGTATTGAATACCTGCCACCTGTTGAACATTCTGAACAAATTAAAAAATGTTTATCTTTAATTTTTTGTAAAAACACATCTAATTTACTTTTAACAGTGCCTGTTTTCTCCCTTTTATCTGGTCTATAACTATGTGTTATCTTATCTCTTTATGCTTCCAGACAGTGGCTCAAGTCAGAGGACATCCAAAGAATATCATTATTCTTTCACAACAAATCCTTGGAGAAGGAGGTAAGAGGCAGCACAAGTAAACTGGCATCATTCACCCCTCAGTGGATATACAGTATTGGACAAGTTGTTTTAAAGAGACTTATAGAACATACTGTTACTGCTTGTTCCTTTGCCTACATTTTGCTTACCCTGAAATCTTGTAAATTACAGGGAGACTTTTTGTGTCTGAGTGCACACTTGAGACACTTTTGAAATAGCCCTGATATCAGTTTTAAAAGCCTTTTTGTTGAAACTTGACCTTCTTTTTATCCTTTCAGTACAGAGCAACAAACTTGCCGGCCTTCAAATACTACATCACCTGCGCATGTTTGATCTTTTTCTGCATTTTTATTGTGCAGATTCTCGTCCTTCCAAAGTATGTGTGCTTTATTTCAAAGTATTACAGGAGTAAAATAACTGTTGACCCAATGTTTACTCTGTGTTAGTGTGGAAAACAGTATATGTATTCTTATGCAGTTACCCTTGATAATGTTTCCATGCCTTGATAAGTCATTTTGAGCTAAGAGCAGTGTTAATGACATTTTGCACAATTACATTAAACTTTCAGTGAATTAAACTTGGGAAACTTGATTTGAATTGATGATGTATTGTATTTTTTTAGGACAACTGTCTTGGGGATATCCTTTGGAATGGCTTTTCTTATCCTCTCCTTGATCCTCTTCATATGTTTTATTGGGCACTTCCTGGTGAGTAAATCCATTTACTTCTAACACCATTGTTTTAGTAGTGACCTTTTGCAGAGTTTTTTTAAGTGTTCTTTTATATTAAACCTGTACTTAACTAGGATATGTCCGCTCTCTAATGGTACACTTCTTTTCTTAAGGTTTGTCCTAATGTCATGACTGGTCCGAGTGGTCCAAGTGCTCTCCGGTCAGCTTAACAGCCCATTAAGTGCCCTTGTTGTTGGCCTCCGGTTAACACAAGCGCCACTCTGGTGTGACCTTGGGGCAAAAGTTAAGCCTGTGCACACCAGTGCTTTGGTGCATGCTTCAGCAGACAATTACCCTTTAATTTTGGGCCAACAAAAAGACATGCATAGATCAGTTGGTGAAATGTCATACTTTTTTTTTTTAATCTATTTCTTTGTAATGGCGTCATTTGCTTCCCCACATAGCGAAAACACCAGTCTCAACTGGATGTTGTGATTCTGGGGTTTACAGCATACCTAGTATGTTTGCATTGTAAATAATTTAGAAAGGGCTGTGACCAGTCAGTTAAATTGTTACACTCGCAGCAACAACACCAGCATGCTTCACTATGCATGTACTGTACTTATTCTTCCATTCCCAATCACAAAGTAAGGTATTGACCTACCATCTTTCCGAGACCTTTTCACTGTTTAGTAGGGAATGATGATGGGTACTTTTAGAAAGGTCAAACATGCCTATTTGATTAACTAACTTGCATATTCTGCTGTTTCGGTGACTGTGTAACTTGAAAGCTTCTACTTAAATCAACCCTAGCAGATTATCTTACTTTGGCTTATTCTAATTCTCATTCATGTTTTATTTAGATCATTATTATTTAAACTGCTGGACTAGAGGTGAACATTGCATGCAAATGCCTTGTTTTCAAAACAAAATGTGCCCCACTGGCTCTACATTTCCGGTGATTCTGCTGGTGCAAAATACAACATGCCATCCTTACTTTATTGTATTGTAATATACATCCCTGAGCTATTCAAATGTCACATCCACTCAGCCTCAGCGATGCTCAGATATTGCTCTGAGATGACTGAGCAAATGATTTGGGCTTTCACTGTCATTGTTTTCGCAATGAAACACATTTAGCTGAAGGCAACGCTGCAAGGGGGAAAAGTAATTGACTGTAACAGGCCCAGCCAGCATTTGCTGAAGCATGGGAAGATTTCATTTTTGCATCAATAAAAAAAAAAAAAAGAAAAGAAGTTATATAGTGTGTTGCCTGTCCGGTGATATTGCTGGGTTAAAATGAAGAGCATGATTGCACATTGTCTACTGCTCTTAAATGCATACAAACTTCGCCCTCAGTTATAATGGTTTGATTAGCAAAGCAGGAGGTGGAAGCTAGTTTACAAAGCTTTGCTTTTGTTCTCATGAAAGTTAGAAAATTATCGTTACACTGAATGGTTTGTTGCTAGCTATACATACGGTTTGCTTAGATGTTTTTAGATTGAATCACTTGAAGTTGTCATAGCGCTGTTTTTGCATATAGTTTAAAATATATTGCAGCATGCACCATTACATTGATAGGACCTCTCTTTTCATAATTGTATGCCTCTTGAACTTGTTTATTGGCACTGCTGAGGCAATCAGGAGTTAATCAGTGGGCATAGGCATGTCAGTGTGTGAACTTGTTATATATTTAATTTATTTTACAGTACTTGTCCTTACTCAACAGAAATAATTATTGTCTGCTTGTATGCAAATGTGCGTTATTTATATATTTTAATTACTTCTTTTGTACTTCAACTCATACATTCTTGTATTGGTGTGCTGTTGTGTGTACGTGTCCCTGCAGCACTGCAGTAAAAGCACCTCCACTTCTTTGATGTGGCTGCTGAGGTCATCAGTCATTATTGCCAACAAGCCATGGCCCCGCATCACTCTCACCATGACAACCACAGCTCTAATACTCATAATGGCAGTCTTTAACATGGTAAGCTTTTATATCCAAGTACTGCAATACATGAGAGCTAACTCCAATTAGGCTTCACTTGGAACAGAGTATCACAACCCATCAGATGACAAACTTATTAGTAACTGCAGTGTAATTAGAATGGAATGGAACATAACATGTCCCACAAATAAAATAAATAAATTGGCCTCAAGTGATGTAAACAATTACTATTCATCAAACAGAGTATATACTGAGTATACTTAATATATAAACAACTTTAAAGCTTAATTTCTTGCAACAGTAATACAATGCGGTGACACAGTGGTATATATGTCTCAGTCATCACAGTGAGGGGCTGTGGATGCACTAGCATTTTAATGTAGTATTTCTATGCTTTCCATTTCATTTGTTTATTACGCCTCAAGCTAACTGGATATTTAACCACATAATCAACTACAGAAAATAATTTTATTTGTATTGTTTTCTTTTGCAAGGCAGTATATCATTTGTTTTAAACAGCAAAGTACTGTAGTGCCGACACCATTTGCATGTAGTGATAAGGAAATAATTTGTATAACAATTTTATTATTTTACTCTCCATCAATTTTTAGATTCATCTGATAGAGGTTTAAATAAAAAAAGGCTCGGATGAAGGTGAAATAGCAGCCTGAGGCTTGTGGGGAAGTTGTGTGATAAAGCATGGTGTCAGGACCCTGGTTTAGACCTTCACACAAATCGATTCCAGAGATTATAATCTTGTTTTGCGCCTCACGTGGGTCAGTTGCTCAGGGCGGATGAGCCAAATTAATTTGGCTTTGCTCAGTGGGATAGCCAATCCTCATCTTGTCCTGCAGGTTCACTTTAAAGGACATTATTGAATGGTTGTCACTATTGGCCTATTATCTAACACGACTCTATTTTCCTCCTGCAAATACAATGTAGACTAGTTTGTCTTTTCATATGAAGACGTGCAAGGCAAGCAGACAGGGAAAGTGCGTTTGTAATTTGAATGTGAATTGTGTGGGTTTTTTTTTCCTGTGGTGGATTTAAATGGAAAGATCTTTTTCACACTGTCCGAAGATGTGGCAAACTCTTAATTTCTGTTGACCTTGTGTTCTTTTTCTAGTTCTTTTTGGAAGACAATTTGTTACCTCCTGTTCCTGTTTACAATTCATCCAATGAAACATTGTTTTACCCCAATGGACAACCAATCACCTTCACAGGAAAAAACAATTTCTACCTTCCTGTAAGTGCAGATTATTATTATCATGATTCTCTATAAATTCATTATTATCTTTTGATAACTTGAATAAATTAACTACTAACTAATAAATTAATCTGTCTCTTTTTTTCTATCTGTCTAGTATTTAATTTATAGTTGCATACTGGGCCTCATCTCTTGCTCTGTGTTCCTGAGGATAAATTACGAGCTGAAGATGATTATCATGTTGACTGCTGTGGTGGTTTACAACGTCATTATTCTACAAACACACGCCCCTCTGCTGGATGAATATAGCAGATTTCTGTACAAGACTGAAAGCCTGGACAGGTAGGTGCACAGTGACAAACAAATACTGTTTAAGAGAGAGTCAAAAAAGGATCAAGACGAGAGAAGGAGAGTGTTGAGGTAGCCTGAAAAGAGAAAATGAAGTTTTGTTGAGACAATGGCCATCTGCTCTTAATCCTGTGGGATTCTGAGTAAATGGAAAACCATCATATAAAGAGAAACGTGAGAAAGACCATCTACCTCAAGGTCTTCTTCCTGTTAGTCGAGACAAGAATAGCTCTAAGTGGATGCACCTGGGGGCATCCTTTGCAGGTGCCAGAACCACTTAAACTGGCTTCTCTCAATGCCAATATTTCCTCCACACCCTTATTTTTTCTTACTAGAAAGCCCCTATAGATGCTGTCGGAAAACATGCAGTAAACATCAGAAACCCAATGATCGCTTGGGGCGTCTTAATGATACAGATAACATTTATCACAAATAAAGCAAAATTAAACGCTATGACCATGGCTCATTATGGATGTGCAGCAGATGCAGAGGCCTGGACACTTGTGCATGTGAAGTTTCAATTAAAGGTCCAATATGTAATATATTTACTGTAATAAATCAAAAAATGACCCCAATGCATCATCAGATATTAAGGAAACATGCTAAGTTGAAATACTATCTTTTCTGACAACAATGCTAATGCCAGTATTTTCTCCTTTTGAAATTTCCGTGACGCAATTTCCGTTTGTGTTTTGGCCTGTGTGTTATCAACTGTCCAGTTTGACAGCCAGGCCAGGTTGCCAGCTATACCTCTAAAAACGTAAACCCAGCGCGCTACAGCTGTAACGTTAGGACAGCCATTAAGGCAGCAAACAAACGAACAGAATCAACAGAGATAGATTCTACCCACAGTAGCGGTTTTTGGCATGGGCTAAGCGGGCAGCCACCCGGGGCAGCCGCCTGGGGCAGCATTTTGTCATGACACATGGGGGATGGCACGAGCACTTCTAAAAAATCCTCTAAGCAGTTTTCTACTGTATTATCTATCATTTCACCGTGTGGGGAATTGGCAAATTGGCTTGTTGAGAAGGTACCGTGCACAGTGAAGCTGTGTGAGAAGGGAAAAGGGGAGGGGGGAGCGGGGGACAGTTCACCTCTGGGTCTAGCGGGTTGCTGGGCATAGGCGCCGATAGCGTTGGTGCTCCGCTAATACTTAGCACCCACAAAGCTGATCGCGGTTATGTGTCAGTTAAACTTTTCATCTCCAATCCTATCCTGAGTTGAAAGATAGCCTACTTCACGGCTTTATTATCGAGTTGATAGGTGTGTTTGTGTCAGCCGTCTGAAATGCAACATTTTTTGACTACTTTTTTTTTAAAGGTCGTGCGCCCGTGAGCACCCACAGAGGGAAACATAAATCGCCGCCTATGTTGCTTGGTCTCCCAAATGGAACGGTCCGGACAAGGGGGGGAATGGGGGACCATGAGCCTCCTTGAGCTTATCACTTTTATGCATGATAAGGATCTATCAGAGATCTACCCCAACTTTTGGACTGCTCTCAGGATTGCACTTACTCTGCCAGTCACTATGGCTCAAGCAGAGAAGAGCTTTTCAAAACTAAAGTTGATCAAGTCATACCTGAGGTCAACCATGTCCCAGGAACGGATCACTGGTCTTTCTGTCAGTATCAAGGGAGCAGGGAGCAGATTTCATACGATATCATTGATGATTTTGCATCAAGGAAGGCCAGAAAGGTCAGGTTTTAGTTTTAGTTTGTGTTTTCTATTCTTAGTGCAATAGTGTAATAATTAGATTCTCTTTACTGTGTTTTCACATTTGTGTGATGAAGGATTTGTGCTATTTAGAATATTTATTCTAAATTTTATTCGCATATTATTCTTAATATTTTATATTATTGTTGCTCTCTGCTCTTGTAAAAAAATGTATATATCTGATTGTATATATTTTTGGCACATTTATATATATATTTTATTATAACAACATAAGTGAAAGAGAAAATTATATTTCTCAGTTGCGCAAATCCTTCATTAGAACATTTGAAAAACACACTTAAGAGAATCCAGTTATTTAACTATTGCAATTACAACAGGAAACACTTTTTTAATCTCCACCTCCAACATTTTCGAAAGAGAATGAACACAATTCTGCACGAAATATGACAGTATAAGTTATCAGAACTTATACTGTTATACGGGGGGGGGGGGGGGCTCGAAGGGGGGCCCTGGATGTAATTCAATGTAGAACCGCCACTGCGCCCTAAAAAAACCCCGGCATGTTTCTAATAGTTGCGTGACCAGAGACGTAACAAACCCTGGGTAAATATTGGAGATTATTACTCGCAAACAATTGAGACACAGCCAGTAAAGGGATCCCGACTGGTCCTGGCTAACGCCGCCATGCTAACCCTGCTAACTGCTAACGTTACCGGAGGACCAGGCAAGCGGGCCACGGCTGTTTACAATGTGTAGCCTGTTCAGTGGCCGTAGCCGACAACGGTGAGTTATTTTAAACCAAGAGAGGGGGGTTGTAAATTGGAAAGAGAGGACCGTGAGTTTGCAGTGTGTTTAGCGATTGTTGCTGTAATTCTAAGCCAATAAAGTGTGTATTTCAGTCGGTTGGAAAAGGACGGCAAGGTAGTGTTATTTTTAGCGGTGCCTATCGTAATTCTAAGCTGAGGGAGTGTATCAGTCTGCCGTGTTGAGAGGACGGCGAGGTTGTGGGGTTTTTAGCGGTTCTTACTGTAATTCTAAGCCGAAAAAGTGTGTCTGTCAGTTGGGTACAGAGCTCCGTGTGAGCACAGGCTTTTATGACTGTCAATATAGCCAGCAAGTAAGTAATGTCTGGCTATGTGAGACAAGCGTCTGTTGTTGGATGCTCCGGTCTCAGCCTGGCAACCTCCGTGAACTTCGAGTCTGGGGAGGAGGGGGCGGGGGAGCCGACTTTCTCCAGTATTTTGAATTTGTACTGCAGTAACTATTTTAAACACTAGCTGTCAGTATTATATATTGCACCTTTTGACAAAATCAAAAATGGCTGACTTCCTGTCAAGCTAAAAAAAATCAAAAAAAATTATATATATTCCTAAAGATGAGGACAAGGTTCCCACCAAATTCTGTAAAGATCAAAGAAACTATCCGAACCATGGTGTGTGTTAGGGGGGCGTTATGGAGCCTGCTGGCCATGCCCGAGCCAAATCACAAAATTGCAATTTTCGCCAGGTCTGACATTTGTGCCAAGTGAGTTTTCAACCATCCTAAGCCCCTAAAATAATTCTTTAAAAAACAATAGGTTCCTCGCACTTTTGTGCTCGGGCCTTAAATATACAATTAACAACCCTCATATTTTACAGTCTGCTGCAGAATACATATCTGCTTTGTAAATCACTAGTTCTGTGTTCTCCTTTGAGAAAAAAAATCAGAAACCAAAAGGGAGAAATTTATATATTTTTTTGGTTTCACAATGGCGTCCCTAGTCTTGCATTAATGTTTAATCAAATCTTGGATAAAGCAGTAACGTCAGTGTTCTGCCAAAGGCAGAGCAGACAGTCACACTGAGCCATAGACAGCAGCCTGCTACACAACAGCCACGACAACAACCCCTATTAGCTTTTCTGCCAAATTCTCCATCTTATCTAACTTACAAACATGAACACATGTCTTGTCCTGCAATTAAGCATGTTCAACGAGTGACCAAACAAACTTACAGCGAGGGAAAGTGCACTGCTAACATGAGTTTACAGATTAAATCGCTAATTAGCTGCTCAGCTGCAGAACAGCATGTCAACGTAGCTGCAAATGTCACTTTGGTCCATTTAGATGCTGGTGTGGTCCTTAAACGTCAAATCACTGCTAACAACACTCTGTCTGCCCATGACATATAAGCTACAGCGCAAGATTGTTTACTTTGTCCCTAGCCCCTGACAGCCTTCCAGCTGCTGTCAATCAAACACACTTGTTGACACGCCAGCTGAGATGAGAAGGAGCATTTCTGATATTTCCCCAAAGACCTTTTTTCTTCCTCAATGATAAAAAAACTATCAACAATGCATGTTGACATTAATAACATGGAAATAGCGGGTTTAATAAAACATGTTAATGTAAGGCTGGAACTGTGGTGTCTTACACATTCAGCTTATGTTAGTTATTGTAAGTCCATAGTGCACTCATTATACTCTGCTATGGTAACATAAACTCATTAATCCTATGAGGATAAAAGTCATACCGGCGAGTCCAAGTGATGTTTGACAACACTCGTATTCAAAAAGTGATATAATGTGGCCATGATAGCTCAGTCGGTAGAGTGGGCTCACATATACAGACGTTCAAGTCCTGGCTGGCCAGAAGGGGGCCACCAGAAGAAGCCTGTGGCCCTGATGAAGCACTCTGAGAAGCGACGGCAAGATCAGAGGAAACGGTGGAAAGGCATAGAGAAGGCCCTCTGGCCATGCATGAGCAAGAGCATCCTGGCCAAGAGGGCTGTTCTCCATCAGAGAAAACCATAGGGGGCAATGGGTCGACATTGCCGAAGTGAAAATATCTACCTCCGCCGTGCCAAAGAGACCCCAGATCCTGTGTACCACATCTGGATGAAGCCGCCACTCCCCCGGTGGAGGCTACTGACGAGAGAGGAAGTCCGCGACCTGGTTCCGCTCTCCAGGTAAAAACATTGCCCGTAGGCTGGTTAGGCGGGAGGCAGCCCACGTCAGAAGAGCCTGGGACACCCGCAGTAACCCCCCCTTGTGGTTGATGTGAAAGACCGTCGAGGTGTTGTCCGACCTGACGAGCACGTGCCTTCCCCTCAGGTATGGCAGCAAATGCTGCAGAGCCAGGTGCACAGCCCGTAGCTCCAGCACGTTGATGTGCTTGCGGGCCTCGTGAGCAGACCACAGGCCCTGAGCTGTCCTGTTTTGCCACACAGTGCCCCATCCTGAAAGGCAGGCGTCCGTCGTGACAGTCTCCCGTCAAAAGGGAACAGAGCCCACGGGCACCCCCTTCGACAGAAACGAACTCTCTCCCCATCGGGACTTTCCTGTGCCTGTGCCACTTGGCATCCAAGCGGAAACTGTTCAGCCATCTCTGCAGAGGGCGCATGACAGTAAGCCCAAGGGAACGACAGCCGAGGCAGCTGTCAACTTGCCCATGAGGCAAAGAAAATAGCCGTAGGGTAACATCCTGCCCCCTCGGAAAAGGGGAAGGAGGCGGAGGATGTCGGCTATGCGCCACAGTGATGGACAGGCCTTCATAGTGACGCTGTTCAGAGCCACACCAATGAAGGTTATGCGCTGAGAAGTAGAGAGTCCGAGAACTCTTCTCGAAGTTCACCGTGAGACCCAGTCGAGCCACATGTTAAAGAAGGCGAGACCTGTCCTGGGCCGCCTGGAGCCTGGTCGCACAGTATCTAGTCATCTAGATACGGCAGGATCTTCATGCCCTGCGACTGCAGAGGGCTGCCACCATGCACCTGGTGAATACCCGTGGAAAGAGGGAGAGTCCGAACGGGAGGACCTTGAACTGATGACTGCCTTGGAAGGCAAAACGAAGAAACTGCCTGTGGTGAGGCACAATAGGAACATGAAAATAAGCATCTGTCAAATCGACAGATGTGAACCAGTCCTCTTTGGCAACAGCATGAAGAACGTCTGCTGTGCTCAACATGTGGAACGGCAACACTTTCAAAAATTTGTTGAGTTCCCGTAGATCCAGAACAGGGCGAAGCCCGCCACATTTCTTCTGGACCAGAAAATAAATCAAGTAGAACCACCCTTGGACAGGAGGGAGGACAACTCCCGTTCCAGGGCTAGAGTCTTTGCCGGGTCACTGATGATGGTCATTTTGACCCGGCTGAAGGATGGGGGCAGGCGTCGGAACTAAAGCTTGTACCCCTGGGCCACCACCCAAGGATCCAAAGCAAGGGCTGCCCAGCAGGAAAGCTGCTGCTGGGAGAAACGGGAAAACGATTAGGCTCCACGGCCCGAGGCTGTGGAGAGGGCAAGCGAGCAGGTTCGCAATAGTAGCGAACTGGTCTCTCATTGGGGCGCTGAGGGGGGGGGGGGGGGCCCTGGGGTAAGCCAGTGATTGGAAGCCAATGGGGGGCAGATACGGACCCCCTTGGCCGGCCAGGAGGGGGCATGACCCCACGAAGACCAGTAAATTGCTGCCTGGTCTGACTAGCCTGGACAGTCCGCTCAAGCACTTGTAAAGCAGCCGAGCCAAAAAGTTCCCCGGGCTCCACAGGAACAGTACGGAGGGTCCGCCTGTATGTCTCAGACAGTGGTGACTGCGCAAGCCACACCTGGCGGCGAGTATGAACCAAAGTGGACATTAGGTGCCAAAGCTCCCTAGTCATGAGAGCAAAAGCCTGCAGAGAAGCATCACAGAGGCTGGTGGAGGAAGCGTTGAATGCTGCCTGCTGCAGAGAAGCCGAGAGGGCAAGCATGAGTTACCAATGCGGCCAATACGTGCCGCAGTATCATACGCCTTACACAGAAGGTCGTCGGTGACCTGACACTGGGGTCGAGGGCACCTGGCATCTGGCCTCAAAGCCTTGTCAGGGAAAACTATGAGGGAGGCAATAGTTGGCTAAACAGCTTGCATGCGATCCAGGCCGAATTTTGCTGCATCCTGCATGGCTGCCAGAGTTCTGGCATCGGATGTAGGATGGGAGAGAGCTTTAGTATCCCTCCAACATGCATGTAGCTCCTTGAGATATTCATCAGAGGGAGGAACATTAAAGGCAGCAGGGGCTGAAGTGTGCCACACTAGCTTGCACCGGTTCGGGGTGCCCCACATCCAGCTACCAAGCGTGCCAGCGCCGCACGAATGATGGACCCCATGGAGCTGGCATCGGCCCCATCCAATGAGCTATGAGACGAGGAACGAGAGCCAGGCCCTAAAGCAATGGAGGACCCCTCTTCAGCATACTCTTTAAAGAGAGTGGCTGAAGCCGCCAAGGAAACCATATCCTCTTCAGCCGCAAGCTCAGCAGCGGGCGGATTGGGTGGAGCAGCATCCACCGTACCAGCACCGGAATGGAGGGCCAGAAGGAGAGACTTCATCTGGCCCAGCTCAGCGGCTAGCAAGTCTACCTTAGCAGACAGCCCACTAGATGTAGCCTTCCTCCTGGAAGGAGCACCCGCAGCCTGCGCTGTCCGACGTTTGGATAGGGTAGGTTGGGCTGGGGTCAACTGCTCTGAAAAAGACAAGTCAGAATGACCCCCCAGGAGTTCCACCTCGGCCAGCCTAGCAGCCCTCACTGCGCGGGGCATGTAGCTGCAGTTCATGCAGGGGCCCTCTGAGAGGCCCTCCCTCACATGTTCAACCCCAAGACAAGGGGGGCAGAGGTCATGGCCGTCCTCATGTTGAAGAGGAGCCAAACAAACACTACAACTATGCAGGGCTTAAAGTGCCCATATTATGAAAAAATCACTTTTTCTGGGACTTTATTTGGGGTGTTATGTTGTGTCTCTGGTGCTTCCACACACATACAAACTTTGAAAAAAATCCATCCATGCTGTTTAGAGTGAGATACGGTTTCTGAATGTGTCCTGCCTTCAATCTCCGGGTGAGCTGTTCAAAATCGGCACGGCTTGTGACGTCACAAGCCGAAACGAGCAGGCTAACCGCAACCATTAGCTCGTAGCGTTAGCGTTAGCATGCTAACACTAATGCTAACGCTAGCATGCTACCTCGTTCTCAATAGCAAAGCACTGCTACAACACACAAGTTCACCATAATCTACAAAAGAACTACTTACATGTGCGCCCTCATTTAGAAGTCTCCCAGCTAATCCTGCCTTGTAACTGACCAAAGTTGTAGAAACAGCCTTTCTTTTACTGTCTATAGAGCTAGCTAGCTGACATGATCTACATCTGAGCTACTGGGCATGTGCAGTGCAATCAAAGATAGTACAGAAGAAGAAGAAGAAAAGAGGTCTCACTCTGTAGCTAAAACAGAGACCAGCTGAAAAGAGGAGCTGCAGCAGTGAGAGAGAGCACTGCAGTACAACAAAAATATGGTGTTTTTTGAAAATTAAACCATGTAAACCTATTCTGGTACAACCTTAAAATACAATTATGAACCTGAAAATGAGCATAATATGGCTGCTTTAAAGTATTCGGATCTCCGGCGTGCAGCCGTGAGGCTTGGGAACTTGCATGCGGTTTATTATTTTTGAGTCAATTGATTTTACCTACCAATCATATGAGAGGAACGCAGCTCTAACTAATGCAGGGCTCAAGTACTTGGGCCTGGTGCCCGATTTCTGGTGTATGACTATTTTAGAAAAATAAATAAATTAAAAAGTCCACATGGGATTTGTTTTGATGCGCTGGATTTAACCAATCATCGAACTTCCACCTACCAATGAAATGAGTTCTAGCCAATCAGATGCAAAGTAGGGTGGGTCTTTGCCGAAATGTGAGAGTGCGGTGCTGGTGTGGTCTCCGTGGTAACGCGGCTAAAAAAAATGGAGGCAAAGTTTATCAAAGTTGAGAAAGTAGTTAAAAACAAATTGCGCTGGGCATGAATAGAGGACAAGAGGAATAGGGTGGAGACGAGAAGCTGTTTAGCACTTGAATTGAGGGAGCCGGGCACTTGCTTCTGTAGCGCATGTTCAAGGAAGACACTGTACGGCAGCAGTGGTAAGAAAGTGCTTGCTAGTCAAAAAGCTTCGGTCCGTGCACTCTGCAATACGAGTAAGTTACCGGCAACGACAGCTACCGCTACCACTGCGACTGCGCCTTCACTGACCGACCGTGATACAAACAATATGTGTGTGCACGTTCATAGCGGAACATGATTTGTCATTAATGATGGCCACTGTGTAAAAGCTATCTGAAGCCCAAACTGCCTTGACAAAGCTGTCTGTTTGGAATTAGCATGGCAGATATTTAAACAATAACGGCCTTGTCCCAGAGTTTAGACGTCTAGCTATATGAAAAGCTAAACAATGCGACGTTTTTAATAAATGTAAATAAAGCAGCTAATATCAACACGGACAAAATCATGAATGCATACACAACACATCTAGAAAGTTTTGTTTTCACAATGATTCATTGTAGGATTATGATATTGCAATATGTAAATCCACATTGACTCTTCAGTTAACATATGGTTGGAAGAAGTAAAAATTGATCCAAAACTTTTTAGTTTTAAAAAATTATGACTTTTATTATTGCGTAATGTCAGAAGGACTTTAACTGTTTTGCCATTCAAATTCACTTTAATGACTGCATATTGCAATATTACACTGTGAAACCCCCCCCCGTTAAAAAAAAAAAGTTTCAGGCTCAGGATTTTTTTTCACTTTAAGCCCTGACTTTGAGTCCATAACAACGGTGAAGAAACTCCGCCAACGAGTGATGGCCAAAGGCAGCCAGAGCGAGAGCACTCGCACACAAAAAACACGTATAGTGTCGTATTTAACCTTTAACTGACAGAGCCAAATAATAAACAGTACATGCAGTGAGAGGAAAAAGTCAGTCACACACTCTTGATAGCAACCACCACGTTAGCCTGAGCAAGAGCACTCTGCTACCTGCGCTACCTCGGCCGCAGCCTTTGGAGGGCGAAAAATCCACAACTCAACCAAAATCGCAAGGCTACAAGCGGCGAGCTTAGAAACAATCAATAATCCACAATTTTCAACCAAAGCCAATGCTAATGCTGCCACAGATGGCAGACGACCTGCATAGCGAGAAGATGAAAAAGGAATGAGCTCGGGGTTGACACCGGAACTTAATACCTTGGCTAGGGTCACCCCGAGGTCACAGGTGACTTTGTGATATAAATACTCGACCTGAGCAAGCGCGATACGGAATATATTCAGTGTGAAACACTGCCTCTGGCGGTCAGTAAGGATTAAATAGAAATACCTTTAGACCTCAGAGGGTTAACCCTCACATTATCATAAAATGTTCTGGGGTCTCATTTATAAACGCACAAAACAGGGCTGAAAATGTGCGTACGCCACTTCCCACTCAAAGGTTGTGATTTATAAAAAAAAAAATAAACTTGATGGGAGAATGTGCGGTCCTCCACGCAAACTCTGACCCATGCGTACGCACATTTTGGAGACAATGGGAATTGGCGACGCAGATGGTGTGGTGGTGAACTTAAAGGAGAATTCCGGTCGATTTCAACCCGTAGCTCTGTTGTTTGTAATATTGTAAATTAGGAGTACTGTCAGTAGCGAGAAAAACGAAACCAATCGGTGCTGCCTACACCGAGTTATCCTCCTGCTAGCGTTAGCACCCAACAGGCTTAAACAGGGCTTAAACAGGGCAAGTTTTAAACGTGTTTTTAGCCTCTAAACATGCTCGAAATGCCATTACAAGTGCTTAGCCATGTGCAGTTATTCCTTCCAAGGGAACACAGCGAATTTGACTGCAGTAGATGTGACAGAAAGCCATAAAAGTTGTGTTAATCCATACCTCTGTTTATTTCCTGGTTTATGGTGAAGCCCACACTAGTCGAATGCCGATCTCATACAATCCAATATTCCAAAATGTATTTTTTCCCCAAAAATACGATTTGCCGAGTTTCTTTCCATAGTAACGCGTATGTATCAACAAGCTGTAACCTGACACCACAGTGGAGTGAGCAGAGCTGCAGTTCAAGTGTTCAACAGCTAGGTAACCTAGCAACGGCAGCAGGGGGAGGAGCTCACAGAGATGACAGACGGAGCTTGGAGTTAGATCAGGACTAATATGAGAAAATGGTTCCAGTTTGTGCCTTTCCAAATTGCGGCAACCAAATGAAGAGATATTTGAGCTTGAGCTTTCACCGTCTACCCCTCCGCAACCGGGAGATTTCACAGTTGTGTGTAGCATGATTATGTATAAAACCACACACTGCACTGTACATACTTTACATTGATTGTGTCTAGATTGTGATATTGTAATTTCCTTTTTGTTGTTGAAGTAAAGACACAAAAGCATAAATGCAATGTGTACTGTTATATTATAAAACCACCGACAACAGACAGGTGCAGCAATATATTATAGAACTGTACAATGTACTTATTCTTACAATTTATTTATTCTTACAATTTACTTTACTTGTACAACACTTTTTCCTAATAGAACTGTGCAATTGCTTTGTTTATTCCTAGTAATGGCAATACCAAGTATTACTAGAAATCATATTATTAGACTCAGAAAATGTCCTCTGCCTCTTTGAATCCCGTGTAACTTCCAGTGGGGGAGGGGTACTCTTGTCTGATCACTGCTACAACACAGGTAGGCAAAGTTCTTCTGGTGCCACGGCCAAGGGGCTCTCCTCTCAGAACCCACTCCAGAATCACCCGGTAGGCCACGAGTCTGCATTGGCTGGGGGGGAGGAAGGGCGAGCTTTGGTTATTTCACTAAAGAAGTGATGCATTTACTTATAATAAATAATAATGCATTTCATTTATAGAGGGCTTTTCATCGTACTCAAAGACACTTTACAGTAAAAACCAGCACATATAGCACATTAAAAACAGATAAGCAATAAAACCAACACATACAACAAGCATATTTAGAAGCAATTAAAAACAATAAAAACAGTAACTATCAGGTGAGAAATGTAAGATTATTGTATGTGGAAAGCTAATCTGAAGAGGTGTGTTTTGATTAGTGTTTTGAATGTGTATTTACAACAAATGTACATGTACCTAAGCTAGGACAGAATCACGACAGCCTGTTGTACTCACTCATTAGACAGCTGGCCATCAGGTCCATCCGGTTTAGGCTGCTTCTTCCAATTTACTGTCAGGACAAAAAAAAAATGCTTCCAGAACATCCTTATAGATCAGATGAGGAAACCTCTGTATGGCCGAAACAATGTCCGTTATCTGGGGACCCATCCAGACCAGGCTGGATGAGATCCCGTTCCTCACAGCACAGGCTTTCTTCCTCGGTGGTCATTGCGATACAGTATCCACACGAGCATCATGTACCCGCATCACATGCAACCAGCCACAACTGTAAAATCTCCCGGTTGCAGAGGGGTAGACGGTGAAAGCTCAAGCTCAAATATCTCTTCATTTGGTTGCCGCAATTTGGAAAGGCACAAACTGGAACCATTTTCTCATATTAGTCCTGATCTAACTCCAAGCTCCGTCTGTCAGCTCCTCCCCCTGCTGCCGTTGCTAGGTTACCTAGCTGTTGAACTCTTGAACTGCAGCTCTGCTCGCGATCGATTAACACAACTTTTATGGCTTTCTGTCACATCTACTGCAGTCAAATTCACTGTGTTCCCTTGGAAGGAATAACTGCACATGGCTAAGCACGTGTAATGGCATTTGGAGCATGTTTAGAGGCTAAAAACACATTTAAAACTTGCCCTGTTTAAGCCCTGTTTAAGCCTGTTGGGTACGCTAGCAGGAGGATAACTCGGTGTAGGCAGCACCGATTGGTTTCGTTTTTCTCGCTACTGACAGTACTCCTAATTTACAAACAACAGAGCTACGGGTTGGAATCGACCGGAATTCTCCTTTAAGTCAGACTGCAGAAAGTAAATGTGGGAACGATTACTCGTAATATGTTCAAGTATTGATGCCTCACGCACATTTTTTCACTCCATATCATCCACATTATCATGAAGATTAAATCCAGCAGTGCTATTTGCGGTTGTTCTGAGTGATACTTGTTCCATAAACACCTTGTAAAATCCAACTCAAATCTGTGGGTGGTGGCGCAGTGGATATGACACATGACACATTGGTGTGGGAGACTGGGATTCAATTCCCATTGCGATTCATCAACCAATGTGTCCCTGAGCAAGACACTTAACCCCTAGTTGCTCCAGAGGCGTGCAACCTCTGACATATATAGCAATTGTAAGTCGCTTTGGATAAAAGCGTCAGCTAAATGACATGTAATGCAATGTAAAATCTTTAATAAAAAGTCACATTGTCCGCTACAGAGTGCAAGAGGAGGAGATATGAAAATAAGAATACTTATTTTCGTAACAATCAAGTATCAAAAACTGAGGGGGACACGCTGTTGGACGCTGTCCTCCTCTCCTACTTCAATGCCTAACAAATCTATCTCTCTCTCTCCCTGACCCTGTCTTTCACTGGTTGAAGCCTGAAAATATTGTAATCAAATTAATAACATAACTAATTACACTGGTCGGACTGTTCAGCTCTGTTTCCGGCTCCTTCGGTTCAGGCTGGTCCTCATCCTCAACACATGCCTTTTTCAGTTGCAGAAAATATTGTTCAATACTCTGAAGCAGCAAACATTCAGTCTAAGAGTAAAAAATTACATAACATTATTTATAATAAGTTTATTTGATTCACAGCTGCTACATATAGTGTTTTGACCTTGACAACCCAACTGCATTTTACCGCAACGACTAGTTAACTTTCTAAAGCAGGCACAATCGCTTGTTTGCTAAGAGTCGGGTCGGGACTCCAGCATTAACACACTGACAACATTGTATTCAGAATATAAAATATTTGTATACCACTTTTTAATGTGTGATTGTATAAAGGTGTTCACGAGATAGATACACCACACACGGCAGGAATATCTGATCAGATTATTTTACGATAATCGGAGCATCCTTAAGATTGTCGGAAGGGGTGAATCAGAGCTAAAATCGGCCTAATTATCCTGCCGTGTGAACCAGGCTTAAGTCTCCAACGTCGCCTTCCAGGCAGCTAACCCTCACCTTAACCCTAAACATAACTTGTTTGACATAACCATTGCCGCGCTGCCTGGAAGGTGACGTTGGGGGCTAAATACACCAAACACCACACGGTGGGAGGAGCTGTGTGTGTGTATGTGAGCGAGACACAAGTGACAGAGAGACGGAGGAGAGCAGGGAAAGGAAATGCAGCTGAACGTGTTTTAAATAGCGTAAAAAAAATAAATAATAATAACGAAATGCAATGTGCGGTGGCCGGTGTTGATAGTGCGGCGCACCGCCAGACATTAGTCTATGTGTGGGAAACACTGGCACTCCTGGCTCTGCAGGAGGACTACGGCAATAGAAGAAACAGGACAAAAAGAGGCTTCAGGGACCATGACGATGACTGGCTAATATGCCGATTTAAATTCCCTAAAGCTGCGCTCTTGGATCTCAGTACTGTATTGGGTCCAGTAGAGAGGGCAACGCGCCTGAACCGTGCCATCCCGGTCCAAATAAAGGTCCTCGCCACTCTGGGGGCAACCGGCTGTTTCCAGAGGGAAATGTCAGACAGCTGTCCCCGAGTGCCGAAATGCCTGCCGTTTTGTAAGGTATTGTTACTATAGGTAGTCTATAGATCAGGTTTACCTACACTGTGCGAGAACAGGCCAAATTTATAATTCAATTTGGAGCAATTCCTGAATGTCTGTCAAAGTTTTTTGCTTTTTCCCCGCCAGTCGTTATGATTCGGCATGATTCGGCATAACGAAAGAACAACTGCCAGGGTCATTAACATACTGATCAGCATTCATGAGGTGCTTTGCATTGACTATTTATGGTTAAAAATAGGCGTGTACAGGGTGGGATAAGAGGCTGATTCACGTACGCACACTTGTGGGTAATCTGTGATTTATAAATCTGAATTTCTTTTGGCGTACGCTATTGTTGGCTTTTGGGCGTACGTACACTTTTAGTGAGGATCTTACGCACAGTTTTATAAATGAGACCCCTGAGCTGTGTCAGTATATAGCTGAACTCAGATTTCAGTGGTCTGAAGAAAGTTAGTAGTGGTAAGAAGTTGATGTTAGCTTTCAATCCTGTGCCTGAAATACCCACACATGTAGACTATATGAAGCCATGACATGTAGTGAAAAGAGTATGGACCTTTTCATATATTAAATGAACCAGTACATCCAGTATCATGACAGTAGAGCTATACATCATCAGTGTGCAAACCTGAGACTTACTAAGTTGCTGCATGCTGTTACTGAGAACAATAAACAGCTCCAAAGCCTCCAATGTCTGGTTTTACGTGTTGTATTTCTACACATCTTAAATAGACATGACATGTGCGCGAGACTGCTTTGTAGTTTGTGAAATGCACAAATGTTCACTTTTTTCTCACAAAGCAATGCTGCTGTCAGTATTTGACAACACTAAGCAACGCTAGACTAACCTCTGTACTGGATACACAGAGACAGAATTGTAAATAATTCTCATCTAACTCCGGTTAAGACAGCAAAAAAATTTAACAACTCAGCCAAGAGAGAATGTAGTGATGACTCGCAGACAAATCCTGCAGCTGCTCCATAGACAGCGAATAGTGAAATAAGTATTTGGACATTATGATGCCCATTGTAGTCTTACTGGAAAATGAAGAGATTTTCAGATTTTTATGCTGGAAGCCCTGCAAATAAGTCCTTTGGATGTAATATCCAAAACACAACTTGTCAGAGCCTGCAGCTTCAATCACTCATTTATTGTCATTGTCAGACAAATGCAGCATCATCAACATCAATTCAAGTCTAAATTGTCTGATTTCTAGCAGAGGAAGGAAGGTGTTTTTTGGTTATTGACTTTCCTGTCCAAAGAAATTAAAATAGCATAATGTGATTTTAATGAGTTTCCCCTCCTACTAAACCAATACAGCTTTGCACACACACACACACACAGCTTTGGTCAACAGTAGTACAAAATGGGAATGTGTTAAGTGTAGAATTGACAAATTGAAAAACTTTGTTAATTTCTATAATTGTACAACTCTTTATCAAGACTCAAGATACTTTATTTTCATTGTATGAACACAACAGATATGAACAGGCTACAGCTCTGGGGAAGAAGCTGTTCCTCAGTCTGTTAGTCTGGGTTTTGATGGTTCTGTATATTTTTCCAGATGGTAATGGGACAAACAGACTGTGTCCTGGGTGTGTAGTATCCATGCTGATGCTACTGGCTCTCTTCTGTAGGCGGCCAGCATACACAGCATCTAGGTCCGGGAGCACTGCTCCTACAATCCTCTGTGTCATTTTCACCACCCGGGCCAAGTCCTTTTTGTTCTCTGCAGTGCAGCTGGCATACCACACTGTGGGACACTGACAGAGGATGCTTTCTATTGTGCTACAATAAAAGTTGACCAGCAGCTCAGAGGGGAGACTGGCTTTTTTGAGTTTCTTGAGAAACACTTTCTTTACCAGGTGGGATGTGTTGACTTCACCATTTATATGAAGTTGGTGATGTGTGGTCTTCCTGGATCTCCTAAAGTCCACAATGATTATTATGAGATCAGATTATTGTCTGTACACCACTCGGCCAGATGTTGGACCTCTTCCCTGTAGTGGGCCTCCTGGTTGTTGGTAATCAGTCCCACTACAGTGGTGTCATCTGCAAACTTCACTATAGTGTTGGAGGCGTGAATGGGAGTGCAGTCATGGGTGAAGAGGGCTGGACTGAGAACACAGCCCTGAGGCACTCCTGTGTTCATAATGATTGTTGAAGTCTGGTTGCCCAACCTGACATATTGTGGTCTTTGAGTGAGAACATCCAAAATCCATGAACAGAGTGGGGTTGTTAATCCAAGGTTGCTCAGTTTATGTAACAGTTTGTGGTGGATTACTGTGTTGAAGGCGGAACTGAAGTCAATGAATAACATCCTAACATATGTGTTTGGATTCTCCAGGTGGGACAGAGCTGTATAAAGTGCAATTGAGACTGTGTCCTCTGTAGATCTGTTCCTTTGGTAGGCAAACTGGTGGCTGTCCAGAGCTGTGGGGATGATGCACTTGATGTGGGATAGTATAATCCTCTCAAAACACTTCATAATAACTGGGGTCAGAGCAACTGGGCGATAGTCATTCAGACTGTTGACTGCTGTCTGTTTGGGTATAGGCACAATTGTGGTGGATTTAAGGCAGGTAGGGACAACAGTTCACATATTGTTGTTACAATGCCGTTGAATGGTAAGGTTGAAGATGTCAGTGAACACTCCTGTTAGTTGGCCAGCGCATGTCTTCAGTGTACAGCCTGAAACCCTGTCTGGTCCTGCTGCTTTAGAAATGTTTATTTTTCTCAGCGTGGAATTCACCTGATGGCGCTGTAGGACAAGTGCTGGCTCCTCCCTGGGCAAGGTCAGTTGGCCCCCTGTTGTTTTGCGATTGAAAAAGTGCAAAGAACTGGTTCAGGGTTTCAGGGAGTGTGCTGTCATGGCTGGTATGTGGGGTGCTGCACTTGTAGTCTGTTATGGTTTTAATACCTCTCCACATGTTCTGGGGTTGTCGTTGTGTGTGAAGTACCCTTCGTTACGCTGCTTGTATCTGTATTTTGCCTCCCTAATGCCTTTCTTTAGGTCCTTCCGGGCATTACTGTAGGCCAGTGTGTCCTCTGTCCTGTAGGCAGCATCTCGAGCCCTGAGCAGAGACCACACATTACTGTCCAGCCATGGCTTCTGGTTCTGCAACACCTTGATGGTTTTGGTGGTTAATAATGTATCAGTGCAGAAGTTAAGGTAGTCTAGGACGGTTGAGCTGTATTCATCCAAGTCTGCTTCCCTTGCAAACACCTCCCAGTCTGTGCTGTCAAAACAGTCCTGCAGTAATGAGTTGGCTTCCTCACTCTATACTTGTACAGTTTTGATAGCTGGTCTTGTCAGGACCAGTGAGATGTGGTCTGATAAGCCGAGGTGTGGAGATGGTGCAGTTTTGTAAGCTCTAGGAATGTTGATATAAACTTGATCCAGGGTATTTTTGTCTTTGGTCGGGAAGTTAACATACTTGGTAAGACCATACTTGGTCTTAAGTTCTGTATGGTTAAAATCACCTGACACAATCACAGTTCCCTCTTGGTGTGCATTCAGCTGGTTGTTGATAGTGCTGTGCAGCTCTTCCAGGACTATCTAAGTATTAGCATGCGGTGGTATATAAACAGCTGTGATTAAGATGGCAGAGAACTCTCTGGGCATATAAAATGGCCTGCATTTCACAGCCAGATAATCTAAGTCTGGGGAGCAGTGGGTCCCAATAATGTTCGTAGCTGTACACCAGTCATTGTTTATGTAAATGGAACACTCCTCCACCTTTGCTCTTACCCGCTGCTGCTGTCCTGTCCGCCCGGTAAGCAGAGTGCCCCGCTAGCTCCATAGTCCTGTCGGGGACGTTGTTGTCCAGCCAACTTTCTGTGATGATTGTCACACAGCTGTTGATGATGTGCGACGTAATCCTTCCTCCGTCTTATTTCGTCCATTTTATTGACGAGTGACCGAGTGTTGGCAAGGAAGAGACTCGTAGTGGCGGTCTGTGTGGGTTAGCTCTTAGCCTAGCCTGTATTCCGCTCCTCTTGTCCCGCTTCTGTTTTCTTTTCCCTGCATCGCCTCAGACGCCTCTTTAACGGGATGATGAAAACTCCCCCGGCTGGGGCTGAATCTCCGGCAGGATAGAGACAAAACTTTTGGGTGTGTAATCCTGATACCGTTCTCCGATGAGAACCGATTGAGTTTGGCTCTTTCATACTGTATGAGAGCCTCAAGGGCTCGAACAGATAACAATACATACAAAAACACAAGAATACTGCTGCTATGCTGTCACTAGAGTTTTCATCAGAAACTGAATTAAATTATGCTTCCTGTTTGTTTCCATCTCTGATTCATCTTCATGTGAAATTGTCTCCTCATTCAGTGCCATTCATTCTGTGTAAAGAATTGATTAGATAATGAACCAGGCAAGTGCAGAACTTGCAGGCTGTTTTCTCCGTTGTCTGCTGAGCTCTGCCCTAGATAAGAGTAAAAGTCTATTAATATGCAAAATGTGCTTTCAGAAATTAGGATGCAGCAGTCCTGTTTGAGTCTTATCACACATTCAGAGCTTAAATTCAGACTTCACTGCTATATATATATATATATATATATCACCATTTTAATCATGTATATATATGATAAAATAGGTGCATTTTTAATCTCTTTTTAACATCATCTCATACGGTATGTTTAGGGATTTGAGTTTTTGCAACTGTGTGTTTGAGCATGCACAGAAGCCAGATTTGTATGTTTGCATGCTTAGGACATGGACCCACAATAACTGTAGCTTGGTTGCCTAATTCTGCCCTGGACACGTGTCCTATTTTTAGGATTATGATGGTGGAAACACGAGAGCTTAAAGTGTATTCATAGTGCAGAGGGTGAAGACTATCTCGTTGTTTATTGCCTTTTGGAAAACGTCCCTTGTGAATGCACCCCAGCAAGGAAGCTCAGCCACTGAAATGCAAATAGTAAACAAGCTCTTGCCACAGCAAAGCAGAAGTGACAGTCTTAACCGAGTGACAGCTTGGAATAAAATGGTCTGCTAACCAATCATGTGACACATGTCACAGATTACTGATTGTAATCTAGTCTTTTACTTTTTTTATCCCCCACTTTTACTTTTATCACCTTTTCTCCTTTTTTCTGTCTTTATCTTTTTTTTCTTGCCTTCTCTTGGTCTCCACGCACAAACACATCTTCCTTTTTTTCTCTGCCCTTCAAGACCAGGAGTTCTTAAAGACCTGAAGACTATGGGCTCTATCTCCCTCTTTATCTTCTTCATCACTCTGCTTGTGCTTGCCAGACAGGTAAGTCCACACTATAATAGTTTGAATGATTTTATTGTCCGTTTTCTGCACATTTTCACCTTCACAGCTCTGAAATAATTTAGTTTTCAGCTTTGCTCTTACATTATGATTAAGGGTCTCACGATTTCAATTTTAAATCGAAATCGACCGAAATTAAGTCACAATCTTGAATTTCAAATAAAAAAATGGAATCGTTGATATTGCCACGCCCCCATGTCACGTCGGCTTGTCAAGCGGAAAAAAAACACACGTGTTGAAGAGCTCCGAGTCAGTCAACCTCCTGTAACTTAGCTAGAGCCAGTCAAAAGATAGCATGGCAACTGCAGATGCTGGAGACCCATCGACAGAACTTGAGCCCCTCCTCTTTCACTGAAGTGTGTGAAAGTGTGGAAGTATTTTGGATTTCCAGTGAGTTATGTTGACAACGTTCGCGTTGTCGACAAAAAAGCCACAGTTGGCAAGCTCTGCTATGTGCGTGTACCATATTTTGTGTGTTTACCATTGCACATTAGCCTAGCAGCTAGCAGATATTCCTTCTGCTTATAGCTTTATCTCAACAAAAAACGCACGGTTGAATTTCAGCCTGCATGCACGTTTTGTAGCCTAAACAGAGCAGCTTATATTGGTTATATTAGAGAGAGCAGCAAGTTAGCGGACTGCCGAGTCGCCCTCTTTGCTATTCGTCTGCTTAGCTTCTGTGCTGGCTCGATGGTGTTTTAAGCTCCCAACTAAGCCTTCAAGGTCAAGGCAGCGCTGCAACCGTCGTCTTCAACCCATAGACAGTAAATAGAAATGGACCAACAGATCCCGTTTCTCTGGACGGAGACCAGTGAAGGCTATTTGAAGCACTTCTCCGGTGAGCGCTGAGCGTTACTGCGCAGCCTCCAACTGAGAGAGACGACGTAAAATGTTACGTGAGCAACCTGTCTGAACGTTGTAAGTCTTCTGGTAGCTGTGCCAAGAGAAATCTCAATCATTCCAGAGACGGAGAGCGTAGGTATATGTAAGGAGATAACATAGGCACAGGCTAATTATTGCTAACTAAAATGCTAGTTAACATTAGTAATTAAACTTAAACAGCTAATGTAAGTCGAAACTGCCTGAGAGCTTCTCCTGTACTATACGGTAATTTCTCTACTGTGCGATAGTAAGTCGAGTGGTTATGACACAATCGTTAGCCTATTTTTACAAAAACGTCTGCTACGGAGCCATAATGTGAGATACAAGGTAATGGAGCCTTTTATACATTGTCGTGTTTCTTTAGAAATAAACAATGGACAAATAAAGTCTTTAAACGCTTCAGATGTAAAGTTATTTGCTGTCAAAGTGACATCAAAATGAATGGCAGTCAATGGAATGCTAACGGCGGGTGAATGCTTCTTAGCATCAAAATGGCACCATAGGAGGTACGCGTTGTGGAGAGAGGCTTACTCCCTTGCTTCAACCATAACCATTGCCTAATCCTAGTGCCTTCCAGGCAGCGCTGCCTGGAAGACGACATTGGGGGCTTCAAACACCAAACTCTGTGTGCTGTGAAGCGTCTGCCCTCAGGATTGTCGGTAAACTTTTTTTTTCTTTTTACTTTATTGACAAATTTTCAAGTTTCCAATTGACTGAAGATATGTTATTGTTACATTATGTTGTTAATAAATGTTTTAAATTTGACAATGTAATGTGGTACATTGCGAACAAAGGTCAGATATTATATTGCATAAAAGTCTAGTCTAAAAATGGCATAGCAATCTGTGCTTTAAAAAAAAAAAAAAAAAAGTAAAAATCGAGAATCGAATTAAACCGTGACCTTAGAATCGAAAATGTAATCGAATCGAGGATTTGGAGAATCGTGACACCCCTAATTATGATTACACTCTTTTTTTTCTCTCTGTGTATTTGCTGTTTGATTACCTGCTGCACCTTATAAAAGGTCTTTAATTTGTTTATTTTTGTTTTTCCCATTTTCTCATAATTTTGAATGGCTATTTTCCCATGTACTGTCGCCACTAACTTTAGTCTGTTGGTGTAGGTGTTGACTTTATTGTGAGAAGCTCATGCTTTATATTTTACATACCTGTCACATCACTCTCGTTAACCTTTAATGGTCTCCTAAGTGTGAGCACAATTGAGTTTGATTTACTGACCAGGCCACGCGAGAAGCAGTACAGCTGGGGATTGCACTTGGGTCAATGGGGTTATTAGCGAGTATTTTCCTTCTGTGTCACTAGAGCTAGCTTTTGATGTTTAATGTGAATGTAGACCAAATTTCACTCCTGACACCACTGTTTACATATATAACTCTCTCTATATGTACCGTTATTACCTCAGAGCTTAGGGGAATAATAGCTACCCTGCACAGCTGATAAACTTAATAAAGTAGAGACAATAAAGCTTTGTGGCTGGCGTGCCGCACTGTGCGAGAGACATTATTAGACCAGTTTGTCTGGCCTCCCTTCAGCCACTCTGGGCCAATGATTTACCTCAGCAAGTCTTAAGTTGCACAGGTGGACTTTGGTGGAGATTTACTGCAGGGACCAGAGGCTGGTCATTCTGGAGAGTTGTGTGCTTCATAGTCTGGCTATTTTGGGTTTATGCTACACTGCAGTGTACTTCATGTACTTGAGTGTGATCCAGAACTTCGGCACTACTGTCCTCTGGAGCTACAGTACAGTCATAGCTACTAACATCCACTACATGTAATTAAATTAAATTCAATTAAAACAGTAATCCAATTAAATTCAAATTTTATTTGTCACATACACAATCATACACAGTACAATGTGCAGTGAAATTCATTGTGTACCTGTTCCGGCTAAATAAAAACAATACAATAAAAATAAAAGTATCATACAACACAAAAGATGGTAAACATGTTGATATCGTCAGAGCTGCACTTGAACATATCCCAGTCCCAGAGCATCCTGTAAGGCGACCTCTGATTGGTGAGTCCAGCGTGTCACCTCACTTTACACCGGGTTCCTTCCTTCCTGCTTTAGCCGTTGTTTGTATTTTGGCATTAGGAAAATTGCAGCATGGTCAGATTTGCCGAACGGAGAGAGAGAATTTGTTTTGTAGCCGTTCTTAAAGGATGAGTAACAGTGATCCAGGGTTCTCTCTCCTCTGGGGGCTGTTTCACAAAAGCAGAATTTATAAATCCAGGATAACCGATAAAGCGAGGCTTACCTAGTCTAATCAGTGCATCCTGGCTTGGTGCATTTCACGAAGGCCAAACCAGGCTGAGGAGGAGCAACTAGGTCAATTGGACTCTAAAATCTAGAAAATATAAAGATAAGTGATAAATTCCATGCACACTGTAAACATGGCTGTAACACAGTATATTCATCAGTTATTTCCCCCAAGCTAAATATAAGTTCAAAAACCATTGGGGTGTCCTCTCCCTGTTGTTGATGATTGGTTTGTAAACTGTCTATGAATGTACAGTAGCCTACAACACTATATAGTTACTGGTCCAGTGAACTAAGTCTATAATTTGGGAGGATTGTACAATAAGGATATGTTCTTAAAATTGTACAATTCTCCCAAATTATAGTCCCAGTTTACTGGACAACACAAATTGTCTGCTAAGAATGCCAAATACAATGCACATGGAAGAGGAACAGGAACAAACAAGATCCTTTATTGTTAAAGAATTAAAAGAAATATATCAACTAAAATAATTTAAGGTGCATTGGTAAACTATTAAAACACACATGTACAGCATTTCATGTATTGCTCTTAGTAACAGACTTCATTTAAAACACATTTGCAACTTCATTAGCCTTTTCTAATTATCTCAACAACTGCCATAATATATTCATCAAACTTGTAACAACAATATGTGAACAGCAGTTTTCATACAGCACTATAACAGTAACAATGACACAGTGTCACATGAATAATTATAAAAAATAATGGTCACAACTTTAAATAATAACAGTGCTTAACTGAACAGCAATATGCACCTGTTGTATTTTTATGCAGGCCAATAAAAATAAGGTAAAACCACTGCTGAGTGAACAGAAAAGGCCCCAGGATTAATACATCCTGGTCGTTAGCCTGGTCAGGACCAGGCTAGCTGCACAGAATAAATCTCCATGGTAACTTAGGTGCCTCTGCTTTTGTGAAACCGAGTCAAGTAAAATTGAGCCAGGATAACTGGGAAATCCCGGGTTAATCTGCTATCTAGGTTTTGTGAAATAGCCCTCTGGTGGGGCTTGTGATGTGCTGCGGAAGGTCAGGTCTGACTCTCTTCAGGTCAGCACTGTTAAAATCCCTGTCTACGATGACGGCTGCATCCCGATGTTCAGCCTGGTGGTTAACGAGAGCCTCGTGTAGTTCAGACAGAGCAGTGATTATGGACGTTCCTGCTGTCACACCAGTAGTTGTTCACCATGAGACATACTCCACCTCCCCTCGACTTTCCGGACTCTCTCGTTCTATCCATGGGGTGAACTGAGAGGTGATCCGCTGGTTGAATTGCATGGTCTGGTATCCAGGGTGTTAGCCATGTCTCAGTGAGGCAGATGATGTTGCAGTCTTGCATGTCCCTCTGGTATTTGATTCTGGCTCTGAGCTCGTCCAGCTTGTTTTCTATTGACTGGACGTTAGCTAGCAGGATGCTGGGCAGTGGTGTGCGGTGTGCCCTGTTCCTCAGCCTGTTTCTGATGCCTGCCCGTTTACCTCTAGGCCTTCTCCGTGACCTGTTGGTAACCATGGTAATCAACCCATTGTAAGATTTTACTTTTTGATTACACAGAGATTTACATTTTTTACTCTAAGCTCGTGGTGACATACAGTAGATAACACAGTACATGGAGTGTGTTACTATGTGTGTGCACATGTTAATGTTCATCTATACTTTATTTGTTTGTATGGTTTTAGACTAGACTTGAATGAAGGATGAAGTCCCAGCACTCTGTCAGTGATAGAAGACAGGAGCAGAGTCATATTTCTGTTTTATTTCAGAGCTTATCATTAAATGGGATGCAGCTGATCCCCTGGGCTCTGCAGTGTGCTGAAATAACAGCACGGCTGAACTGTGAACTGTGTCCACAAAAAGCACACTGACTACATGAGTGGATATACAGGTGTAAGCAAAAGCACCACGTTTTATTACATGCATCGTGTGCCACTGCTAAACTGCAATTAATTAAAAAAATAATAATTAATTAAGCATTAAGCATTAATAATTAATTTTAAGTGTGCCAACCCCACAGGAACACTTGTTTGGCATCATAGTACACCGAATGTATGTCATATGCATTATTTAGTGTTAAATTGGTTGACACCATAGAAATAGAATGGTTGACACACTTTGAGTTCCCATGGGAACTTGTTTCTGTGAATGCTGAAGCTTCTGTCTCTTAAAGCAAGGTTAATGTGATGATACGCTTCCTTCAATAAGTTCTGCTGGATTTTGATATAGGGCCACACATCTATATATGAATATTAGGCAGATTGAGTTTGAGCGGATAATAAATATATATTTGCTAAAGACTAAGTACTGATGTCCCCAGCTCAATGAAAAGGCGCCAGTGTGACCGTCTGTACAGCAAAACTAACAGATGCAATTTATTAATATCTGCTCAGTCTCACACACACTGCTCTGGTGTGTATACATACACACTCTGTCTTTGTACCATCTCCATATTTTTCTGTGCGACTGTAACAAGTAATTATATTTATAATATTGAATCATATCACTTAACAAACATGTTTCTTCTTGGTTGATGCATCCTCTTAATGAAATCAGTTCATCATGTACTGCTCAGGAACAGGCTTAAATAGAGTCGTCACCATAGAGCACCTGAGCTGTGAGCGCTTCACCCAATATGGAAGGAAATGAAATGTCATATTACTAAATTGTACCCATAATATTCTCAAAGTCATTCCTCACTGTGCTGAAATATTTTACTCTGTCTTGCCTTACACCGAAAAGTCTTTTATATTAGGGGGGCTTTTAATGGTAACACTTATAATAACCATCATTAATAGATGGTAAATTGATAGTTAAGTAATCTTTAGTTACTTGTCAAAAAATTACATTTTAATTAATGTTTACTAATTAGTAGTGCTGTAAATCAACAGTTTATTGTTACACACGTTATATCCCTAATAAAATGTTTGTAAACCTTTAAGAAACCATTTTTAAAACATCTATAAACATTACATAGATAGATGGAGCAGATAATCCTAACACTTAGTTAAGTGTTACTAGATGGTTTGTAAACCGTATATAAAAAGTGTCTGGATGGTTATTATAAAGTTTCAACAGATGACTATAATACCTTGTTAAGTAGTTAATAAATACTTTGTAAATCATCTATAAACATTATTTAGATAGATAATACTTTGTAAGTGGTTACTAGTTGGTTTGTAAACTGTCTATAAACAGTGTCTGGATGGTTATTATAAAGTTGCAACAGAAGACTATAATACCTTGTTAAATAGTTACTAATAAATACTTTGTTAACCATCTATAAACATTATCTGGATGGCTTTTGTAAAGTTGCGACTGATGTTTTTTATAGTTAGTTATTGGTTAGTAAGTGCTTGGTAAAGCAATGAAACATTTTTTGTCCTTCATTAAATTATATAAAAAAAATTATCATTACCCGATACCTAATATAGTAAATGAGGGATATAATGTGTGTAACAAACTGTTGATTTACAGCACTACTAATAATTAGTAAACAGTATTAATTATAATTTCATTGTTTGTCAATAGTAAAATGACTGTTTGCTAACAGTTAAATGACAATTAACTAAAGATTAATTTTTTAGGCTCTTATTAGAAACTAATGGTTTATATACTTGTAATAAACCTAAAATAAATAAGACTTTATAAGGGTTAATTATAGATTGATTAACACATTTATTATTTGCTTGTAAGACACTTGTAGAAACTTATAAGAAAAAAAGTTTATAGACAGCTCATAAAATTAATAAGAAGTTTATTATAACATAAGTGTTTTAATAACTTAATTACTGCTTATTACAATCACCTTAAATAAAGTGTTACCGTCTTGTTGATGTAGAGCTGGTAAAGTAATTTGTGGCTTTTCATTTGTGATTTAACCGAAGCTGTATAAATCACTGTATTTCTGTCTGTCTTGATGGACGTTGTGGTAAGAGTTTTTTGCAATGTGACAAAATTGTGGACCGTTCTTTTCAGTGTTACATTTTCTTTTTTGTCTTTAAGCCTTGGTGGAATCCACATTTTGAGGCTGTTTCTATTTTTTCTCTGTGACTTGATGGAAGCAAGCTGTACAGCTGTACCTTCAGTCTCTTCACCTCTGTGTCCTCTTGTAACAGAATGAATATTACTGTAGGTTAGACTTTCTGTGGAAGAACAAGTTCAAGAAGGAGTGCGAGGAGATTGAAACGATGGAGAACCTCAACCGGGTTTTGTTGGAGAATGTCCTGCCTGCACACGTTGCAGAGCATTTCCTGGCACGCAACTGGAAGAATGAGGTAGGCAGTTATGTTTTTTATCCATTATAGATATGGAGTATCATGTATACTGTTTTGACAAATGGCTGCAGGACAGATGCAGGTATTGTGGTTAGTTCTTGCAGTACCCGTGGCGATATGCCAAGATCCATTACATTCAGTTTAAGGTCAATACATCTGAAATATGTACATATTTCTTTGCTGCTAATTATTTATAATTTTATATATATATATATATTTTTTTTTTAGGCAATAAGATGTACAATTCAAGAGTTTATGCGGGAAATGTGAAGCATCCAAAACCTACGGAAGCCTTGAAAGGCAAGGTTAAAAAAAAAAAGTTTTTTGGGGCATTGTTGGCTTTATCTTGTACATACAAACCTTAGGTTTTTGCCATGGATAGTATATCAAATGTACGAGAAAGTACGAGTGAGATTGTTTTGCAACATTCAGCGAACATGTCACGTCCTGCTCCTGTGTCAAGTTTGTTTTGAGTTCCTTTTAAATAAAACTTTTGGAATTCTACTTACTGGCATTGTGGGTCCACTGCCTCTATGAGCCTGACAGAAGTGAACATGACTAACGCTATAAATAAAACGTGATTAACATGCCAATACTTAGGCTACACCTGTTCAGGCATTAACATGTAGAAAACCGATATTTCAGTCTGCTCTCATCCGCTGTCGCTGTGTTACACAGCACATATGGCGAATTACTACAAACATGCTAAAACATAGCCTATGCTGGTTAACCAAAGTCTATACGTAGTCCCATTATGTTTTACTGTAGACATTTGTTGTTGACTATGTTTTATGAAGATAAAACTTTGTTCATGCTGCATTTGGCTGAACTTTCAATTCCCTTTGTATCATGCAGTTAGCGCTTCAGCATGGCTTTCTCACCTTCAAATCGTACGTACGAGATACTATCCATGGCCAACAATATCAGCCTTTCAGGGCTTCCATAAAAAATGTAGTAGTATTATTATTATTAAATATATATAATGATTCATTACCTACAACAATGATAAAACGTTGGGAGACCGTGCCTAGGTGAATTTGCTGACATGCCTGTGAGACTTTCTCATTCATCGTTCTGAAACCTGTTATATCCCCTGAGTGCTTCTCACAGTGTGAACTGTGAAAAGTAAAGTTTTACATCTAAGGAAGTTTAAAGGACTTGGTATCCTGGAGGTAATGGGAGTTTAAATAGCAGTGATGCTTCTGCTGCAAAAATTCTGAAAGAAGAGTCAGCAAATGACACACCAAGTCGCTGGTCTAATGGATTTTTAAAGTCACTCTAATTTGGGTGATTTGCCTATGTTCATTTGCCTGTCTGGTTTATCACTTGTGTTTTTGTCTGCCTGTCTGATCCTGCTGATGCTTTCATTGAAGAATACTGTCAAATATTTTTAAGCTTAAATATACACAGATAGCTCTTACAATCTTATGATCTGGATCTGACATTCATCAGAATCTTGTCATCTGTTTGTCATCCATGTTAATAACTCTTTGGCTTATCAATTTCAACAACAATTTTATAACATTATTTTCTAGCAGTAAAAGCTAACGTCTGTATTTTGTCATGCAGGATCTGTACCACCAGTCCTATGACCTGGTGTGTGTCATGTTCGCCTCCATCCCAGACTTTAAAGAGTTCTACACCGAATCTGACGTCAACAAAGAAGGGTTAGAGTGCCTCAGGCTCCTCAACGAAATTATTGCTGATTTTGACGAGGTAAATAACCCTCACTCTTGCAACCAGGACAACATCCTACATGTGCACCACAGTTTCTAGAAACAAACCGGGACATCTTATCTAGTAGGTTTCAGTGATTTTCTAGTAGTATGGATAGATTGGATGCTATGAAATATGTGCAAGCTACAATCTCCTGTATTAGTAACTTAATATTTTATTTGAGAGGCTTTGACAGGATGAACAATCACTTCTGCCATAAACTATGTCTCATTTGTTTTAACTGTTTTGTGGATTGTGTTTGTATTTGTGTGTGTAGCTGCTGTCCAAACCTAAATTCAGTGGTGTGGAAAAGATCAAGACTATTGGCAGTACTTACATGGCTGCTACTGGCCTGAATGCATCACCCGGGCCTGAGTACACATCACAGGTAGGCTCATCACACACATTAAAATCATTATCAATCATTTTTGCTGTCACCTGTCGCAACTTTTGTTTTGGTTGTGTTTTCTCCCCGTTTCCCAGGAGCATGACAGGCAGTACATGCACATAGGGATCATGTTAGAGTTTGCATTTGCCTTGGTGGGGAAGCTGGATGTTATTAACAAACACTCCTTCAATGACTTCAAACTCAGAGTTGGTGAGTTACACACAAAAGCTACATTTAAAAGCAAAGTTATGTTAGAGTGAGTTAAATATTTTTTTTTAACTACTAAAAGGCTCTTACCCAATGGTCGTATGGTTACATTTTCAAAAAAGTGACTTCCACCCGTGAATTCACCATCATTTTACGAGTCAATGTTTCTGACCAGATAGTAAGAATAGAAAATATGAAGTGCTCTAAATATACTTTGTCTGTCAGACATCAAAATGCAGCAGATAAATTAGATGAAATATGAATGCACAACAATATCCCTGCTGTTGAGTGAGAGGTGCATTAGTAGAAATCCTATCTTATCATTATTTTGTTTAGAATCACGCAACTGGAGTTTTGGTACATAGAACAGGGGTTTCTTAAAATAATTATTGATATGTCATGTACTGACATGGACATGTAGCCTTTATGCATCTATTTCTTTCTATTTTGTTGCACCAGTATGCTGTGGGATATACTTTCAGTATCTTGATAGAAACAGAGAGAGATGCGCACTCTACATGTTTAAATAACAAGAAAATAAAACTCATGTTTGCAGCAAGACATGGGTATAGTCATGGCAACACAACAGCAGAGTAAGAGAGAGACAGACTTAAGCGTACAGTAGAGGGAGAATTGAAGAGGAAAGCATTGCGGGCATGTCCAAGCTCCCTTCATGTGGTAAGAGTCAAGTTTGATACCTTCAACCTGTCTGCGAAGATCACAGCATGGGATGCTCCATTAACTCTGCAGTGTGCGTGTGTGTGACTGTACATCCCCGCTGCTTCCAGACGGGCCCAAAGCGCTCCATCAGAGAGGGATACAAGTCCCCACCCACTGGGACTGGACAAATGCTTACGCATTTGTGGAGATCGCAATTTCCAGCAATCTGGAAATTGACTCAGAAAGCCAAAGTGAAGAGAGCCACAGTGTTATCTCAGTGCTGTGAAAAGCTCCAGAGCCTGCTTAGCAGAGGTGCTGGGAATGTTAGGGATTAAGAGTTCAGCTGCATTTAGCTTCCACTTCATCTCATGTTCTGATGAAATCTTGTGAAAAGCTTTGTCTATTCTGAAAGCAGCAGGTCTCTTGCTGAAGGTCTTTTGGAGCTGCACTCAGAAATTAATCAGTAATATCAAAAATGTATTTTAATAATGTTCTTGTATGACCTCAGAAAATGAAACAAAATAATGATGTGCTTGTTGTTTCCTGATTCAGTTACTCCTTTTTCACAAAAGAAGAAAATGTCTCTTTTTTTTTTTTACATGTGTCTGATGTTGCATAAAGATGTGAGAAATGTATGGGAAAGGTAATACAATATCTCACTGTAATTACGTTTTTTTAAATGTGCACCCAATACCACTAACTCCGGTGTACTGTAATTTCCCATTTAGATCACAAAGGGTCTGAAGATGTAACAGTAAATATGGTACAGATACATCTGGAATGTTCACTAATTGGTGCTTGGTGTCCTTTGTCAGGTATAAACCATGGTCCAGTGATCGCTGGAGTCATTGGAGCCCAGAAACCACAGTATGATATCTGGGGGAACACAGTGAATGTAGCCAGCAGAATGGACAGCACTGGAGTCCTAGGAAAAATACAGGTAATTAAGGGGTACATTGTCCATTTTTCATATCATAAACAAATCCCATGAAAAGCTAAAAGCCAACCATGAATTGATCTGAACAAGTGTTGTCTGTGTAGCCAAAACCTAATGCTGAGTTTTGCTCTGTGCCGAACAGCTCCACCGTAATCCAAAAACTATTGCATATTCATCAGTGAGCCACACCATTGCACTGGGTGATATGTTTATTACAATTGGGCTTTTTCCTTTTGTACTCGATGCTACATACACTGTCCTGCTGCTGTATACACTCACTAGTGTCTATTAATACACAGCTAAAAAGACTTCCCAACAATAGTGCCAATGAATAATATTTGCTTAAAACTGCAGTTCTAATTTAAGATTGACATCTTCAGAAGTAATGAATGGACTTGGGGCCGAGTGCCACAGACAGGGCAGGAAAGTTGGCGAGTATTAACACTAGTTTATTTTTCATGGGTTTTGTTGAAAATAACAAAAATAAAGAATAAGTCCAGCCCTGACCATTTTCTGTGATGCAATCAAGAACAAACCAGTTTGTCAAGTCTCTGTATCTGTCAAACATCACTCTGTTTGAAGTTGATGGTTTCTTTAAAAGCAGCAGCACTGCTCCATTTTCATAAAGACATTTGAAATGTCAGTACAGATGTTTTAAAGATACAACTTTTTTTCCCTCAGTTTGTGCTATTTATGGCAACAAGGAGATCACATAATTTCAACATCATGTGACATCTTTAAATCTTACATTTTCACCATGCTGGGCACTGATAAGATATAATGGGTTTTCACCTGCATGGCATGTGGCTTTGGGAATCATTCAGTCCTGAGAGAGCTGTATTACACTTCACAGCCTGCACACATTTGATAGAGCCATCTGCTGTGCAGTGCAGCACAACTGCAGTGCTTTCAATTGCATTCATAGATTGTCTGTTGATATTTTAAGATGTTCAGAGGCAACAATAAGACATGTTGAGTTATTCCAAGGTAGTACAGATATTTCACATCCTGTGTGATGGGAGGCATCAATTGCAGCTCTACTTAAAATGTGCATTTTTTTCAATTCAACACTTTATATCCAACTTAAATTCTGATTTTGTCTGGTGATGCAGAGCAGCATACATAAATGTATTCCTTTGGAGAGCTGAAAATGTTTGCCTGCAGGAATTTAGTGCACTTGTGTGTAAGATAAGCCAAATGGACGTTACCCATCTGGTTCTCCCTGTAGGTGACGGAGGAGACAAGTCGCATCCTTCATACCCTGGGCTACATGTGCTCTTGTAGAGGCATTATCAACGTCAAGGGCAAAGGAGAGCTCAAGACCTACTTTGTGCACACAGAGATGACCCGCTCACTGTCCCAAGGGAATGTAATGCCGTAAGACTGGTTCAGACCATGCTGGATTTTACACAGACAAGAACAGATGTTCATTACAGATGGAGATTTGATCTTCTCAATTCTGTTGTAACAAAAAGGAATCAGGTCTGTGCTGCAAGGAGGCTATAAATCTGATTTTAATATTTGCAAGTTACCTTTTCCACAGCTGTAGTATTCATTTAGTCACTTACTGTACAGTATGTAAGTGTAGCATGTACAGCAATTAGGCAATAACCCCTGAAATATATTGAAATTTGAATGTTACATCAAGAAGAGCCACAATGGTACAAGCCAGTCAGATCTAGTGTGTACAAGTTCAGTCAGAGAGAAGAATCTGAAATGGTCTAAATTAATATTCTGACTCAGTTCTGGGAGGCTTGTAGCCTGAAAATCCAGACCCAAATCCGAAAGATTAAGGGATAGGCATTCAGTAATGAAAATGGCCCAACTCCAGGGGCATGCATTTGAAAATCTCACTGCACACAATTGGATAACACTACGAACAATCACAACAACACACAGGGTGACGTATCCAGAGCCCCATACACTTAGCTACCAGCGGAGCTAACTGGTAGATTAAACTGTTGTCATCTGTTTAGCTCGCCTCTGGCCCACCTATATCAGATACACCGATGTGATTGGTGCAGCTCGGCTACAAGGGCATAGTTAATGAGCATCATTACTCAATGCCAGAGTGACTCACTGAGCAAATTCAAATTGTGCTCTCGCGAGAACTCTGGATTTCCAGGGTAGGAGGCTTGTGGCAGTCGCATTAAAAACAGAATCTATAATCTGTTCACTTAAAGGACACGGTACATGTTGGACAAACAAAAAGAAGAGAAATAAAGAACGTGGCTACAATTTTCACATCAAGGCCTTTTGAAATGCATCCAAAAAGACAAGCATTTCAGAGTGAATAATAATACAAAAAATACATGTTGCTGTAATAAGGGAGTTTGCGTAACCCCCAACTCAACCAATTTCTTTTTTGTATAAAGTGATTGAAAAGGCCACAGATGGAAGATCTGATATTAAAATGAAAGCAAATGGCAAATGCCATGCAAGGCAAAAAGGGAAAACTGCATTACCACTGTTGCAAAGGAGAAGTTGGTCCTGTTTAAAAACAGCCAGCCAACAAGGAGACACATACGTGTACATAACTCCATAAACCTTGTTAGGAGCACGAAGTCTTGGATGTATTTTACAGGCGGTCCATAAAAGGAAAAGCATAAAAAAAATAGAATATATGAATATATTGTGATATTCATGCTGGGCCAAGTTTCCCAAAACTGTCTTTACACTTTAATCAAGTTGTCTTCATTGACTGTTTACACGACACTAAAATATTTTAAAGTCTTTATGGCATAGGTCAGATGCCTGTTTGTAGCTGAGCAGAGAAGGCTGCTGGGATCAGATCTGAGCCATACAGATGTATAAGTCAGGTTAGAGTAAAACTACCGGACAACAAAGGGATGAAGATGATTTTAGTGGGATGCTTTTAATTTGGGAAACCCGAGCCTGATGTGTGAACAGTGTAGCTTTAGAGTGCATATGGTATGGTGGTTTTGTAACAAAACAAAATACTACAGAAAAAGTGTTTTGCTGTTTTGATGATGCCATTGTTTTTTCTAAAAACGTAATTAAAATTTCTATGTATTTCACTTCTACTGAGTGGTATTATTTGCATGCCAGCTTCTTTCAAAATGAACAGATCCCAGTATATTAACATGACAGGAGTGACTGATGTTTCAACAGGCTTTTTCCCATTATCAGGAAGTGCTTGTTTTACCACTGGTGCCCCTAGTGTGACAATCTCCCACTTTGTAGAATAAAAACAAGTAAGTAGATTGCTGAATCTTTAAAAAAAAAAAAAAAAAACATAGTGGTAGCCATGGTAACAGCTGTTTATCCTGCAAACTCTAGGACATTGGGCATGTGACTGATGGGAAGTTAATGTCTAACCTCCTACAAGATGTGTTTCAGTGTTTCTTAACATGAGACCTCATTTGACGTCACAGAGGAGTGCCACACCCCGTAGGATCCAGTATTCTGGAGGAAGTGAAGTCTTCAGATCTACAGCTGCGATGTAATTCATGTCGGTCCTAACTGGCTTCTTGTAGATTGGACAGGAGTAGAGGCGGGAATCCTTCAGACCTGCAACAAAGAAAAACAAATAAGTGTCACTTGATACACACTGCTGAAGAAGAAAATCAAAAACAGCAACTAATGTTTTTTTTATGAAAAGTGATCAACAGCTGGCAAAATAATCTCCTAAATTCCTGATTAAACAAACATCTTCATACCTAGAGGTATTTCGAGTCAATGAGATATTTATATCAGTGAGGAGACACGATGGGGACACCCAGTTGTGTTCAACAAAACATCTGTTTTTATAAAGTCAGTCTGCTGAAATCATGTAAAAATCAGATTAGGAGAACATGTGGTTATTTCCCACTACTCCCACAGTACCACCTTATTCTTTGGTTCTTAGGCAGTCAGCTTGGTACTGTAGCTGGTTGTTGTCAGCTGTTTCACAAGCAAACAAACAGCTGTTGTCCAGTCAGTCTTCAGAGATGCATCTCATCTCTTTGAAGGGGGTCACAATTAAGTAGAGGAGTTTTCAAGACACTCATGCATGTCACACGATGCTCTTGCAACCACTTGTCTACAGAAATATTCCGCACTAGTCTCCTTTTCTCTGGCACGCACACACGCGCACACACACACACACACACACACCCACACACACACACCCAGCAGGCAGCCTACTTGTGGGAAAAGCTGGGAGGGGACAAGGTGTAAACAGACTGCATTAGGTGTATCATTGGATCATTAAAGGTCCTATGACATGCTGCTTTTTGGATGCTTTTATATAGGCCTTAGTGGTCCCCTAATACTGTATCTGAAGTCTCTTTCCCGAAATTCAGCCTTGGTGCAGAATTACAACCACTAGAACCAGTCCCACAATAAGCTTTACTTAGGATGTGCCATTTCTGTGTCTGTAGCTTTAAATGCTATTGAAGAGGAGAGAGGGGGGGCAAGGTGGAGGGTGGTGTGGTCTTGACCAACTGCCATGCTTCGCTCATTTGCAAGCCATGATGTCTCTCTCTTTCTCATGGGTGGGCCAAATTATCTGGGCGGGCAAAGCAGAGAAAGGGGAGGTAACCTTCCTCCTTATGACATCATATAGGGAAGATTCCAGATTGGCCCATCTGAGCTTTCATTTTCTCAAAGGCAGAGCAGGATACCCAGGGCTCGGTTTACACCTATCGCCATTTCTAGCCACTGGGGGACCATAGACAGGTTGGGGTAGAGCTTAGATCGGGCCCAAAAAAATCAAGCCTGACCCTACCCGAGCCTGTGCACGTTGCGTCTGAGCCCGGCCCCGCCCGACACATTAACTGTAATTATGAGCCCGAGCCCGATTTAAACCCGACAATTTTTTAATACGTGGGCCGTTATAACTGACGTTCTCAACTATAATTCCGAGTTGTTTGAACTACAGAAATCTGTTTAGAATTACTTAATAAATACCGGTGATGCAACAAGGACAAAGCATGTAAACTGCACTGTTTGTTTATTCAGAATGGAATGGATTGCAAATGGATCCGAATGAAGAAACGTTAAAAAAAAAACTCTACCCTAGCTCCCTCAGCCGAATAGTGTGGGTAACAGATCAAGGCAGCAACATAATCAAAGCCCTGGAACCTAATTAATACTGTCCTTCGCCACGGTCTGCATGCAACAGTGCTACAGATGGGGGAGACACAATGTAGCGCAGTTTACCTCACACTCAAGTCAGTGCAGGACATAGCCTACACCCAGAGCTACGGGAGAAGCTGGAGAGGCATAGCTTTCTCCCCACCGAATAAGGATAATAAATGATTAATGATTAAAAAAACACAAATGCTTGATCAAGGGCCCGGCCCAGCCCGAGAATAGCAGCGGAAAATATCGGCCTGGCCCGTGGGTCGGCTCGGGCTCGGGCAGAGACTCTAAACTCTAGGCTGGGGGAACTCATAATAATTAAAAAAAAAACTCAAAGTGAAATTTTCATGCCTTTAATTCATTTCCCAGGCAGCCTGGCTTGCAGGTGTCTGCTGGGGCCCCGTCTCTCTACTGCCTGTCTGAATTTAGTCTGGTCTTATCCAGAACAAACACTGTGCTTCATACGGCTGGTAATCTATTCCCAGACAAAATAAATAGCACTTAGTCTGCTTGACATTTAAATGTTACATCCATCCATTCTGACTGCGTGGGATGCAAATGTTGAGGAGAGAAGAGGGATAGACTGAGACTGACAAAGACTAGAAAGATTGATCATGTAAAGAAAGAAGACAGGATAAAAGTGTTTGCCTCGTCACATTAGAGTTTTCAATTCAGACACATTTAAATAAACTTTTTACTTTTTAATCTCAGGAAGCTTCCCTCCATCTAATGTTCTCAGGTAATCAATCTCACCATTATTCTCAGCATACATCCTGATCACAGGCATCATCTCGAAGAGGACTTTGGGTTTGGAGTCGATTAGTTTGCAGCTGCGGCGATCCCAGCCGGCTCCCTCCAGGTAGAGGCCGTAGACATACACTCCCTCTGCGGGGGGCTGGGTGATGTCGTCCTTCATCCATCTGGTCACTTCGTTGCACAGCACCATGCGGTCCAGGGCCCAGCCCTTGTTGGCCCGAGTGATCTCCTACAAGTGCAGGGACAAATCCACAGGTTCAGGCAATGATGTGGGCACTATAACAAGGCAGTGTAGTGAATGACAGAGCTGACATTTGTCAATTGTTTCCTCACAAAAAATCAATTCTGAGAACAGGGCTGTACTAGAGGTAAAATAAAGAAGCACTGTGCAGGGCAGATAAGTGCACTCCATCGATGGTGTTGTGTCAGATGCTGTGCCAACAGAAAGTAAATAAATCCTGTACCACTCAAAAACAGCAAGTGCAGAGTGCATTTTGAAAGAGGAAAAAACAAAACAGACAAAACCCTTATTGGGCAAAATTAAACAGATAGGGACTGACGATCAATGGCAAAGACAGACGGAAAAAGCCAGGAATTTGAGGCATCCAAAATATTAGGCTCGTTCGAGATGAGCCAGGCCTGTGCAGAATCGATCGCTGGCCATCGCCGTCCAATGCATGCCTGTTAGATTTGTGTCCGACTTGCTCTGAAGTCATGCACACGTGGGCAACAATAACCTCACAAGCTCAAGACGGCCCCAGTTGTTAGAGCCAGGCGCTGCAGTTGCTCTCCAATGACTGCAAGACCCAGGGCATGATGGGAAACACCTGGCTCACAGCTGATCTAAGAGCCTATTGGTTCAGAATTGACTCAAAAATATGACGTTTTATATAAACTTTTTGTTGTTTTTGAATTGGAGAGATTTTAATTATTTGTCTGATTTAAAGGCTTATTCTGTTCAGATCACATGTTGTGTAGCTTATGGCGATGTTTAGTAGTCAGACACTAAATAGACCTACGTTCAGATTACAGATCATATACTGTACAGTCTGTTGTACATTTAAATCAGCAACAGATCGCCTGTACAGCATTTTAAAAAGTTACTCTGTCATAAAAAAAAAAAACAACTGGACACTGCGTACAAGCTGATATATGGGTCTGATAACATTTTAATAAATCAGAATCGGACATAACAGGATGTGAGTGTTTCTGTGACTTCCTGTTCAGACTAAAGGCTGCTTGAAACGGCTGGAAACTGTCTGACTTGACCGCAGCTTTTTGTCACCGCCCCCGGCTGCTGCCACCTGAACCTGTCCATAACAGGCGAGGCACAGCTCATCTCGAACGAGCTTCCACCGAGGGGATAACAAATAACTAGAAGGCAGTAAGATCTGCAAACCTGACACCAATGCTACATTGTTTCCAATTCCTACTACTACTTACATTTCAAAGTCAATGCATTTGTCTGCCCTGAAAACATTCATCAGCCCTCAGGTCTCTATCTGGATCACCTTGGAAATCTGTTAAAGGTTTAAAGGAGATATACTGCTGACAAACGAAAAGACTAACTGGAATAAAAGTTAGATAACCTGCCTGGTGGAGGCCATAATATTTGGCAAGACATATTTACTTTATACTGAAAGGCATTAACAAAAACTGAAATAATTGACACTCCTGTGTGAAATAGAGGGCTCAGAAAATGCTTCCATTAAAAAGATGAGAAGAGATGAAGAAATGTGGGAGAAAATGCTAAAGAGCGAGCTGAGCCTCAAGTTAAAAGAAAAATACAGTATAACATACTTTAACATGTACATTTTATAAAAGAGTTCTCTGACTTCTTGGCCAGTATTATGACAGAGTTTTAATTGTTGGTGATTTTAATGTACATGTTTGTTGTCCCTCTAAACCACTTACTAAAGATTTTTTAGATATGATTGATACTTTTAACTTTGTTCAATATGTCAGTGGACCCACACAGGAACAGGAGCACACGTTAGATCTTGTGTTATCCTATGGTTTGCCCATTTTAAATATTCAGACAAAGGATGCTGTATTTTCCGATCACATGCCGGTTTTATTTGATTTTAACTTGTCTTAAATCTGAAAAAAATGCCCCTGCACGCCTAGGCCGTGTGTTTAAGCCGACTACTGCTGCTCAGCTTTCTTGTGTTTTTCAAAACTCATTTGATACTGGTCTCGTAGCTGACACAGAGAAATTAACTTCTTCCTTTCTCTCTACATGTGCTAGCATTCTTGACAATGTTTGTCCTCTAAAAGTTTTGCAACCCAAACCTAAATCTGAGCCATGGTTTAATGACACTACCCGTGCAGCTAGGAGAGAGTGCAGGAGAGCAGAGCGTCGGTGGAAAAAAGACAAGCTTCATGTATTTTATGAAATTTTAAAGGAAAGCTGGAGAACATATCAAAAAATAGTGAAAGCTGAAAAAAACAGACATCTAAAAGAACAAATTGTCCAAAATTTAAACAAACCACGTGCCCTTTTTAAAAGTATTGATTCAATTTTAAATTCACCCCAATCCTCTTGTTTGGAAGCTTCTTCTGAAGTCTGTGAGAATTTTTTACACTATTTTTTTAGACAAGATTGCCTCCATTAGAGCTCATATTTCTCCACCTGTATCCGACCCCTTTGAAATGCTGACCTGTTTAATAGTGTTTGATCAGTTTGAGCCCATGTCGCTTTCTTGCCTCAATAAATTAATCTTACAGCTCAAACCTTCAGTATGTCCTACGGACATTATCCCCCCTCACCTTTTTAAAGAGGTCTGGACCACTATAGGGCCAACTGTCCAAAAAATTATTAACAGCAGTCTGACTTCAGGAATTGTCCCAGCTTATTGCAAGGAGGCAACTGTACCTCTAATTAAAAAGCAAAATCTGGACACTACCATTCTAGCTAACTACCGACCGATATCAAAGCTTCCTTTTATTTCTAAAATCTTAGAAAAAATTGTTTTTGCACAATTACAATCCTATTTAGATACAAATGGTATTTTACAAATTTTTCAGTCTGGTTTTAAAGCCTTTCATAGTACCGAGACTGCACTTTTAAGAGTTTTTAATGATCTTTTATTAACTGCAGACCGCGGGGACTCAGCTATTCTTGTGCTTTTAGACCTTACTGCTGCTTTCGACACAATAGATCACGCCATTCTTATCTCTCGCCTTGAGGACTGTGTAGGCATCCATGATACTGCCCTGCAGTGGTTCAGATCGTATTTATCTGACCGATTTTTTTCTGTAAAACTTGGTGACTCTACATCATCTATCGCTCCCCTTCTCTGTGGAGTCCCTCAAGGCTCAGTTCTTGGACCACTACTGTTCTCTTTGTACCTTCTCCCTCTTGGAAATATTTTTAAAAAACATGGTATTTCCTACCATCTTTATGCGGATGACTCGCAAATCTACTTAACACTGAGAAGAGATGCAAATGGTTCCCTGACTCCTTTACTTGAATGTCTCAAGGATATTAAAACCTGGATGTCTTTTAACTTTTTAAATTTAAACGAAGACAAAACTGAGATCATTGTGTTTGGACCCAGCCGGGTTTGTGACTCCACTCCCGTAAACCTTGGTTCCCTGCAGCAATATGTGAAGCCAGTAGTTACCAATTTAGGAATTAAAATTGACAGTGATTTTAAGCTTGACAAGCAGATAAACATGGTGGTTAAATCTAGTTTTTATCAATTGAGGCTTTTAGCCAAAATTAAACCTGTTCTATCTTTTAAAATTTTTGAACAAGTGATTCATGCTTTTATTTCGACCCGTTTGGACTACTGTAATGCACTTTACATTGGTGTGAACCAAACTTCCCTTTCACGCCTACAGTTAATCCAAAATGCAGCTGCTCGTCTGCTAACAGGAACCCGGAAACACAAACACATTACACCCATTTTGTCCTCACTCCTCTGACTCCCTGTATATTTTAGAATACATTTTAAGATTTTAATGTTTGTCTTTAAGTCGCTAAATGGGTTGGCACCTCAGTACATTTCTGAGCTCCTGCACATTCACACCTCGTCAAGGTCATTGAGGTCTGGGGATCAGGGATCTGGGGATCGGCTGAAGACCAAAGGCGACTGCTCTTTTTCAGCAGTTGCTCCCAAATTGTGGAATGATTTACCACCGCACATTAAAGCTGCGCCCACCCTCCACACCTTTAAATCTCGTTTAAAAACATATTTCTATTCCCTGGCTTTTGATTCACCATGAGGCTTTTGATTCACCATGAGGCTTTTGATTCACCATGAGAGCTGCTGTGGTCTTCGCTGTCGCTGTCATTGTTGATGTTATATTATTTACATTTATTATCTTTGTAAAGCACTTTGGTAACCTTGTTGTTTGTTTAAATTGTGCTATATAAATAAAGTGGATTGGATTGGATTGTTAACTACAGCGTGCATGCTCTAAAATGCATATTATCGCTCACTAAAAAAAAGTTAAATAGAAATCTAGTCAAGTCAATTATTCATAAAGCCTAATCTAGATACATTTCTGGATTTTAAAACAATGTAGAATAATAATATAGATAAATGAACAACAGGGGCATGACTAAATCTGGATTAAGTAGGGTTAAACATTCAGATTACATCCCTCTGTAATATTCACTTCCCCCCATATTAATATAAATTTATTAGAAAACAAAGGTGTGTGTGTGTGTGTGTGTGTGTGTGTGTGTGTGTGTGTGTGTGTGTGTGTGCGCGTGTGTGTGTGAGTGAGTGAGTGAGTGAGTGAGTGAGTGAGAATGTGGCCGTGTGACTGCTTCTCCCTCAGTGTGCCATCTGTTCTCCTCCCCAGCGGTGGCTAAGTAGATTAGGTAGCCATGATGCCGTGTGTGTACCTGTCTCATGGCTGTCAGGAAGCCCTGCGGGTTGAACAAGCCTGTCATCCAGAAGCAGTTGGGCCGCCCTTCAAAGATCCAAGCCTGGAACTGCCGGTTCCGCTCAAGTAACTCTGTGAACCAGAACCCCAGGGTGCTGGAGGCCCATGATGCCTGAAAAACAAAGACAAATGAATCAAAACATTACAATGAAACACAGAAAACTGTCATCCAGACGGATCAGAGGAGAAGACAACAGGGAGACATGAAATGGATTGTGAATCACCACGTGGTCAACAATAGAATTAAAAAACAACAAAACACAGTCAAGTTGAGACAAATGGGCCAAAAGCAGATAGTACTGCAGGCAGAAAAAAATCTGAATTCAAGCCGGGAAGCCATTCAGTTTAAATTATTCTAATGAGGTAATGTTTGTGAGAGCACAACTTGAATGCCAACTGAATTATTCCTATATAAGATACGGGAAAAGTCATGCTAAGTCATACTTTCGTTTTCTCTTGCTTTCCTCTCAATATTAATATTGAAGCAAGAGTCACTTTCATTAATCAATGAAATTGATTTGTGTGCTGTAGATAGAGTTTTAAAATAAAATACAACTAAAACAGGTACAAATAAAAGGTAAGGAGCATCAGTGTGGGCTAAAGAGAAAGTAAATAAAAATTGAATTGAATTGAAAGTAGAGGTTGAGTAATGATGATGAGGTACAAATCTAATGTTCTCAGAAACAAGGAAAGCTTTGATTTACTTTAGGACTACAATAACAGAGAAATTATACGTTGTACTTGCACAGTAATGTAAATAAGTAAATGTATCATTCAAGGCAATTCTCTCAAACCTTTTTCCAGCGGGAAGGAATGCGCGCATCGTACATGCAATCCAGGGCGTCCCGCAGATTCTCGCTCATGATGATGGTCCCATCGATAGCCAACTTGAGGTCTGTCAGGGTGTTTCGGACCAGAACTATCACCCTCTGCATTCGATCGATCTCCTGACGCAGGAAGATGTTCATTGGCTGGAAAGGACCCATCTTCTGGAGGCGCTCTCTCACCTGGTTACGTTTAAATTAAAGTGACTATATGTAACTTCATTTAATTTTTGGCTTCATTTTTATGAAGCTCTGTCATTTGTCATACAATGATCTTAAATGACCTGTAACAGCAAACGAGTCTAACAGTGAAAAGAACGCCATTTTTATATAGTTATTTAGTAAGGCCTCTGCCCAGGTTTGATTTTTCCCGCGCAATCACAGAATGATTTGCGGCAGGTAGACGGCGCTACAGTAACACATTCTGATGGGTCACAGATTTCTTTGTAACACCAGAAAGCCTGTGTTAGCGTATCCAGCCTTTTGAGCCGGGTAATAGGAAACAGGAGATTTCTTTATATAGGCCTAATTGTATTTTAATGTTATTTTACTTAAGTTATCTGCTGTAGTTATCGCTAATACTGGGGCAGGACCACCACAGAAAAGAAGGAAAATTAAACGAAGAACTAATAGCTAAAAAGGAAAGTGAAAGACAAAAGGCAAGGCCTCAGGTATGTAATATGTCTATTTCATTCATAAAATAACTTTACAATGCGTGATGTGGTTGTACGTCAGTAGCCGACATTAAAGGTCCCATGGCATGAAAATTTCACTTTATGAGGTTTTTTAACATTAATGTGAGTTCCCCCAGCCTGCCTATGGTCCCCCAGTGGCTAGAAATGGCGATAGGTGTAAACCGAGCCCTGGGTATCCTGCTCTGCCTTTGAGAAATGAAAGCTCAGATGGGCCGATCTGGAATCTTCCCTTTATGACGTCATAAGGAGAAAGGTTACCTCCCCTTTCTCTGCTTTGACCGCCCATGAGAAAGAGAGAGACATCATGGCTTGCAAACAAGCAAAGTGGCAGTTGGTCAAGGCCACACCCCCACCCTCCACCTTGCCCCCCCCCTCTCCTCCTCAATAGCATTTAAAGCTACAGACACAGAAATGGCACATCCTAAAGAAAGCTCATTGTGGGACTGGCTCTAGTGGCTGTAATTCTGCACCAAGGCTGAATTTCAGGAAAGAGACTTCAGATACAGTATTAGGGGACCACTAAGGCCTATATAAAAGCATCCAAAAAGCAGCATGGCATAGGACCTTCCATTTAGTGCAGACGTTTTATCCCTTTTACTCCGTTTTTGTGTTGGCTTACTATTTTTTTTTCCCCTTGTCCCACTGTAACGTTACTTGTGTAAAGCGTTTCATGAAATGCGCTATATAAATCTAAGTTATTATTACGGTGGTTGCTACAGCAATCTCTTAATGCTATGGCTCGTGACACAGTGACAGTGATAACCCGGTTTAGCTCACGATACATCCAAAGTAGGCTAAGTTACCGTATGCAACACTTGAAATGCAATGATGCATCTGTAACTTATTCTTTTATTGTAATGAATGATTTTCTGTCAGAGCAAAACATTCAGTGCTAACTCTGTAATACAGTGGGCAATACAGCACCGTAAAGAAAAGACCTGTACGACAGCAGGTGTGGTAAAAACACTACCACATTTGTCCAAAGCGGCTGCTAGAATCAACACAAACTGAAAGTTACATATAGCCCCTTAAAAAAGAAGATGGAACTTAAATGAATCTCCTTAAGGTTGTATAATGCATGGAGTGAAAATGCATGATCACACACAGGCTTTGCTATATCGATACAAACAAAACTCACAATGCTCACAAGCTGGAAATGTACCTGAAATCACTAATATTCTGTTTACCCCCACTCTACAAACAAGCTTCTTAAAATAAAAGTTAAATGTTGCATAAGCTTTTCTCCTTATCTGCATAATACAAACTGTTCACATGCTTCAGGTGCAAACTGAGCAAAGGATGTGAGGTTTCTATAGTCACCACATTTGTAAGGAACGGAAAAGAACAGGAACGATGGATTATATTAATTAATTGTTGTTTCTTTTAAAATGCATACCATGATATATTTGTCTTATTTTTATGTTTACATTTCTGTATTTCTCTCCATTCGTTTTGGCATTTTAAAATAATTTAGTTGGGGCTTTAAACAGAGAGACAGCCGGCAGATAGATAGAAGTGAAAGTGGTTGAGACGCGGTGTGGCATGCAGTGACAGGTTTTCCATGACGAGCTTTGCACCTCACCTTTGAAAAGTCAGTCTTGTCTCATTTTCTCTTAATTGACAAAAGGAGAGAAAACCCCAAATAAAACAAAGCGTGCAAAATTCAGCTATTTCTAGTCTTCTTTTCTCTCTGTCTCTCACTGTCTCAAACACAACCTTCCATCACCCCACCAACACACATCCCACCTCTCTGACTGTAACACACCAATGTGAATGGGGGAACATGTTGCTTCAGTCACCTCAAATACTCACCACAGGCTGTTCATGGTGCACTCATGCACACACACACACACACATCGGTACATTCACACAGGCTTACTTCAAAAGGTACATAGTCAGGAGGCAGTTTCTCCAGCATGTCGTCAGCCAGCCTGGACACCACAGCCTCTCTGGTTTCCCCTCTGCCTGATGAGCTATCTTTAGGCTGAATACTGAGGATGGTGTCCAGTACGTCCTTGGCCAGCTTACTCTGGTAGGTTATGTCTGCGTTCGGGTGGAGGCCGAACACCTCTGGAGTGTCATATGCTGGCAGGCACTGTAAAAGAGAGACCACAACTGTTATTGAACTAGAGGTCACATCAGCTCTCAGAGCATTAGTGAAAATATTTTCAGAAAGAAATAGCCGAGATGCATTCTCTTTACTCTCACAAGTGCTGTGAGGCTACCTTAGTGCCCCCATGGAGCAGCTTATCAATTTCCACTGAAACAGGCTGGCAGAGCTTATGGGTGAAACAGTCTCGAGGAATAGATATTTATGTGCTGCTTTTTTCTTGTTCTTATTGAGAACACAGGTATCTTATTGAGGGTTGGTTACCTCTTTTTTAACTCGGTTTCAAAAAAAAAGAATTCCCTCTGCACTGCAGTTTTGGTCACTGCTAAGCCTGTGATGAACTTACCGCACCGGTAACACTTTATAATAACCACCACTAATACAGTAAATGGTAAATATTGAAAAATTGATAGTTAATTAAACTTTAGTTAATAGTTATTTTACTGTTAACAAACACTTAAATGATCATTAATAACTTGACACTGAGGAAAGAAGTTCAGTGACTCTGTAGCAGTTAATACCAATTTCCCAGCGGGTCTCATGGGATACATAATTTAACAATGTGGAAGTATATCAGAGTTGATTATTTCTTGACAAGGTCAGGTCGCTTAAGAAATCCACAGAAGAAACAAAAAAAAAAAGAAAAAAAAAAAAGCAAACTGGGTCACCAATATGGTTTATTTATACTAATGACCTAATAAGGGTTTTACAGCTGTCACTGAGGACATTTTAATTGGGGTCAAATCTAGGTCTTTGGATTAAAACCAGGGCCAACGTTTCTTTAGGATATTTGAATTTTAAAAGTGACTCAAGAAGTGAGCTGATGTCAAAGCAAAGGCAGGGTTGCTTTAATTGGTTTAAAGACATCTTGCAGTAATGTCTCTCTCAATGACGACAGGAAAATGGACCATCTGATACTGCAGTGTGACTAATGATTCCTTAAAACTGCAAACAAACTTTGTACTTTGTAATGGCTGCACAAACCTTCATTATGAGCAACAATGTCATGTAAACAAAGCCACTCAAAACCAAAGATAGATCCAATATTTTGTAAGCTTTGTTTTATTTTAGGGAAACCTCTCTTTGCCTCTCTTTCAAGAATGCTGTAATGGCGTGAAACTGCAATTAGCCCACAGCAAGAGTATCATCTGTGCATGTTAGCACGTTTTCACAAACACCGTTTTGTTTCTTGATGTATGTCGTCATTGGCTAGTCTATCTTTCAAACATCAATCACACTGTGCAATCAAATATAGTCACACATCAGAAGAGAGTCTGGCTAATACACAGAGAACAATGGGAGGTGATGAAGAGAGATTTACTGGGTGCTGTAAAGAAAAGCCTTTGTCCCTCGCTGTGGTCATTTATTTTCTCTCAAGGAATTTTAGCTTAGTTCCTGTCTGTCAAAAGTGTGGACACACACACACAACCTGTGTTCTGTTGTGTATTTTGTCTATACAGATACACTCAAAACGTGTGTACACCCTAAGTTTGTGTTTGAATGTTGTGCCTGTGTGCATTTACACGTGTGAGTGTGTGTGTTCTCCAAAGGCTGTGTTTGTTATTTCAGAGGTCATGCAGAGGAATAAGCTTGCTGAGCCTGGCAGCCCTGAACATCCATCATAATGAAACTAGCTTTAATGAAACTAGCCTAGGAACTGCCCCCAGACATACACACACAGTGCACACACACAGCGCACACACAGCGAGCGCGCACACACGCGCACACACACACACACACACACACGTTAAGCACACAAGCACATAAATAAATCATACATAATCTGTAATTAAATGAGCATGCTTGCATTTGATCTAAACATCCCACATGGCAGCCTGTATCTAGATGTGACAAGAGTGCAGTGTGTCAGCGTCCTGTCTTCAATGTTGCTCTTTTCACTGTTTATGATATCACTAAAAGCTGACAGCATAGAAAAAAACTCAAACGGCAACACGACACATGCAGAATTTTTAACAAAAAGGTAGAAAGATAGGGTACGAATGTGCAAACATACATGAAATCTTCAAGACAGTGTCCCTTATCAGAAACTGACAGTGACATTTTACAGCAACGTGTCCAGTCATACAGATGGCTTTAAGTTTTTTTCTATTATTTGTAGAAGCCAGATACAGTGGTAAAGTGTGAAAAGTTAACCATTCTCCATCTCAGTGTGCCTCACCTGAATGTATGTCAGATACTGGTCAACACTGGAGCATTTCGGGATGCTGTAGCCTCTGTAGAAGTAGAAGGCAGGGCCAAACATGTCCTCACTGAACCACACCTTGGCAAAGGTGTTGAGGAGGCGCTTGTCATAGTCATCAGTCACACGGCCACCATATTGAATCTCTCCGATCATGTACCGCACTGTGGTCCATGAAACACCCTGAAGAGGTATGAAAAAGTGAATATAAGATGACGGCAAATACAATTCGTGAAATGGTTACAGTTGTTGAAGAGGCAAAAAGAGTTGATAAATGTGTAATTTGATTTGTGCAGTGTATTGTGAGGAGACTGGAAATACCATGGAGAAGGTAGACTGTACTCTCTCATGTTATGCACAGCTTTAACAGTGTGGTTATTATTTCTGTTTTGCATGTTCATGAAAGTTGGATGTGACACTTCACTTCTCAAATACACAGCATTTTAAACCATAATTGCTCTGAAAGTTTGCACTCAAAACTATTTGTACTGAATCTTACTGTTGTTGGTAGCTGTTAAATATGTGTTTGTTCATATAGAGGTGTACATTGTAGTTTGCTTAGCACTAGAGAAGAGTCATCTCCTACCTTTTTTATATCCATGTCATCAAGGTGGTTTTGAACAAACTGGACTGTGGCGTTGAAGTCGGCCTGGTTGAACTCATAGGGGATGTTCCATCCCAGAGGCCCATACTTCCTCCTCTCCTGTACTGTGCTGTGGAGAAATGCCACTCCATACAGCATTGGCTTCCACTGCACCATGTTACTGACATCCAGAAGGTCCTGGTTTATACCTGGTGAGGGATATATGGATGAACACATGAGCAGCCCTCTTCAACAGGAGAGTGAAAGCAATACATAATGATTGTGGTTCTATCAGCTTTTGAGGTCAACATTTGGATCTACAATCCAAAGCCTTCCAGCTATGGAAAGTTTGTTACAGTACTTCTACTATAGCAGACTTGGAAGGCATCAATACATTAGGAACAAAAATGGGTGCATATTCCTCTGAAAAATAACTTTAAACTGATGTTTAGTCTGAAGGAACACGTTATTTACATCAGGGGTCTTCAACGTTTTTTAAGGCAAGGACCTCTTAACTGAGAGAGACGGATCATGGGCCCCCTACTACAGATATTGTATAAAATGAAGTTGCATATTAAACTGGGCCTACAATAATGTGTGGGTGGCATAAAGCCTTCTTATATACCATTTTAGTACATAGAATACTAAGCTTATAAAATATTAATTGTTGGCATGATTTTATAAATCATGTTTTAATGTTATGGATACATATGTTGGATTGGATGTTGGATTCATGTTGACATTTACATTTTTGACACAACATTATGCAAATTATTATACATTATACCATAATTTGGCGGGCCCCCCTGCAGTAACTCTGAGGACCCCCTAGCGGTCCCGGACCCCCTGTTGAAGATCTCTGATTTACATATTTGCTGAGTGAATCACTTTTATCAAATTGGTTTAAACATTTTAAGATGGAGCAATTTCCAAAACTCCATATATGACTTACTGTATATATATTGTAGGCACACTTTTATCTTAGCATAATGCAAGTTGTCCTTTTACCCTCTTTAAATAAAAACACAAACCACGTGTTTCAGCTTGTTTAAAAAAATCACAAACTTTACAGACTTTTGGTACTCGGGTGTAAAATACATGAATTAAGCAGCAGCAGCATAAAAAATGTATTTAATTGATATGTGACTTATTGAAGGTCATAAGGAGTGTGTGTATGTGTGCGCATCCACAAATTAGTTGTTTACACATGTACACATCAAGAATAATAAGACACCCTCTTCTAAATTCTCATTATTGTGTTACTTCCTCTATCTCGCTCACACAGACAGACACGTCTGATCCCCCTGTAATGATAAACTAAGGATCAATATGTTGACATTTTACTTTATTTCCACCATATTTATGCCTAACAAAATGTTCAGGCTGGACCACTGTATTGATTCAGGGCAGGACGTGTGCATCTATATTCTTAATACAGCCTCAACACTCTCACCTTGCTCAGCAAAATAATAGATTAAAGTGGCCATATTATGCTCATTTTCAGGTTCATAATTGTAATTTGAGATTGTATCAGAATAGGTTTACATGGTTTAATTTTCAAAAAACACCATATTTGTTGTAATGCACATTGCTGCAGCACCTCTTTTCACCCTGTGTCAGGTCTCTGTTTTAGCTACAGAGTGAGACATCTCAAGTTCTGTAACGTCTTTGTTGGCAGTCGCACATGCGCAGTAGCTAGCTAAGGATTACATGAGCTAGTTAGCTGTTTCTCCAACTTTGGCCTGTACAAGGCAGGATTAGCCGTGAGACTTCTTCTAAACGAGGGCGCACTTCCAACTTTGCGTGTAATACCTGCAGAACAGGGACATGTAAGTAGTTCTATACAATTTATTTTGTAGATTAGGGTGAATTTGTGTGTGTTGTAGCAGTGTTTTGCCATTGAGAACGAGCTAGCATGCTAACGGTTAGCCCCCTCATTTCGGCTAGTTATGTAGAATGAAGGCAGGACACATTCAGAAACCCGTATCTCACTCAAAACAGCATGGATTGGATTGTCATTGCATGGACACAAAATAACACCCCAAATCCCAGAAAAAGTGATTTTTTCATAATATGGGGACTTTAAGAATTCTGGACCTCTGATTAATTATGTTTTACTTTAAGCTGAACTAAACTGAACCAAACTGGCCCCACCTCCATAGGTCCTCTTAAGCCCCGCCTTGAGGCCCTGTGGTGGTTCGTTGGTGAACTTGATTGACATCTGCAGAAGGGTGATGGGGAAGTGTCTGTGGACCTCTGTGGTCATCCAAAGACGGAAGCTGTCATGGACAAAGTCTGTCTCTGTCACCGTGTCCATTAGCTCATCCATGAAGTCCAGACCCAGGTGGCAGTTCTGGAGTAAGGCCCAGCCACCCTGAGGACAAATAATGAGAGTAATGGTTATCATCTATATCAAGGACTGCAAAGTGATGATGTAGTCGAGATAAATATATATATATATATATATATATATATATATAAAGGTCTTTTTGAACTAACTCTGAAAAGGATGGTCTGTCTGTAAGGGATCAAAGAGCTTAAATACATTTAAGAAACACATTTTTCAGAGACAGAGCACCTTGCTGTCTAGTCAGAAACAACTGTTCTACTGCTACATTGAGTGATGCAAAATAGCAGTAAAGCTCACACCACTGACTCACATTAGCCATGGTCTGCTGTAGAAGCTTGCGGGCATGGACTTCTTGTCCTTGTCCCATGGAGACATATCGGGTCTCAATCTTTAGCCTCTTCCCCAGCGCAATGATGGAGTCGGTTGGATCTGAGCCCATTGACAGGAAGCAGATGAGAGGTGTTCTTGGGTCTGATTCCTCCCACGTCTTCTCCAAGTCAAGAATCACCCCTTCAGTGTACTTCTCCCCCATTGCGTCCATTATGTATTTTCGGGCCTAGAGGAGAAAGGGAAAGTAACAAGGCAAAGAAGACATATTAACACTAAACATTGGAATACATTTACTTTCTGGAAGGCTGAGAACTGAGTGACTAGTTCAAAGGATTTTTTTTACTGGCTTGCTCTTTTTAGTAAACAGTAAAGGTTGCTGCTGGAGGTCAAACAAGGATGACTGCTGGACTGTTTGTGAGTGCAACTAAATAAATTCCACTCCAGGCTCGTTTGCAGTGGACCAAAAAACTACCCATCAGTAAGAAGTGAATGTCCATTAGCCATTGTAGATATGCAGGCTCAGTGAGCAGAGAGAGAGCTGTTACACTAAATGTATTCCACTTGTCCCTTCAAGGAGAGACTTTGCCAAGGGAGATGTTACTGTAGATTAAGATATTTTTAGACTCTTACGCTTTACTGACCCCAGTCTAATTAATACAAGTAAACCAGCATCTATTTCCCTGTCTTGACCCTTCAATTGATTAAGAATATACTGCTTTAGGCAAGGCAATTATTTTATATTTTATACAGGAGGCAGACTCAATCTGCTTCACAATAAAAAGGTCATACAATAAAACAGGATTTAAAAGAATGTATAAAAACATTTAAACGAGTTTAGCAGAAAAGCAAAGTTCAACACAAACGTTTTAGGCTACTCTGTTGTTTTTGTTTCATGGTAATTTATTAATTTGAACCTAAGCTACAGTATGACTGCATCTTACTGTTGCAAATTCATGATGTGAATTCAAAACTGTGGGAATTACTGTTCACTATGAAAAGTGAAAGTAAATGTATTAGGATTAAGCTGAGAGAATTTTTTAGGCCACCAGATCCTTGTATTCTGTAACCAACTACACACACACACGCACGCACGCACGCACGCACGCACGCACGCACGCACACACACACACACACACACACACACACACACACACACACACACACACACACACACACACACACACACACAGACGTGTCTTTTCTTACCTGTGCGATGGTCCTGTCTGGACACCAGCAGCGTATCAGGAGCAGGCGTCGAAAACAGTCGAGAGCCTGATCGTATGAGTTTGGGACCACCTCCTCCTCTGGGGCCTCCTTGTCAAACCATGACTTCCACTGTTTCTCGTTACGACTTATCTGAAAGAAATGTAATGTTGAATGAAACTGCTTCCCACTACATCAAATCTGGACAGAAGGAAAAAATGCAGAAAGAAAATCAATACATACTACAGGCAAACGCATGTAGAGACACACACCTTGATGGTTAAAAACAGCACCACAATTAAATCTATCACTAGCAAAAAGAAAGATGAAAACTAAGATCAAAAGTATCTTACATTTTTATTTAATATTGAAATTCACTGTGCACTCTCCAAGATGCACACCACAAATTGTCTTAATGTGCTTACAGATAATGATGAACATGTGGCTGTCTGCACTTTTCTGTACCTGTACAGCATGTTTGGATACTGATTATAACTATTTTTGTCCCTCCTTCAAAACTTACACAAGGAAATACAGGCTGCAAAACATTAAGTTCAAGCCAAAACCAACAAAACTTTAACACATAACCAGAACTACAGTACCGTATTGACAATGTCCTTTATGGAAATGCATTGACATACAGTATATGTCTTAAATATGGAAAATGCTCCTAATCATTTCACAACAAACCACAGGTCCTTGAATGCAGCTTCCATTGAATCCACGTAAACATGTTCTTTCAAAAACAGATATTAATGCTTGATAGCACCACATATGCATATATCCTCTGACATCACGTAGCCTGCTAATCACTGTGTTTACATGCACACAGGACACCAGGTTACTGGGAGAAATTAAGTTAAAGCAGGAAATCAGAGATGGCGTTTACAGTGCATGGATCACAATAACCTGGTAACTAACCGCTATTCAAATGCAGCTGGTCAGTAATCAGATTTACCCTCAACCAACTTTTTTTAACCCTGGCGTGTATTAGTGATTTGTGATGCAGCTTAACAGCCTGAAGTGTTTCGCATTTGGACAGAGGACAGGCCTTATAGGGAAAAAGCACACATGTTTTTTTTTCTTAGTGTCGGCATCTGTTTGGATTTTTACAAATCTAATGTTCAGCTGTGAAACCTTACATGTTCATTTTGGCTACTGTTTTAGTAAGTTAGTAGTTATTTTGGATTTAAGGACAAATTGCTACAAGTACATATTTCCTTTCAATTATCCACTGATGTCACAGCGATACATCCCCTGTTTTAGTCTCTTTCATTAATATGAGCACATTTAAAACCTTGTTAGAAACCCAGATGCATGGACAATAAATCAGGTTTCTCCAACAGAAATAAAGCTGTGTTAACCAGGTCGTAGTAGAAAGCTGACAGTTTAAATAAATTTACATCATCATCCCATTTCTAGGGGACATTCTAACTACTTTACTTAAGGTTAAAGTTATATTATAAAGATGTTAAATGGCTCTGTGGGTCATTATGAAATGGAGTGCATCTTATTTAATGAGCATTTATTTGGGAATGTGAAGCAATCACCTGCTTTACATTCATATAGTGGAACACATTTTAGAGTGCTCGTCTACTAATAGTAAGTTCGGCGGTTCGATCCCTGGCCCCTGCAGTCTACATGTGAAAGTGTGCCTGGGCAAGATACTGAACCCCAAATTGCTCCCGTTGGCTTTTCCATCGGTGTGTGAATGTGCGTGAATGTTTATCTGATGAGCAGGTGGCACCTTGTGTGGCAGCCTCGGCCACCAGTGTATGAATGTGTGTGTGAATGGGGTGAATGGTGCCTGTAGTGTGTAAAGTGCTTTGAGTGGTAGCTAAGAGTAGAAAAGCGCAGTCCATTTACCATTCACAACTGAGAGCTGATTGTCTTTGTCTATTAGCCACTGAGCAGCTCCACTTTAAGGGCTTCAGTGAAGAGCACATTAACAGTAGTTGTTGATAGAGGAGAGTGTCCCACACAAATGTCTAAGCTAAATGAACTTGAACAACAATGCTAAAATGGTTGCTTGAATATGATGTTTGTGCGTTTTATGTGTGAAATAAGGTGCATCTGCGTGATGTGTGTAGTACAGTTTTGTTTGTAGTGTGAAGACAGAGTCAAAAGGGCTCAGGTTTTGTCTGTCTATTCTGGGTGGACTGACATCATAATACTGTCCTCGCCTTGTTCTTATGGGAAGACCGATTTCATTAAACAAAGAACTGTTAATCCACCTCTCCCTGTTCTTCATCCACATACAAACGTGTATTTGTGCATGTGAAGGAATACAAAGGTGCACACACATACACATTGGTTTGTGTGCGCATATGCTCAGCCAAAGGAAATTGACTGGAAGTTTCTCCAAACTAAGCTCATTTAACAGAGCACTGAGCTTTTACCTCCATGGGAGTCACCAATCTGTCAGTCACCCATTAGTGTGTGTGTATTTGTGCGCAGGTGACAGTCCATCGTGGTGTGTGTGTGTGTGTGTGTGTGTGTGTGTGTGTGTGTGTATAAAAGAGAGAGATGAAGCGAGACATGATGAGACTGATATTGACATGCTCTCTAGTGCAAAGCAGAGCTGTGAAAAAATATTTCCTAAGCACATAGAGACCACTGCTGAATCTGTGGTAGTGAGGAACAGATGACAGATGAGTGTTATCTGCACACTTAATAGATAAAAGTTCTTGTGGGTAAAAACTCTCAGCTAAAGAAAGGTATCATACACCTTTTGTGTGTGTGTGTGTGTGTGTGTGTGTGTGTGTGTGTGTGTGTGTGTGTGTGCGTGCGTGCGTGCGTGCGTGCGTGCGTGCATGCCTGCATGCGTGCATGCGTGTGTGTATGTGTTGTACCTGATCCAGTATATCAGAGAACTGCCACAGTTTGCTCAGCTCTACAAGGTTGAGCCAGGTCATGTCAAGGATCCATTTAGCTGGTTTCTGAGGGCAGGCCTTTAGGTCCAGAGATGCACCTCCTGGATCACACACACACACACACACACACACACACAGACCCAAAGAGAACCCATAATGTATTGCATATATGCAAAAATACAGAATAATTGATGGTTTAAATTTATGCAAACGCAAAAACACAACCTTGAAAAATATACACAAAAGTCATAGTGAGTCAATGTTTAGCAGGTCAGAGCTGACAGATGGTGGAACTCCATGCATGTAGCAGGCTGTCTGTTCTGGCCTTGCCAGTTGCTATAGCTGGCTGTTATCCCTGCGGTGAGGATCACTCCATATTTCTGATTCAGTGAACTGCTACAATACCAATATGTTTGAAATGTGTGTAAACCTTGAGATGAGATTTAAAAAATATAATATCTACGGAAAGTAAATAATTAATAAGAATAAAAAAAGAGAACAGAAAATAGATGGCAATTCCAGTCTGATGTTAAGGGCCTGGAGGCGGTTTTGAGGTGAATCATAGCTTTACAAAAAACACTTGTAGCTTCTTTTGTCTGTATGTTGAGAGTTGAAGGCAGTCTCAGTGGAGACAGGTATCTGGTATGCCAGTGTATAAATGTATGTCTTTCTTTGGCTCAAATCATATCCAACACATATTGTAGGTACTGACACAACGAATCAGTCTCAGAAGATGAGACATAACAGACTGGTGAAGGAAACAGGTAAAGAATCAGAGACCAAGAAACATTTTCTTCCTGGAAACTTTTACTTTTCCAAATAGTACTGCTGGCTTTACAGCACCCCAACTCTAAATACTACTGAAATAAAGAGTACTTGATTTTGTTTCAGCATCTGATAGCTTCCTAAAATTCTGAAATTTCTTCACAGCTCACCACTTCACACAATTGCAATTGGGGAAAATTTTAGGATTTAAGGGAACTATTTGGCTTGATAACAAAAATTGGGGAGTTTAGCTTCAAAAAACATTACTGGGTTTCAAGATGTTGGTGTAGCAGACACTACACATTGCTGAGCTCTGCATCACAGCATTGAAAGTTTCAGTTATTTTTACATGCTGATTAGTATCTCACGAGTGTTTCCACATCGGACACACTGTAATAATACCGATGAGTACTTCAGAAGTTAGCTTAATACATTTCCTTTGTAATGCAAGAATCTGTTAAATCCATATTATAATTTTCACACATTTTTATATTGTTTTCTAGGTTTGACTTTCTGACAGCATATTTTATGAATGCAATAAAGCTTCCAACGTTAGAGCTTCCTGCACATGCAAGCCTCCAACTAGCAAACTTAAGAATCAATCCATGCTTTTACCTGCACAAGTAAATAAGGTTAACAAATTATCATGAATTCATGCATGAAAAAGCATGAATTAATGCATGTATTACTACATGAACTATCAGTAATGTACAAGGATTATTATTATCTCATGCATGACCTAATGCAGGAACAATACGTTAATAAAAGCATTAATTAAGGTATTTCAATCATCATGATTTCTGATTTATTAATGATGTTCATGTCTTCTTAAGTAAATCTGTAGTTAAAGTGACAGGCTAAAGAAACTGAATTGTAGTATTGTAATCATGATTAACTAAACATTACTTCTTCATTACTTCATCATGTTTGTGGCCCTTCAAATAAAGTGCAGACCTGGTCCATCTTTAACATTGATACATAAGATATGATTAATGGTGGCATATAAAGCAATCATCTTTGTGACCCCTCAAATAAAAAAAAATTGCCAAGACATTTCTGGTCTTCAGACACTTAGAAGTTAGTAAAAAGTAAAATTCATAAATATCCTACTTGGGTGAGAATTGTTCTTAGACATTACTGTTTAAGTGCCTTATGTTGTTGTGAATAAAGCAACTACAAAATGGCATGTGCGGTCTAAGTAGTGACCTCAGTATTATTTTGCCAACCCACTTTAATTCTTAATACATTTAATTTTATGTCAACATTAATCATATTGTATTCATCAATACTAAAGATGGACCAGGTTAGCACTTTATTTGAAGGGCCACAAACATGATGAAGTAATGATGAAGTCATGTTTAGTTAACCATGATTACAACACTACATTTCTTCAGAATATATGTACACTGCTGTGACTGGTCAGTTTTTTTAAAGAAGACATGAACATCATTAATAAATCAGAAATCATGATGATTGAAATACCTTAATCGATGGATCAATTAACGTATTGTTCCTGCATTAAGTCATGCATGAGATACTATTAATCCGTGTACATTACTGATAGTTCATGAAGTACTACATGAATGAATTCATGATTTTTCATGCATGAAGTCATGCATGAATTCGTGATAATTCATGTACCATTATTACTAGTGTTACCTAAATGAGAAAACAGAACTCTTAAAAATAACACGTGCACATTGTTCACATTTTAATCTTACCTTTAATGAGTGTGAGAAACTCCTCATGTTTCACCCTGTTGCTCTGCATGTCAATCTTCAGCGTCAACAGCAAAGTGAAGAGGAACTTGTGCTCCTCGTACAGGCCCCTTGCTGCGTACTTACACACCTCAAAGGTCATAAACTCTATGATGTTGGCGATGCGTTTGCTGGTGATAGGGCTTTTGGAGGACCTGTTTAAGCGGGATTTCATAGCAGATATCATATAAAGTTTCATCAAATGTGCAGCTTATTAGCCCCTTAGAGCTCCCGATATAATGTCACATAGTTTAATTTGAATATTGTCATGGTCAGAGCGGTTAATACTAATGATCAGACCGGTTAACCTAATGGTTAATGCCTAATGTTTATTGACTTGAGGCTCAGGGTGTCTGTGGTGCTTGGTAACAGTGACTTATGTGAAAGTTTATTCTAGCCATTATGGATATTGGGAATGTTGACATAATTAGTTGTATGATGTGATGATGGTTTGATGAGAAATTATTCGAGCTGGCAAATCAATGGGTAGCTGGATTAAAATGGGCTGTCACTGTATTTGATGTTTGCCTCAGGCACTCCAAACACTTTGCACTATGCATCAACAGCAAAAGCATTTTCAAAAGCAAAACATCACAGTTAAAAGTATCCATGTTTAGTAGTATCAACATAGACTATGTAGCTTCCCACCTGAACATAACAAGCTGAAATAATTCCCTTTAGTTTATATTTGAAGCAATTAAATCCAATTGCGCTGCAACACAAGCTACCTTTGTGAAGCTAATACTATCTAATATTTGTGTATCTAAGAGATTTGATGCTTTAAGCTTAGTCTTTGGACCATTGTTATATCGAATTGCAATATATTGTTTGGAATTCGAAGACACAAATAAAGTCCCTATTCATCTCATTATCTCCTAGATTTTCAACCACGTAGCTTCACTTGTGCTACAAAGATCCAGGACAAGAGTTACCTTCTCCACATCACAATGTCGTATTCTTAACTTAGATAGACAGATAGTCATTAACAAGTAAATAAATCCTGTATCAATGATAGCTTTCTTTTCTAGTCAGGAAGTACATTACACAATTTTTCTTTTTCTGTTTTGTTAAAAAGGTGTACTGAAGAGGAGTGTATTGTAAATAATGGGTAGATATTAGAGCAAACAGACAAAGAACATATCTTGGTAATGTGCAATTTTGTCCTTTTGTATTCACAAATGTCACTGTGATGTTCACATGTGCTCCAAGTATTCATTTCTGACAACACATAGCTGCATCTCTTTCTTGCTGTTGTTACTGTGTGTAAATGTGGAACTAGTAGACAGATCATGGAGAGATAATGACGCAAGTTTTAGGCCACAGATTGGAACTGTATGGCTTTAAGACACTTGAATTATACAGTATGAGCTGTCTGAAATAAACTTAATATTGTTTTGCCCTTTTTCGAAATCAATATTTTGGGAAAGGCTGCTATAGCACCACAGACATCTGAATTCTAATCAGTTTCAGTTGCCTAGAAAGTGCACCAAGTGCTCCAGCAGCACCAACTCTGTTGCCAATAACCCCAACAAGTCCCACACTAAGAATTTACAAATCACAATGAGGAGCAAAGATTTGCGGGCCAACTTTGCAAGAAAAAGGCTGACATGTATGCACAGGATCACTTGCTGCCTATAGCTAAACTCCACTTAGTAAAACTATTTATTACAGAGAGCAAATGCTGGAGTATTCTTACCTAGCCAGAGAAAGGTCAAAAAGTCCCAGGAACTGTCTCAGTGAGGTCTGATACATGACGTTCACCATACTCATTTCTGTTATCAGGAAGTACAGGATACTGCCCCTGGTGGCCACTGAAAACACACACAAACACAAAAATTGCATCTGTAACCAAGTTCTTGAAAGAGGTGTCTATTGACTTCACGGCATCTATTCATAACTAAAATCTTTTTCATAAAAAGTCACACGCAGTCACACACTTTCATTAAAATATTAGCATGTAGATTATAAATAAATAGTTTGTGAAAGGTCAAACTTGATCATCAAGTTGCTCAAAATGTCTGTTAACTTCAGAATATGTAGCACAGATTGACACAGACTTTTTATTGTCAATTCTGTTCACACTGTTTCAAAGAAATGTGTGTGGTGAGCAAATGTTCTTTTGGATAGTGTCCATTTTGCCATTGCATGAGCTGATATATAAACTGAAAATTAATCAGTTTTGTGTGACTGAACCTGAACTTGGCTGACACACTGTAACCAACCAGAGTAAATTACCCCCCAAAAAGTGTAAATTCTGTCTTTGAGCCAGTTGTCATGGCCTACCAGGTCGGTACTCCTCTCTGGCAGCATTGATCTGAATCTCGGTCTCGGCAGCAATTTGTAGTTTCTGATTGACCTCTTCAGCTGTGCGCTTGGTGTTGCCAAGGACAATAATCAGACTCTCATCATCCACCAGTGAACCCTACAAAGAGACATATTTGCAAGAGTAAGTCAGAAGATATATGAAAATGGAAACATTATCCATGGCTGTAACAGATGTGAATATGTATGTTTTTCCAATATTCCATTATGTAACTGTATTTCCTTGGAACAAACCAAGTCCAACGTTTTAATGTAACTCCAAGACCAACAACCTGCTTTATCAAAAACGGTATGAATTTTTTCTTTCTACTGCTACAGTATCCACACTGATGATTATCACGTGCCCCAATCCATATTTAGTTGCAAGCAATGTTGTTGATCACTTCCAAATGTTTTCTGATACAACAGAGTTTTAATATTTCCTTGCCTGTGTACTGGTCAGTCGGTAAAGGAGGTTGTCCTCTAGTTCCTTCATCTTTCTCTTGTTAGATGTCACATCTTCCAAGAGGTCTGTCCTCTCCTTCTCCAGTTCCTGGTGTCATATAAACACAGATGACATACACCCGCGTACATATGGGTTTCACAGCTGTAGCATGGTACTAGAGGAAAGGCCACGGGATCATTAAAATCAAAAGCGTTTACCCCCTGTGGGGCATGATTTTGATCAGCAAATGAAATGCCTTTTAAAATGTTGAGATCCTGAAGTTGACATGATTAAGGTTGAGATTTTGAGCCTGAGAGTGGACAAGATGAAAGTAAAGTACATAAAGGATTTATCTTGTTATCCAGCGCTAGAACCCACTGAATACAGAGGAAATGGGGAACTGTAATCTTCCAGTAGCATGAACCAAAACCCCAGTCACCGACAGTAAACTCAAGGGAAATATACGCCTCTCTGACACTGTGTGTTTGATTTTAACTGTTGAGTATAGTTACACTGTAAAGATTCATATGGTCAAGACAACTGACTGTGACTTGAAAATGAAAAAGACTAAAAAGCTCATCATATCTTTTATAATGTGTGTTCATTTTTGTCTTTGGTGGCTTTAAAGCCAATGAATGGTTTCTGGAGGGGACCCTCTGAATTAGAGGTTATTTATACTGTATTACTGGAAATTGAGTATTTTGAACATACAGGAGCAGTGACATGAAGTAAAAGAAAATAAATGAACAATGATGTTGGGCTTGTAAATGGTGCATGAACTGTGGAGATGCAGCCTTTACAGCTGAGATAGTAGCTTCAGCTCCCATTATGATTAAATACATATTTAGTACACAGATAATAAGCCACTTTCCTGTCTAGCATAAATCCATTTCATGATCGGCCATTTCTAGCGGGACCTTCCCACAGTCCCACCAGTCTTTTCACAGTCACAATCAATGCGTCCTCTGCACTGGATGCATTTATAATGCATTTCCATTAGATCAAGTCCCTGAAAATGTAGATGTGTGTGTGTGTGTGTGTGTGTGTGTGTGTGTGTGTGTGTGTGTGTATTTTTGGTATTGCCGCATTTGTATGCTATCTTTTTTTGTTCCTTCACACTGTCTGTATCTCACTGCCCTAACAATTGCCCTAAGGGCATAAATGATTGTCGTGTACTACAAGTACGTTGAAAGGGTGATAATAACCCCCCAGTTATATTGTCACACAGTTTGTGATTGCTAGAGAGAGAAAATGAGGTACACAGTAGGGGGAGGTGTTGGGAGCCACATAGGAGGTACATCCTTTCTGTGGAAATATACTATATATGTGTGTGTGTGTGTATATATATATATATATATATATACACATGCATTTGTGGGATGAGCAGTAGCGCTGAGTATCTGGGTTGCGCCCATGAAAAATTTGCCAAATCTTCTCTGCCATTGCCAAACAGGTTATTTTGCTGTTGCTATTGACTTGCGACAAATGCTGGTTGAAGAATGGGATGCCATCCCACAGCGTTGTGTGACCAGGCTGATGACCAGCATGAGGAGGAGGTGCCAGGCTGTTGTGGCTGTGTATGGTTCTTTCACACGCTACAGAGGCTCCTGTTTGTGAAATGAATAAATTGTTAAATTGCCAATATGTCTTGTTTCTTCAAACTTCAATCATCCAATCCACCAAACACCAAACGAGTCAATGGCAGATAAGCTGTTTGGCATTGGCAGAGAAGATCTGGCAAATTTTTCATGGGCACAACCCATATACTCAGAGCTGCTGCTCATCCCACAAATGCATGCTCCTTACAAATGGGGTACCATTTGAAAGGGAACTAAACAGGCTTTCCAACGGTATAAGATTTATTGCCAAAAAGCATTGTTACCACAGAGAAATAATCTACCAAACACAAATTTCCTTACTTTTTGTGCTAAGTTTATGTATGTATGTATGTATGTATGTATGTATGTATGTATATATATATATATATATATATATATATATATACTGTATATATATGCGACTGTAAATGGCTCTACCTGCTTTTCTGTGAGGATAACTCTGCCAAGCAGCTGGTCCTCTAGTCCTTTCATGGTGACGGTGAAGTCAATGATGGAGGTGCGGGCACTGATCTCAGGAGTATAAGCCGGGTTAGGCAGCTTGGTGGTCACATACAGCCTGAAGCCCTTCATCACATCCACTTCTTTGTCACCCACTTTTACCTGCAAAAAAAAGACAGAGAGACCAAAAGCCAAAAAGATAAAGAACACAAAGTCAGCATTACAAAATACCTATACACATGCATACGTATCAAAAGCACATGTACAGTGGGGAAACAATGTACAGATTATTCAGCTGAATCCACCCTAAACCACCTCAGGAAGACAATAGCTTATCACACATTTGTCGATAGTCACTAATTTAAGCAAATGTCTTTGAAAATGTATGAGTAGGCCATACTGACAAAGGGCAGGTGTACCCTGGTGTCAGCAAACAAATGCTTTGCAGATACAGCTGCTCTGAAACATTTTCTGTGTGCATATGTGTTTGTGTAAGTGTGTAAAGTAATGTACATGTGCATGGATGTGTGTCTCTTGTGTTTGCTCTGATCAGCATTAAATTACTTGTGGCAGTATAACTTCTAATTATCCATCAGCTCAGCTGGTTTGTCCCTGAAGCTCTCAGGCCCAGACACCTTCACTTCCTCCTTACACCAGGATATTAATAAAAATGAAAGCTTTTCAGGAGAGGGTGGGAGGGAGAGCTTAGATATCTCTAATTGGGCCTCTCAATAGATAGCCATGAGACTTCTGGATGAATGTGTTGTCTGCATGTAACACATGCTTACTTGCAAGCATCATATGGTGTGAGTGTGTGTGCATATTTTCCTGCAGTTATATGGTATGTTTGATGTGTGTGTGAGTGCATTTGTGTGTGTTTGTTTGATGCATATGTGAGACAGAAGGAGGCAGCTGCAGTGTCAGCTTCTAAATAACCAGTCAATAACAGTCAGCCGGAGTCAGGATTGAGAGGCGATAATGAGAGAGAGAGAAATGCCTAGAAGCAGACTTTAACCTCTTTCTCGCAACCTCCCTGTTGTGAATGTACAGTACAATAACTTAAGTTCATGCTTAACTGGATGAGAAAAGTTCACATGCAAAATGCATTTTGACGGACCTCTCAATTGAGTTTTGTAGAATTTTTTATGTATGTGTGGAATAAAAATGCTTTTTTTTGGAAGGTTCAAAACAATTTATTGGCAGAGAGACCAATTTAGAGTGCTTCCTTGCCATGTACAATACTAGATTTCCTGTAATACTCATTCACATCCAAAGCTTGCTTCTGGGATGCCATTTTGGCTAATAAAATTCTGAGAAAAAAGAACCATTCATACCATGCTCTGCAATCTTCCAAATTAAAAATATCTAATTCCAACAGTACATTACAGGAAATTAGAATGCTGAGACAGAGAGTGGTCCATTTCTCTGTCCAGCCACAAATGAAAAGAGCTAAAGCAAAAGCTATCTAGCACAATATTGGATTTCACTTCCCATCAACAGGAAATGTAGTTTCTTGAAGCCAGTGAGACCCTCTATAGACGTACAGTATAGTGTTATTGGGTTTAATGGGCTGCACTCTTATTGTGAACGCATTCATTAGACTTGACATGGTAGACATCAGTTTGAGTGTGATTAGATATTAAATTCAGGATGATTATTTTTGTCTATTATATATAATATTTCATTCAAAAATACTGTGCTAATTAAATGACCTAACTGATGTGTGGATATTTAAAGCCTGATTTGGTTTCCCCAGATATTCAAATGTTCTTCTCATCTCACATGTAGCTGCTAAAAAAATAAAACACATCTACTTGAACAAAGCACAGAAACAAACTGCATGCTTCAATTACATAACATGAAAAACTACCTATCTCATCACTAAATCTCTGGCACCAATTTCATTTTCCATTAATACCACTGATCCCATTAATATAATTTCTACAGCAATAACTCAGTCCAGGTAATTATTGAGTTTTATTAATTTGGCAATACGAAATGCCTGTAACATGTATGATATTTTACAACCTCAATGTTAGAGACAAAAGTAAATCCTTGAGTCTCCTGGTTATGTTGGAGAGCGAGCACCTTAACTGTTAGTAACACTTCTCCCCAAACTAACGAGACAGATGCAGAAGAGAAGATTTTTTTTGTTTACTATGCAGTCAAAAAACGTGTTTCTGCATTGGGGATTAAAAACACAGGAAGAAATTACCTCCTAAGTCCTTTCCTAACCACTTTTCCTTAACGCCGATGGTAAACCCCATGAGGTCAAGGAAAGGTGTGAAGGAGAATTCAAAAGGAATTAGGAAAATACAAGCCTTAACACTCAGCTGCGTAATCATGCAACGGCGGATGTTGTTGACATGGGTGGGTCAGCTGTTGAAACTACACTGTTCTGAAGGTGGACTACAGAAAGGCAACTGGATACTTTGCCCCGTGTGTTTTCACCGTGTTGTTTCATGCTGGCTCAATAAACCTGGACAACCCAGTGGAAAATATTACTTCACCACCATTTTATTTTCCTATTTATTCTGCATTAATTATGTAATTTCATGTGAAACGTTCACTGCATGTCATTTCATTATTAAAAAGCACTGAGCTGTAGGTTGTTTCTTGTATGAAAGGTGTTCAGCAAATAAAGTGTATCATTATTGGTTGCTCACGCTCACCCTCCTGCCCAATCATATTTATCCACATGACTCCCAATTAGGATGATTGTATGGAAATAATAATTAAATGTATGCAAGATAAGCAGAACGTACAGACGTACAAATCTACTGTAGGCTACATATTATATGTTATAAGGGTTAGATGGTTGCGGGTGGGTGAAAGAAATACATTATTAATCAGGACAATATTCTCTTAACTGTAAACACAGCGAAGCTGTCCACTATACTGTGCACATTTACGCACAAGGACAGCAGTCAGCAGCGTAACTCAATTGATTATTTCAGAAGCTAAAAGTTGAGTTATGTTTTCTCTGTCAAGTTTATAACTACAGTTTTTGGTTTTGCTGTTTAAATGTCCCACAATATCAGCTAAAGTGGCATTACTGCGCACAAGCAGCCTCTCTCATCACTACAGTAAATCTTAAGAAAAAACACTCATACATCACTACAATACATCATTTAAAAAGCAATAGCCTACATAGACTGTAGAGAGAGTGAAAGTAACTTATCTGGGTTGGTGATTTAATTGATCTGTGCATTCTCACATAATATTCCTACTTTCACACGTGGTCAAAATAGTGTAGAAATGTAGAAATAAGCCATGAGGGGCAAACAGGTGAGCTTGTTTCAGACGCTGCTCTGGGCTAAAGATAAACCAGTTTCCGGTGCGCTGTGTAACTTTAGATTCAGCGATCCATTCATTCACAGTTGTATAAATGCATGCTCGCTGTAATTTTTTACGCGATGGAGACGAGAGTAAAGTTCTCACATTAACTGTTATAATAAAGTACATTATCATTATTATTAGATGTGTTTAAATGTCTCACCAAAAATAATGTACGCACGGTGCATACAGAATTACGGCTGCCAGCGCTACTGCGCATCTTCTGATTATGAACGGTGAAATGATGATGCGTCACATTAAATTTTGCTGCCGCAAGGACTTGTGGTCCTTTCGTAAAGGATGATCCTGTGTATACTATGCTAAAGGAGGTAACAAATGAAGCATTGAAGCACCTTTCCTTATCACTTAGACAATTCGAACGGCTCTTATCATGGCAGCCACTTAACTACTTCTGGGTCATTTCACTCCGTTAGGAACCTTCCTAAGCAAATTTGACCGCAGCCCTGGCCAAGTCCCATCATGCCTTCCACCAGCACACAAAACACATCTGCCCATTTCATTCTTGTAATCAAGGTAAAAAAAAAAAAAAATAACTGGTACATGCGTGTGTTAGGATGGATATTTCTGCCATGTTACCTTGTATGTGGAGCCAGTTTTGATGAAGTTTTTTTCAAGGATGTTGTCGAGTGCAGGGTCCAACTCCTCCCCTACATCCTCGATCAAAAGGGGTCGCCCAAGAGACAAACTGTCCTCCAGATGGTTCTTGAAGTACTTATGGTTCAGTGAGGTGATCTGGGATCAGAATATGAGACCTCTATTAATATAAAAAGGTAACAATGACAGCTGGAAGAATTCCCTTTTTTAAAGATTATTTTTTGGGCATTTTAGGCCTTTATTTATAGGACAGCTGAAGACATGAAAGGGGAGAGAGAGGGGGAATGACATGCAGCAAAGGGCCACAGAATGGAGTCGAACCAGTAGCCACTACGTCGAGGAGTAAACCTCTGTATATGGGCGCGCGCTCTACCAGGTGAACTACCCAGGCGCTGATGAACAGATTTATAAGAGACAGTGTGAAGCATCTTATTCAGTCAAATGAAGGAGACACATTTGACTTCTCCCTCATTCCTCCTAAGATACAAAGGCCAACCTCTGTCTGGAGAATGTGACTCGTCAAACTAATAACACATCACTTTTTAAGATGAGCCATTTTTAGAAAATCTTACAAAAATAAAATCAGTTGTTTTGATGAGGTCACTTGTGGAAAGGGTTTAAACCCTCTGCTTGTGGAAATGTGTCTTCAGGACACTCATAAAAGGATTGCAGAATGCATTAACTTGGCTCAGAGATTTCCCCTAACAGGGCCAGTGACCTTGGCTGGTCTTATTACATCTGCAGAATTTTGCAGTACTTTTTCAAGGCGCTGTACAAAAGAAAAAGCATGTTGGACAATGAAAAGGATTCAAGGGGAAACAGTACATTGCAGAAACTGAGCATCTAGACATATTTCAACAATGTGAAGATTTCAGAGGCTGATAAAATATCTAAATCTCGCATTACGAAAACTGGCACAGGGAAAAACTATTACATTTCTTAATACACAATGGTACTTAAAAATAATGACATTGAAACCCTGATATGAGATGGTTGTAGTTGAATTTGAGTTTTAATTTTTGGCAATTCTGCATTATTAGATTAGATAATTTCTAATAAGATTCAGATAAAACAAATGACAGGAATAAATATGAAAACAGAGGAGCAATTTCTCGACACACAACCATCAGTGAGTTTTACATATTATATAAGTGGTGTCTGATTGACCCCAACATGTTGTCGCTGTTCTTGTATAATGTTAATAAATGGTACACTCTCATCTTTATTACAGGCTGTCAGTCAACATACTGTAGCTTCTTCTGGTCATGCTGTTGATCCGGTACCAGTGCCTCTCTGCTTGCTCACATATTTAACTTATCCCTTACTTCTGTTACAATCCCTAGTGTTTGGAAATCTGCTCAGGTTATACCGTTGCTTAAAAGTGGTGACCCAAGTGAATTAAATAATTACTGCTCTCAATTTTCAAACTGTGTTGTTTAGTTAAAGTTTTTGAAACCTTGGTTAATGCACAAATACGGGCCTTTTTTATGCAAACAATATCCTTCAACTTCAGCAATCAGGATTCAGACCAGGACAAAGTAATATTACAGCTGCAACACTTGTACTAAATAACATTTTGAATGGTCTTGATAACCATCAGCACTGTGCTGCTCTTTTCATCGACCTGTCTAAGGCTTTTGACACTGTGGACCATAATATTTTATTAAACAAACTGTCCTCCATTGGTTTAGATAGTCTTTCAGTCAGCTGGTTTTCCAATTATCTGTCTGAGAGAAAACAGACTGCTTTCTGTGACGGTGTTCGATTCAGCTCTCTTGTATTGGATAAAGGTGTTCCTCAAGGGTCTGTTTCTGGTTCACTTCTGTTCATTTTATATAGTAATAATATTTATGATGTCCATTACAATGCGGATGATAGAATAGAATTTTGTTACGTTTTTGGCCCCACTATTGCTTCGGCTGCTGCAAGCCTGCAGACTGCTTTTAATGACGTTCAGCAGTCTCTTATCAGCCATAAGCTTGTCTTGAATCCTGACAAGACAAAATGGATTATGTTCTCTAAGTCGCCTAGCCTGGACCCCTGTCTATGTATTCATACACTTCATGGCGGGCAAATACCTCGCCATTTGGCTTGACAATAAACTCTCATTTCAGACCCATGTGGAACAGCTAACCAAAAAACTGAGGCGAATAATGGGTTTTCTGTACAGTAATAAGTCTTTTTTTTCTTTTTTTTCAGTAGGAAAACTATGGTGCAATCACTCATAATGCCTGTTTTTGATTATGGGGACATTCTTTACATGCATGCTACATCTGCCACATTGAAGCCGCTGGATGCTGTATATCACAGCGCTCTGCTTTTTATTACTGGTGGTGGGTTTCTCACCCATCATTGTATTTTGTATCAAAAAGTGGGCTGGCCCTCTCTTACCATCCGGACAGAGCAACATTGTTTACTGTTTATTTACTAGGCTTTATGTGGCAAGATTCCCCTGTATCTGTCTTCGCTGCTAAATTTTACTAACACAACACATCAGACATGCTCACAGACACACATTAGAATCACGCCACGCATCAATTGTATATTAGGAAAGAGTGATGTTAACTTTTACGCTCCTGACAGGATGATGGAACTGGCTTCAGGATTCTCTCAAATCAGAATAACTTGTTTCCATCGGGACATTGAAGATGATGCTTGAATGTGTTACATAGGTACTGCTCTTGTTTTTAATAGCCCTTTTATTCGCCTACATCAGTGATTCTCATTTGTTTTTAGTGTTTATATGTGCTGTAATTTTGTGATTGTTCCTTCATTCATTTTTTACATATTGTAATTTGGGTAATGTTTTATGATCAGATTATTTTTTATGATCAGATTATTTAATTGTCCTGTAATTTTTGAGATTCTTTTTATTTCTTTTTATTTGTGCTGTAATCAGGGCGTCATTGGAAAAGAGATCTTGCTCTCAGTGGCCCTCCCTGAATAAATAAAGGTTGTATATATTACAAAATGTAGCAGCAAACACAGGTCACATATTTTAAAGCAACAAAAGAAAGAAATCCCAAACCTGCAGCTCATTCCTGGTCTCTTTGTTTTTTATCCAGATTTTTCCCTGCGTCTGGGGGTCAATAAGGAGGGGGAAGCGGGCAGCTTTGGTAATAATAATGCCATTCTGAATTGACAAGTCATCATTGGGAAGCCCCTGTAAAATGGGAAAACAAATAACTGGTTCAGGCTTAATCCTAATGTTTATTAATTTATTTCAATAATTCTACTTCAATTAACTATGCATCTAGTATTTGATTTATTAACAATAAACATGTAAATGATACATACATTTATTAAAAAAATGTTTTTATTAATAATGAAATATGTGCAAATGTGTACTGCAATATGAAGTCTTCATAAAAAAACAGACAAAACTTAAAGGTAAACTGTTTCACAGGGGAAATGTCACTTTTCATTTCCATTTCGTATCTATTAAGTACCTATCCTGGACATTAGATACAGTGGTGCTCATAAGTTTATGAACCCATGCTAAAGTTGACTAAAAAGAGGAACAAAAAAATCATCTTTTGGAAATTGATCTTAATGCCTTAATCAAAAAAATAGGAAAAATCCAACCTTTACGCACACCAATTTTCTTTGTGAATGAATAATGTATCGCAAATAAATAAATGTTCTTCCTTAAAATACAGGGCGCATAAGTAAGTACACCCCTATGTTAAATTCCCACAGAGGCAGGCAGATTTTTATTTTTAAAGGCCAGTTATTTCATGGATCCAGGATACTATGCATCCTGATAAAGTTCCCTTGGCCTTTGGAATTAAAACAGCCCCACATCACACATACCCTTCACCATACCTAGAGATTGGCATGGGGTACTTTCCATAAAATCATCTCTCAATGCAAATCAAACCAGCTATTAGGTTAACTGAAATAAAACCATGCCAATCTAGCTATGGTGAAGGGTATGTGATAATGTGGGGCTATTTTAATTCCAAAGACCAAGGGAACTTCATCAGGATGCATAGTATCCTGGATACTATGCATCCTGAGAAAGAGATGATAGCGAGATGATTTTATGGAAAGTACCCCATGCCAATCTCTAGGTATGGTGAAGGGTATGTGATGATGTGGGGCTATTTTAATTCCAAAGACCAAGGGAACTTTATCAGGATGCATAGTATCCTGGATCCATGAAATAACTGGCCTTTAAAAATTAAAATCTGCCTGCCTCTATGGGAATTTAACATAGGGGTGTACTTACTTATGCCCCCTGTATTTTAAGAAAGAACACTTATTTATTTACGATACATTATTCATTCACAAAGAAAATTGGTGTTCTTAAAGGTTGGATTTTTCCTAATTTTTTTAATTAAGATTAATTTCCAAAAGATGATTTTTTTATGCCTCTTTTTAGTCAACTTTAGAATGGGTTCATAAACTTATGAGCACCACAATACAGTATAGAATTATCACACACTCTTTATATTGCATCAATATGCACTAAAACGAATGATTGGGTTGGCAGTAGTTACCAAAGTAGAACACTGACCTGTAGGTTCCACTCACTAACAGTGGGGGCATCAGTGAGAAGCTCGGTCAGATTGAGGTTGTTGCCAAATGGGATGTGACGCTGCTTTAACTCCCGCTGCCAGTCGCTCAGTAGCAGATTACGAAATTCCTGATTAAAGGGTCCAGAGTAAGAGAGGAACGCTGTGGCCAGAAGAACGTCACCTGAAACAAGAAGACAAATGGGTTAAATACTTAAATACTGTTTATGTGTTAGTGTGAACACAATCAGAAAACAGCCCATGATGTGGCAGGCTATGCTAATGCATTAAAGTAAAAAAAGCTTAATTATTAGTGGATAAATTGTACCATGTTTGCAGTACATTGGGAATAAAATGTCTGCCTAAAATGTAACATTTTGACCACATTGTTGGTAATTAGTATGCATTAATGGCAAAATGCATTTAGGCTAGTAATACAAGAGTGACTTAAAGGAGAACTCCGGGCAATTTTTACGTTAATCTTGATCGCTATACTTTTTTGAGTACTGTCTATAGCAAAAACCATGAGCCGAATTGGTACTAGCAACACGGAGCTTCTGTAGCTAATGCCCAGAGCTCCCGTTAGCTAAAACTGCAGTTATGGGGGCATAAGCTAAAGAGTGCCTTTGAGCCTCTTAACAGACTCAAAATGCTATTAAAATGTCTGTGCAACATGAACAGGGCGCTTACATGACAACAAGATGCGTTTAGCAACTTAGCCATTGTTGAAATTCACATACCCTATTATCTGCTAGCTGCCGTCTGGGATGAGTGAGTGTGTTCAGCCAGGCTCCGGTAATAATCATCACGCTGCAGTCCCGTGTGTATTTGTAACATAAATATCCATTTAGTGTGCAATCCATCTGGCGTTGGTGAGTAGGAGTCTTGTCCGTGTCGATCGTTGTGGTTTCCTTAGCCGGGCTAGCATGCCCGGCCGGTGTCCCTGCCTCTGCTTCCTCCCCGCCCTCCTGGCTTCACACGGCCGACAACAGTACAACGAGTGCTCGCTGGTCTGGTGGATGTCTTCCAGAAGACCGTTCAAGCCTTCGCCGCGAAAAATTGTATTTTATTTCCCCCTCAAAAATAGGTAATTGAGCACTGTAGTGGTTATGACCATATTAGTGACTATGCTACATGGAAACGGACCAAATTATGTTTGGGTCCTGTACAGTAAAATAGTGTTTTAGACGGCTAGCTGTAGTCTCGCTAAGTCCCGTGGGAATTCAGTTGTAGCAGGAAAAAGGAAAATAGTAGTGTGCAGGTTGGAGGAGCGTAGTGTGTGAAGAGTGAAGATTGGAGTTGTTCACAAGGGAAGAAGTTTGGAGTAACGTAACTGGAGAATATAGAAGATACTGAACACATGGAAGAGGCGTTTGAGTTTGATGGTCGTCCTTATTTAGATGAACCCGAGTATACAGACGAAGAACTAGCCTCACAAGAGTTGGAAAGAAGGAGACAGACAAAGGGGCAACTGGCAGATGAAGCATCTGCTTCAAGGACATGGATTTCGGGCAACTGGTGGTGTTTGTGTGGGTGTTGTGACCCAATGCCTACCGAGGAAGAAAGCCTGTGCTGTAAAGAGTGGGATCTCATCACACCTGTACAGAGGAATTTGCTATTTACCTTTTTCCTGCTACAACGGAATTCCCACGGGACTTAGCGAGACTACAGCTAGCCGTCTAAAACACTATTTTACTGTACAGGACCCAAACATAATTTGGTCCGTTTCCATGTAGCATAGTCACTAATATGGTCATAACCACTACAGTGCTCAATGACCTATTTTTGCGGGGGAAATAAAATACAATTTTTCGCGGCGAAGGCTTGAACGGTCTTCTGGAAGACATCCACCAGACCAGCGAGCACTCGTTGTACTGTTGTCGGCCGCGTGAAGCCAGGAGGGCGGGGAGGAAGCAGAAGCAGGGACGCCGGCCGGGAATGCTAGCCCGGCTAAGGAAACCACAACGATCGACACGGACAAGACTCCTACTCACCAACGCCAGATGGATTGCACACTAAATGGATATTTATGTTACAAATACACACAGGACTGCGGCGTGATGATTATTACCAGAGCCTGGCTGAACACACTCACTCATCCCAGACGGCAGCTAGCAGCTAACAGGGTATGTGAATTTCAACAATGGCTAAGTTGCTAAACGCATCTTGTTGTCATGTAAGCGCCCTGTTCGTGTTGCACAGACATTTTAATAGCATTTTGAGTCTGTTAAGAGGCACAAAGGCACTCTTTAGCTTATGCCCCCATAACTGCCGTTTTAGCTAACGGGAGCTCTGGGCATTAGCTACAGAAGCTCCATGTTGCTAGCACCAATTCGGCTCGTGGTTTTTGCTATAGACAGTACTCAAAAAAGTATAGCGATCAAGATTAACGTAAAAATTGCCCGGAGTTCTCCTTTAATGTGTATTTGTTTAATCATCGAACAGAAATGGTGTAAATTCATGTCTAATTAATTCGAGCAACATTTCACAAATCACTGTTATTCAAAACAGAGCATGAATCAGTATTATTCAATGCAGAGACATCTCTTTGATGCCATAGCTTTCTGAATACAAGCTTGAAGTTCTTAATATGTGTGTGTATTTCAGGCCTGTGTGTAGTGTGTTCTAACAACAGAGTGAACTTTTTTTTTTTATTTCCCCACTAGGGATCAATAAAAACAACAAAATAAAAAATAAAAATTGAAACCCACCAACAAGGCGTTTGGTCAGTGCAGCAAACTCTTTGCTCTGCTCAGTCCATCTCTCCTTCTCGCCAGCGAGGCCGCTGATGAGACTGGACGCCGTCTGCATCTTGTGTCTACAGCGCTCAGCATCCTCCAGCAGGGTCTGATAAGGAGGAGGGGGTGCAGACAAACAAGTCAGTAGGTTGATGCCCTTCCAACTGTCTCTTCATCGTCCATCCATCCAACTGTCATTCAACCCTTTATTCTCTGTAAGCCTGTGCATATCTATACCAATCTAAAGTATGTTTATATGGACAAAGAGAGCATGTCCATATCAGTAATAAAATAATCAAGTCCAACTCCTTTGTGAGTTGAGATGCTCTCTAATCCTAGTACAATAGGACTCAGCATAGGATTGCTATAAAGATGATGACAAATGTAATTTAATGTTTTTACACTGTGTGGGTTTTCTCCAGATGCGAAAGTCCAAAGATATGCAGGTTAATTTAAACTCTAAATTGTAGTAGGTGTAAATGTTCTCTCGTTATATGTTTGTAGTGATAGGCACCTGCCTTACACCTAATGCATGCTGGGTTAGGTTTGCATAGGCTCAGGAACCCGGCGACCCCTGATTGATTGATGGATGGAGTTTATATTTTCTTTTCATAATGTTTATCCTATCTAACTGCCCAAATTAGCTTTCCTTTAAAAAATATATATAGTAGGAGGTCAACAGCTGATTTAAGCAATTTTTCACAATTCTTTCCGATCAACAATCAGATGCTCACAGGCAATACAATAAAGAGCTTGTTTGCCCAATAGCAATAATTTCTGTTTCTTCAATAAAAACTGTCTGGTATAGGCTTCTGCAGCGAGCCTTTCAATCTTGCTTCTGGCCCCCGGAGATGAACAGCCCTGCATCTTAATCATAAAATTATAAAAGGAGTCAACTTGGGCTGTCCAGATTTCCTAATCAGTGAGTGTTGATGCACATACTGTTCCATTTACATGCTGTTATTTATCACAGAACAGAGAGTACGGATGATGAAAAACACACACAGCAAAAAGTGCCACTTGGTTGAGTCATTTTCTGTTTTTGTTGCAGGTTATCACAGGCTGTTTACTGTAGAAAGACAGTCCACCTCTGTGATTCCAGTTTAAAGGCCCGTCATCTATTTAAACAAAAGGGCGGCTTATTCGATAAAATGCTGAAAAACACTAGATTGTGATAGTAATTAAGTTTTAAAAAAAATACATAAATAGGAAGTTAAAGCTTGGTGAAACATTTCTACTCTACTTTCAAGAACCTGGTTATAAATAGAAGCAGGTGGCACAACATAAGCTTTAACAAATATGTACAGGTAAAGATAATTACAGACTTAATTTAACTTAAGTAAGGCCATCCCACATATTTCAAAGATGACTTTTCTTTTTAAATATTTGTTTTCATTCATTCAGCCTGTGTTTAGTTATAAAAATGTTTATACTGTATATGAAGAAACGTATTATTGCTGTGAAAGGACAAGAGTGACCTATTTGGAAATTAAATCCCATTGTTCCAGGAAATTTGATTGAATCAATAAAACACAAAGGCAGCTGTGCCAGATATATGAATTTTAACAGTCATATGGAACAGCAAGTTAATTAGGAAAGCCTGAATCCAAACTAGTGATCCCATTTTCTAAGTTGTGCATATCATGTGCTATTTAAACTCTGCTAAGCAGAATTAATAGTGCAATTCCCTACTATATTAAAGGCTTCAGTGTGTATGTGTATGTGTATGTAATTGTATGTTATCTGATGTTTATTAATTAACTCTTAAAAGAAAAAAAGTCAACCATTTGTGCAAGGTGGCTCATGTTACATTTTTTAAATAAAAGATAATGGCAAGCTGTAGATGTAGGTGTAGTGAAGCATCAGCACACATCTGCTTCATATCACACAATCCAATTGTTTTTTCAGCACACACTGCTCCTATGTTTGTGTGGCAAAATAATTTATACTTGTGTTTTAAGGAAGTAAGTAAAGCTATTGACCTGTTTCTCCATCATGGCTTTCTCATACTCTGCCTGTACCACATCCAGCTCTGCCTGCTTGGCATCCAGCTCAGCCTGAGCCTTTTGAAGGTCCACATTAGCTATTGCCAGACGATTCTGCTGCACTGCCAAGTTAGCCTAAAAAAGAAAGGAAGAAAGAGAGAGAGAGAGACAGAGGGATCTGTTATTGCACATAAAATGCTTACAGGGGTCACAGTCAGTTTTCTGGGAAGAGGGCTAACACGAAGAGAGGGACAGAGAAAAATTCTAAAGAGAAGACAGACCAGATGAGGTGAAGGTGGGGAGAATTTGACAGAAAAAGAAAGAGAGGAAAGGTGGTAGGAGTGAGTGTTTTATTAGCAGTTTTTTTTGTGTGGAAAATGCATCACAACAGGTTTAGAGACAGAGATTTAGAGAAAATGTATAAGTCTGTCTCAGTGTGTTTGGGTGGCCTGGCGAAGAGAAAGTCGGGAACATTTATTTAAAATTAACTGACATCTGAGAAGACTATCGCCTGGCTGCCTTCCTGCCTTCCTGCCTGCCTTCCTGCCTGCCTGCCTGACTGTCTGTCTGTCCATTCAACTGTATCTCTGGCTGGCAGTCTGGCCAGCTTAAAGGGAAGACACCACTGAGCTGGAAACCAGAAAATCAATTTGCCAGGATGTGTTCCTTGTTAATGCAAAAGATCAGGATCAAAGAGGAGAGGAAGGGATTCTCATGGAGATTTGTATGTGTGTGAAAGAGAGAGACACAGAAAATGAGAATATGAGCAGAGCTAGGGAGACTGTCAGTGAGAGAGGGGATAAGGGAAACTAGGAAAGTAGAGAAAGTCATCTGATAAAGAGACCAGGGTGAGCAGAGACATAAAGGTGCAGACAAAATTGAGAAAATAAGATGTGGAAGAGAGCAAAATAAGTGGTAAAATGAGACCGGGGGGGGGGAGGGGGTGATCATTAGGCAAAGTTAAAGTGATCAGGTGTGTGTGTGTGTGTGTGTGTGTGTGTGTGTGTGTGTGTGTGTGAGTGTGTGTTTTGTGCCTTAATAATCAAGGGTTTTGTGTACAGAGTATTCTGCTCTGCTCCCTTCTGCTGTGTGTGGAATTATTAATTCATTAGAAAAAAGTAAATAAAGACAGAACAGCCCTGTCTCCTGAAGATAACATTCCCAACTAAACTGCATTCTGAATCATGTTTTTTTTTATTACTTTTTTGAAATATCACAAATATGTTTCTGATCAAAGTCTGTGTTTAACATCCGCATAGGGACAAGATATGGTTGGATTGATGGGGTCAAACAAACAGGCAGCTTTCACCCAGGAGAACGTTGTTTTGGTCTTGTATGCAACCTAAAAGTATATGATGACTTATTTTAACTTAACGTACGCTTACGTAAGTTAACTTTCATAATGTACTTAAGTAACGTCACATACGTAACATACTTAACTTACATACGTAACTTGTAACAAATATACTTAATTTAACCCAAACCATGACCTTTACCTAAACCTAACCAATCAGTTCACAACGTTACCACGTATTTAAAACTGCAACCATTTCCCAACGTGTGCCTGTCGCTGGTACAAGGACATGAAGGAGAAAATACGTTTCCATCGAAACGTAATTGAGAATGCAGTTTAGGTGTATAGGAATGTAATGTTGTTGTAATGTTTTTTTATTTTTTTATTTCACCCTATAGAGGGTAATCTAAATTGGCAGATATGTTCTTTCGGATTTGATCTTTATCCCACTGAAGACTTTGCTTGGTGACTGTGACTGGTACAATGACTTTAATGACCAAGCTGTCTGCTGGGGAGATCCTAATTTTATTATTTTTATTTTTGTATGCTCATGATCATTGGATAGAAGCCTAATTCTCTCTCTGTCTGCCTGAATTTTTTGGGGCACTTCTATTGCCTAGACCATCAGCAAATTATTGCTGCCAAAATGTGGGAATATGAATAATCCTTTTCATAACAGAGACAGTTTGTCCTGTTTTTTGTAGCCTGGGGCTTTGCTGCAGAAAAACTACCGCTCTCCTCCATATTCCCCATTTTCCATATTTATCAGAGTGGAAGACCATGGACTTTGCCCAGGGAGTGTGTGTGCAAGTGTGTGTGTGCTGCAGTCATATGCGTTTGATGGGGTGATGATGACAGGTGGATCACAATGTGTGTGTTTGTAAAGAGAAATTTAAGAGGCTGACATATGTGTTTGTGGACTTCATTCCAATTGAACTTCCACATTGACTACTATTTACAGAGCTGGTTGTTTACATGTGTAATATGTATATATATATATATATATACACACTTACTGATATACATACTTATATATGTGCATAGTAGTCAAATGTTTACAGTGTGTTTACTTTTTTCAGCTTTGTTGTCCTTGTTTTTAACCGTATGTCTATTTCTGTGTACATGTACATTGACTGCACCAAAAAGCCAGAGTCAAATTCCTTGTATGTATTCACACTTTCTTAGCTATTAAAGCTGATTCTGATTATATTTAATGTCACATACTGTCAACAAACAGCACTGTTTTCACCTCTCTGCTGCACCAAGAAGCACTGTGTTAAATGCATTACACTGTACTGTATATTACCTTCAAGGGTAAGACCTCCTTGTTGATGGAGAAGAAGGAGGCCATTGCTTTTGTCCAGGATGCAAGGCCGGCCACATTGCCACACACCCTCTTGGCTGTTTCAATGTTGTAGTCGGGCATGTCAAAATAAGGCAGCAGCAGCTCCACCATTTCCTCATTAATGGAGTCTTTGGGGAATTGCTGCAAGGCAGGGGGAAAGAGAGGTGGTGGTGGTTGGTGGAGGCGGCGTTCAGGAGGTAAAAACAAGACTTAGTTCAGTCAGTACGCAAATAATATGAATATTTACACACAAATATCTCATGAAAAGCTACTTTAAGATGAAGAATGTTAAACTATGTGAAATACGAGTAAAAGGAGAAGAAAATGATAAATGGAGCTGTGGGGATTGGGCAAAGACAGTAAGTAGAGCAGTTGGTGAATAGAAAAAGAGAAAAAAGACAAGACAGAGCAGAGCAGCACAAATGAGGGAGAGATAAATCCAACAGGAACACAGCACAGAAGAGACCAAAAAGAGATTGTGCAAGAGTAGGTGAAAAAGAAGGAGACAGACAGAAAGGCAAGGAAGCAAAAAGATTAAAGATAACATACAGAGGTGCACAAGGTAAGATAAAAGTGTAGTTTGGTAAAAAGAGAGATGAGATAGAAATAACAGAAAAGAGAGATTGGTAGACAGAAATATGTAACAATGAGAGGGGGGTTAATGTGGAACAAGTTCAGACAAATCTAAGAAAGTTGTGGACTGTTGTGGATTCAAATGTTTGTGAAATCAAAGACCATAAGATGTCCTCACACTGATTGTGCCTATTTTACACATTATCCTGATTTGTCACATCACCTTGGCGTTTAATTACTGCAAATTATTGCAAATTGATCGAACCTGCCCAAACCTGTCTTTCTGAACTTTTAAGCTCATATGTACAAGAGCACATTATTATTACTGTGATAAACAATCAAATACCTAATATGGTTATGAAGTTGTTGCCTGCAAGACTGAGAAGGCATGAAGGCCAAACTTTTTCCTATACAGAAAATGTAGCTATAACAACAACAGCTAATTTTATCCATTAAAGAAATAAGGCATATAATCATCATGTAAGTGGGTATAAAACATTTACAATTCACTGATTAGTTGAGCTACAGGCAGTGATTCTGCTGCATACTGAAACACAAAGTGCTAAGAAGCACTTGTGGCATCTTCAAACAGGGGGTACTTGGATACAGGATACACTAGGATATTATTGAAGAATCTATAACATAGATTTTTGCTGTTTTTAATTCAAAACTATCCATCAACATACAATTAAAGTCTTTGTATGTTTTCTGACTTAATTTTACAACATAAGAGACTGTAAGGAAAAAGCCTTTCTATGTTCCTTTAGTAATGCATTTTAATTTTTTCATGTTTAACATTGTCAAAACCAAGAGAATTAGGGCATATGTGAGCAGGCCTTCTGCAGCATCTACATTATTCCTTACTTCAATCTCAACTTTATAAATCTGATATTATCGAGTGTACCTGCAGGCTGCCCAGGAAGTTTCCAGCTGTCATGAGTTTTAGGGATTCCTGCCAGGACGGAGTGTGGCAGTTCTTCTCTGGGTCGATCTTCACTGTGTTGACCCGCCTTTGGAAGAGCAGCAGCACGCAGTCCATGATCCGCATAATGAGGTGGGGGGGACGACCAAGTGTTCGTACTGTGGCAATGTCTGATGGCTTGATTGTCTGAGTGGGTATGAGAAAAGACAAATAGGGGATTTTAGTGGGCAAACATATTAGTTGTACACAAGATACACTATAAAGTGAGGTGATTAACTGAGATGAGAGCAAAGGATTAAGAATTTCATAACATCTTTTTAATAGGACATGCTGTATAAAGGAAATCATACACAATGCTGCAGTTTTAGAATATAAAACATAGGAAGTGTACAGAGGAACTACAACTAGAGGCACTGACAATAAGACATAGAGGAAAATATAGAAAACATGAAGACTGTAAGTATAAACAACAGTTCTGCAGAGAGGGACAGAGAATTACTTTAAGGGACTGATTTAAATGAGAGAGGCAGCAGGAGAGTAAAGAAAATGTTCCAGTGAGAGTTGTTTGGCTGCTTCATCAGGCCCCCTGCCCGCTTATCTTATCTCTTCTCCTTTTTGCACTTTTACTCCTTTCTGCTCTCTACCCCCTGCTCCATTTCCACTCTGATTTGTCATCCCAAGAGTCAGCCTACAGGCAGTCTGGCACATCCTCTACCGCTAACTCCTCTCATCTTCTCTGCTCTCCACTGCTTTTTATGAAAATGTCTCAATAAGGTTACCTCAAATCCATGATTTCAATTTAGCTTTACAAATTTTGAAATTAATCAATTGGTTCAGGCAAATATTTGCAATACACATTCATTTCTATGAAAACTCATTGTTGTATGCTTGTGTTAATTAAGAGCTAAATCAAAGAAACATACAAAGTAGATGAGGTTTATTTTTCAAGGGGGACTTAAAGTGTAAATAATTACACAGTCTCTGCAAAGACCAGCTGTAACTAGCAGTAAGTCCAGTTGTGTGCACCAGAGCACTATTTCAGCACAATATCTAAGAGCACATATACATTTTTAAAATGCATGATCATCAATCCAGACAGATTGCCTAAGGTTTGCCTGCTTGAAAATATGAAACTTCCATCCGCAGCAGCAAGATGAAAATTCTAATGAGGGACCTGCCATAGGAGATCTGTATGCAACCATCTACCCAGGAGGACAGCTTTAATTACAACGCAGCTCCAGAGCAAAACGCTAACTTTAGACACACCCGCTGTTACACACATACTGTACAGGGTGGGAAGGCTGTAGGCAAAACCTGCATGCAGCTACACACAGCAAGTCACAGAGTGCTCTAAGTGGCACCCTGAAGCAACACAAAGTGAGAGCAAGAAACATATTGGTGGTGGAGACATTAAGCCACACAGAAGGGCACAATAAACTGCTGACAATTTATAGCCCTCGGGCTATCTTTTAGGGCAAACCTATGCTTGGACAAACCATATACAGGGGCAGCAGAGAACATCTTGAGGAGCGGCACTGCATGATAAAGTAGGCTTGAATGAAATTGGTTGTTATAGGTAGAAAATGGACTTGAAAATGGATGGACAGAGAATAACATATATGAAGCAGAAAACAATAAAAAGATGCATATAACCGAAAGTCAGACTCTCCCAAGCACGCATGCAGATTGGACAAGAAATCAAATAAATTTGAAAGGATGTGACTCAAAGTGGGTTTTACGTTGCTTCTTAAATATATCAATGGACTGGGATAATCAATAATAATGATGGAGAGCACCATTATTTTGGTGCAGCTACTGACAAACCTCTGTCACCATTCAGTATAACTTTTTCTTCAATCGGGAGCCATAAAGATGTCTCAGGGGACCTTGTGTGTTAAGACGTACAGTATTGGGATAGGAGATCATGCAGCCAGAGTATGCACTGCTTTGTAGACAAAAGTGGTATTCAACTCTAAAAATAACTGGGAACGTCTTAGGTGATGCAGTAACTGAGGTAACAGTCTTGAAGGCAAGATAATCACACATTAGTTACAGTTACAGCAGTAGAGATAAGAATATATAAATACTTTGTGTGGGCAGTCCATCCTTCTTTAACTTGTGTTTTTACTGACAAATCAAGTTTGGAAATCACAGATCTGTCCTTCTGAGGGAGATAGAAATGTTGAATACATGGTCCCCAGATGGCTCCTGTCCCATACAGTACCTGCAGTGCAGCCTCTGCTTCCTGAAGAGCTGGACGGGCAGCTTCAAGTTTCTCCTCAGCGATGGCCTTGTCAGCTGAGATGCTGTCTACAATGGCCTGGGCCTTGTCCTTCACTTTCTGCACCTCCACCTTCACTCGCTCTGCTGCCTGGGCTTTTACTGTCACCTCCTTTAATACCTGGGTGTATGTACAAGAAATAAAAATGGCCATGAGTCAATGCAATCCCACTGCAGGAGCTTCATCACGTAAGTGCATAACAATATATTTTCAAGCATATTAAAACAAATTGCAGCAATGAAAAGGAATGTGCCCTTCTATTCGTTCTCTAATTTCTAATTATTAGTGAAACTTTATTAGTGTTAATGCAGCCATCTTATTATTCATTCATTTATTCTGAGGCACATTAATGTTAGTGCTGTTTATGCATACCCACATGTACCTACCTGCACATACCTACAGAAAAATATAGTTATGAATGACCAGAAAAACAAATATTCATATCCAGAAAAATAAACAAAGATGAATACTATGAATGCATACACAGTATGGTGTGTGCTGCTGTTTCAATCCAAAGTATCAACTTGATTTATTTAATTTAAAATAATGGTGCAATCTTAAGCCAACTTAAAAAAGCCAACTGTTGGAAAACATAGAGTATGTATCTCTCGACACACTCTCTGAAGCTAAACAAACACACACACACAGAAAAACATTCTCCTGCCTGAAACCTACCATATCAGCCTTGTCATTAGCAACCTGTAGCTCCTTCTCTTTCACCTCCAGCTCCTTGCTGAGTGCTGCTACAGACACTGATGCCTCCTTCAGCTTCTGGAGACCAGTGTTCATCCTAAACAGGAGAGATAGTAAATATAATCAGGTAAGCCGCATACAATTAAAGCATATTGTACATTTCTATTATGTGCTAGACTATCTGAGAGAAATCTACACATCTACACCTGGGATCCTGTTTGTTGTAAATATTCACACACTGTCAAGATGAACTACATGACATTTTGACATAATTTTTGGTCCCCTGGGAACTAGTTGGTGGAGAAACTTGAACATTCTTTAACAGGAAAGCAGCTTTTCATCCTTGGCCAGCTAGGGTAGCTGTTAAGTAGACATGAGTTCAAAATAATGAAAAACGTAGCACAGAAATGTGTGTGAAATATGTTGTTTATGAGATCTGTGATGTATTTTTAAGCTGCAATCTGAAAAAATGACCCCCTAACTGGTGGTTCTGGACTGGCCCCTTTGTGAAAACAGCTGTATTTTTCAGGAAATGCACTAATCATGCCTAATTATTGATGCCTCACTAATGACTATATATATATATATATATAGTATATATATACATTATCTACAGTATATACTACTCATGAAAGAAGACTACAGATTTAAGATTCAACAACTTTATTAATCTATTATCATGTCAAACACATTACAAACCAACCCTCACTAATTGTAAGAAATGTAGACAATATGGAGCAGAGGTATTGATTCTAAGGTGGAATGAAATCTTACATTTTAGAAAGGCTAAATTGCACTACAGTATACAGTATGTTAACATTGTAATTACAACTATATCAAATATCTAACTAACTAAATCCTATAATTCTGTTTACCTGTTGGCCAGGGTCTGGACTTCAGACCTCTTTTCCTTGTAGATGGTCTTGTAGCCCTGAATGAAGGACAGGTAGGACTTAGGTGTGACGTGGGTCGAGCGTCGGTATCTACATTTAAATTAGATTACAGTAGGTTAAATTAATGTCATAAAAAGCAGGAGAATCATTCTATGCTCATGCAGGCCTGGGGGATGGAGCTGTTCAGCCCTCGGGGGGACGTGGGAGGGGGATCTCAGTGTTGCACTGGATGGTGAGGCGTGGGACAGAATCTCTAGGAATGTTGGAGCTCTCTCGCGTGATGTTGGGGTGATCCTCATTCAGTTCAGGATTGTGCATCACTTCTGTTGGACTCCCTCCAGATTGTGTGTATGTTCATATTGCGAATTGTATGTTTTGTATGTTGTTTAAAAAATAAATTAAAAACAAAAAAAGCAGAAGAATCATTTGCACAATGTTTTAATTCTAAATTCCTGTCTTCTTTCTATTATCAGCTCTCTAATAAAGTCATAAAATGCTCTCAAAAATACATACTTATATAAATAAATAAAGATAAACTCTTGTACTACTAACGATATTTATCAAACTGTCTGACATAACAGAATAATATGCTGATTTTGTTCACAGGTGGATTGCTGCTGTAGATACAGAAAGGCAATCTGTTTAACAAAATACTGTACCTCTGGAAGTAGTCCACACACTTCTCTGCCACGCCATCCTGAAAAGAACCCATGCACTGGACTACCTCATTTTTAACCTGGGATGAGCAGTCGATGTCATAGACTGACAGGAAGTGCTCTGAAACTGAAGGACATAAAGATGGAGGAGGAAGAATGAGAGAGAGCTGAATTAAGTGGAGAAACATACAGAGAGAGTTGACATTGATTACTGAAACCAGCTTCTTTACTGCTCAATTCTGACATGCTGTAAGAAATTCAAATTGATTGATTGGGACTTTAGCTTATTCACCGTAACCCCCAGAGTTAGATAAGTCCACACATACGCTTCTCATCTCCGTGCGTGTTGTAATTCTGTCCGACGGCCCCACCAGTAGCTTAGCCTAGCACGGATCCTGAAGGTAATTGGTTCCAACTAGCTTACTGCTCCGAATAAGTGACAAAATAATGCCAACATGTTCCTATTTACATGTTGTGATTTGTATAGTCACAGCGTGTACAAATAACAAGGTCACATGAGACACAGCCATCTTCTAACCGTATACAAACTGAGAACTATATTCTCAGAAAGGCGAAGCAGTGCTACTTCTGCTACTTGGGCGGAGTGATATGATTGCAGCACCTGAGAAGCCCCGAGCAGAGTAGCAATGCTTCGACTTTCTGAGAATATAGTTCCCAGTTTATATACGGTTAGAAGATGTCTGTGTCTCATGTGACCTTGTTATTTGTACACACTGTGACTATACAAATCACAACATGTAAATAGGAACATTGCCGTTATTTTGTCACTTATTCAGAGCAGTAGGCTAGTTGGAACCTGTTACCTCCAGGATCAGTGCTAGGCTAAGCTACCAGTGGGGCTGTCAGACAGAGTGACAACACGCACGGAGATGAGAAGGGTATGTATGGACTTATCTAACTCTGGGGGTTACGGTGAATAAGATAAAGTCCCAATAAGTCGGCGCGTTCCTTTAAAGGCAACATTCTGAAGCGTCGCCTATAAGATCAATAATAGATATTAATGAAGGACAAATGATAGATGAGGAAATGGCAGCATTGACTTCCAGCAGTCTGAGTTGTCTAACAAAGATCATTTGAAAAGTTCTATTTTTGTTCTGACTTTCATTAATCAGAAAGCACATAGGACACACTGTGAACAAGCTGGCTATGTGATAACTGAATGTTTTAATATCCAAGGTCAATCAGATTTTACAGCACTGAGAAGATTACAGCAGCCACTCTAAATGGAAGATAGAGTACAGGGATGCATATTGGGGAAACAAATGCTACCATTATATACGCAGATCATATCAATATAAAATAAAAATTGTCTGTGAAATGTACCTGCAACAAGAGCATCTTTTGGCCACCGGCTGAACCAGTCCATGGTGCAACCAGATATCAATGCAGGAAACTTTAACGCCCGGTTGCGGAACTTTTCCCCAACGGGCGAGAAGCACAGAACAACGTGGAGATTATGTCGGACTCTTGACATGAAGTACTCGTAAAGATTTTCATTGGTCGGCGGTCGCCTGGGAAACTTCCGCTTCATGACAGGGATGAGATCACTGAGGATCTCGTCAATCTCATCACGAGCGAATAAGTTGGACACCTGAGGATAGAAACACACACACACCAAATAATGTCAAATTACATGATCTATCCAGCTTTATGTCTCTTTTTAGGTTGTTTGTCCTAAAAAATACTGGTTAGACTGTGTCCAGTAGGTTTGGCTGGGATAGATATTTTTGTTTGTTTTAATCTACCCCTTTGTTTTTTTTATTTTGTTTCTGTGTACACAAAATTAAAATGGAATTTTAACCATTTTAGGATGTCTCCTTTCTCTCATATATGTGCTTTGTAAGCAGTTTTGTGGTAGTACTTCTTATTTCAATTCAACAAATACGGAGATACAGGTCACCATAAGACAATTTCAAATGTTTTCTCTCAGCACTCTAAAAATTGTACTGCATGTTTAGCATGGCAAATAAGTGCTTAATTCAATCTTGAATTTCTCATGCAGCCCAGACTTTCAAATAATAATCTTTAATTGAGGCACATGGAGACAATTAGTGGCAAACAGAAATTCAGAGAAGCACAATTTGAAAAAAGGCCTTCCAAACAGTAACATGGCAAGGTAATGAATTAATTCAAATGCAAAAATTCCCCAGAATAACATATTTAAAATTAAACCCTTGAAGTAGTGCTGAGATGTCTTTGATTAATTTCCTATTTTGATTATATGTCATCATATGCTCAACTTTCCAACTACTCCCTATAACTTCTGCCATTTGTCTCGATCTCTTTATTAATACTATATTGCTTAGCAGCTGGTGAATTAACCTAATTATGGTGGTTAAACGGTGTTTCTAATTTATTTAATGTAGTTTTGGACAAATCACTAGTTACCAAGAGAGAGAGAGTGGGTAACAGAGGAGAGAGAGCGCAGGAGAGAGCCTTGGGGTGGTGTTGTGATTAAAAGCACCATGTCTCTAACCATCTGCTGGGTTACTCTCACATATTACAACAACCTCATACTAACACCTCACTCTTCCTCTTTATTTCTCTCTGTCACTGTTTCTCACACACAGTCATCCTACTGTAACACTTCTGCAGCACAAACTTCTCACAGACACACACACACACACACACACACACACACACACACACACACACAAACCTCTCACCTGCACGCAAACACCCAGACACAAACTCTGGTCCCCACTTCTATTTACCTCCCTGGTAAAGCAGCTGCTGCTTAAATTGTTATTTACGATGGAGGTAAAGGAAGGGCGGGAGAGAAGCAGGGGGAGGAGGTGGAACGGTGGGTGGATTTGGATGCTATTTTGATAAGGCAGAGAGAGAGCAACAGGACATAAAGGGAGATTAGGAAAAAACAATAGGCAAATGGAAAATGAGGAGGACAGAAGAAGAAAAGATGAGTAAATAAAGAGGTAAATAAGAAGGTAACAAAAGGTGAAAGGAGGGAAAATCTGTAAAAAATTATGAGGTGAAGCAAAAGTAAGAGGGTAAAAAGCACCCAGGGCTGTTAACATTGGCTGCCCGTAGTGTTAAAATGTTGATAAACTGATTTTTCTGTTTCAGGGCCATGTAGAATATTAAAAAATACTAAGCATAAATGAAATAACCGAGAAAGACACTTGGAATTGTCATGCTTAGTAGCTAATGAAAATGTACAGTAGCTAATTTTGCTGCACATCAACACTCAACTTTGTAATGGTTATGCCACATATCATTGCAATGAGGCGATGAGATTCATACAGTACACAACCAATAGGGGCACATCACTATGTGTAATGGCACTTCAAATCAACCATGAATGCACAACATAGGGCTAGTTTGGGAAAAGATTTCCTTTTTAAGAAAATAGTTTTCTCCCCCTTGTAGCATGCCCTCTCCTGATCTTATCAAATTAGCCTATTTACTGTATGTATAAGTGTGAATGTTTCCTTGTTAGTGAAAGCTAATTTTTATAAATTTAACAAGTTTCAATTGTGTTGCATCAAACATTCTTTTCAATGTGAGAAAACATAAAATATGGGCTTTATGCTTAGCATTAAGATGCTGTTATAAAACAGGGCCATGTCTGATTAGAACTACATAACATAAAGATCACAGAACATGAACATCTAAGCAGTGGGAACTGGGAAAAAGTTGCAAGTCTCTTATGTCAGCACAAAGCAGTAGTACAAGTGACAGCCTGATGGATAAGTATCTGGGAGCGAGATACTGCATATGATTTAAATAGCTTGACATTAGGCATGTTTAAAATAAGTAGTTCACTCAGCACATTGACATCTCCAAAAATCTGTTGAGTACAGGACCTGACATAATGCAATACTAGAATCTGCTGACACTATTTTGTAACTTGTAAATGCCTACAACAGTAGTGAATCCTGAATGATCTTGTAGTGCTCAGTACTATTTCAACTAAACTCATGTTATCTTTAAAGTTGCTATTCACAGATCACTTTTTTATTGTTGGTGATAAGGTCATTGCTGTGGCATTTTTGTAGTTCTGTCCTTAAATATGAATCAAGACCATTAGGAAGGAGAAGAAAGGATTACCTGTAGAGGAGACATCAAGAAAATTTGGATGATGAGGTGATGAAGGGTAATTGAGAGGGAGAGGAAGAGGAGAAGGCAAAGAGGATAACAATGAAGTTGGACTAGAGAGTACAAATTGAGGAGGAGGAAGGGAATAAGAGGACAACGAGGGAAAATGGTGCAGTCAGAACAGGAAGAAAGCCAGAGGGAAAAACAATGACAATGAGAGGAAGAGGCAAAGGATGAGTGGGAACAGGAAGGAACAGCACATAAAGGGGAGTACTGTAGGTGTGGAGGAAAAGATGTAGAAGTAAGAGGAAAGGAGGGAGCTAAAGAAGATAGTAAGTTAGAGGATCAGTGCTTTGGAAATGTTTTATTTGACCCAGTAACACACAGCCACTGGATCCAGTACAATGGATGATTCTGGGACCGCAGCAGAGAAATGTGTAAACCTGACCTTAAAGCTACCTCCTCCTCCTCCTGCTGCTGTTACAGAGTAATACAGGAAAAAGGCCATTCTGCAGCTTAAATGCAAAGCGATGCAGCAATAGCTGTATCTGTCTCTTCTGTTACAGCTTCATTACATCCAAATCGATGAGAAAATAATTGTGAAATGCTATCGTATTGACAGCGAACATGCAATTTGCTTTTTAATTGGATTGAATTGAGATAAACTCCACTGCTCATAAACCAGAAAGAGACAACATGGTTTTCTCGTCTGTGCTGTCGCTGACTTGGTATCACAGTCATGAAATGCCTGTTTCACTCAAGGGTGAATGCTAGCTGTCAGTTTCAGCAGCACAACAAAAGTATAATGAAGGCTTTTGTGCTAAACAAACAAGATGATGTCAATGTCAGTATCTGAGTCAGTGTAGCAGCTTTGTGTATCCACAGTAGGCTTTCCTCATAATAAAGGGTATGTGTTGATTATCAAAACCGCAATAAAAGTACATGTGTGCCAGGGCATTCAGCAAAAGATAATACATCCATTTTCTTTCCAGGCACCACTCTTAATAATGAATTTGTCTGTGTTTCATACCCTCTACACATGTCTGGTAAATTACACTGATAAGCAAGACATAAATATAAAGATATATGGGAATGTATGTCTATAAAGCATGCACTGGGATATATTTACTTATAATACAACATCCTCGGAATTGTACTGTCGCATTATATTATAACAGATGCATTTTGCAACATTTGACTGCTAACATTTAAGCCTATACATGGCCTAATGCTAAACTACACTATATGGCTGGTATGTTTCCTATGAGCCAGAATGCAGATTGTTAGCTAGTTTGTTCCTAGTTCACAGCACCAAACCAAGGGGGACGTATTACTGTGGGGGCTCTTCAGCAATTGAACGCTGAAAATCTTATCAGCTGCTTTTACATTTCTTGTTAAATGTATTTTGGATATTTAACAAGTTCACATTAAATTGTGAAGTTTATATTAGTATAACAATATATGCATGTGTGATTTTATGTCTTATTTCTATGTCTGTGCTCCTGACCTCTCCAGATGACAGGACGTTGTTCATGTACTCGAGGAAGGACTCGTCTTTGATTTCGTTGTCAGTAAAGAGGAAGCTGATACCTTTGCCATGTTGGCCAGCTGTTCTGTACAAACCCTTCAGGTCATCCATCAGGTTGGCTGTGTTGTATGAGCTGCCAAAGAACAGAATACATAAAATAAATATGCAATTAGAGATGGAAAAATAATCAAGTGTGAAAGTGGAAGATGAATGGGTGGAATTAATCGCATAAAAACATGGGCGAGAAACTACATGCAGGAGAAGCAACAGAATAACACAGTCAGGATGACAGTAATATTTAAAAGGGATATTTTACATGAAGGAAATGAAAAAGTTAGGTTTCAGAGAATGAGAGTTGAATTGAGTCTGCATGAGAAATAGAGACATAACTGTACTGGATGTGCATGGAAAAGGCAACTGTCTGTGTGTGTAGAAAGAGAGAAAAAAATCAAGGTGCCTGTTTTCTGCCAACAGGGCTATGAAGTCCAGAGGCTCATACATATTAATACCAAACACTAAAATCTGTCAGGAAAAAAGCAAGAGACTGGAAATATGAGGGCGACAAATGCACATGGGGACTGAGGAAGAAAAACATTTGACAGGTTGGGAGAGCCAGAGAGAGATGGAGGCTAGAGTGAGACAGAACAATGAGGCAGACAAAGTGTAGGACAGAGCAAGCAGAGCAAAAGGACACAGTTAAAGCAAAGGAGAGTCAACTGCACTGAAAAGAGTGTCATAGGAGACAATTATATTGTCTCATACAGAAGACGTATGTCCTAGCAATTAATTAATTATGTTGCAGCTCCGGAAAGATGTCAGAACTGAGACAGAATATTCATACTCTGTAAAAAAAAAAAAAAAAAAAAAAAAAAAAGAGAGTGTGGTGGTTTTGATTTCATATCTAAAGGTAGATTTCTTTTCTTTTTTTGTAGTTTTTCCAGGGATGATTCAATATTTCAATATTATTAAAGAGACCAGGAGTGACAGCCTGTCATTATGCTATTGCATGTTAAGGGTAATTGTAGAAAATAACTGCAAGCCAGCGATACATGGTGCAGCACTTTAGGGATAGCTTTGCAAATTGACTCAAATCGACTACATTTTTTTGTTATAAAGTGACTCTGTATCATTATACAAAGTCATGGAATCTGAACAACTTCATGTTGCAGATGTGTGTGTTCATGCATATACGCCTATTGTAGGGGAGCATTACCGTGTGAGAGTGATCTGGAAGATCTTGTATCCAGCTATGAATGAGGCCAGTCTGGTCAGGCTCTGTTTGCCTGAACCCCCAACACCCACCAACAAGGCATTACCTCCAGGTGTCCGGATTATCCTCGACACCTACATACACAAAACCAAACATACACATAACACTAGAATTAATAAATAAAATGAACGGGAGTATATATATATGTGACAAGTTGGAAGTGCAAAAAGCAAGGGAGACAGAAAGGGAGATGTTGTGCAAAGTGAGAAAGCAAGCAAGTGTTTTAAAGGGCTGCAGCTGGCAGGATATTTTGGGGCTTTAAGGCTGTCTGAGCGCATCTAAGGGCTTTCAAATGCAAGAAGCTTGACCATTCAATAAGAAACATTTGCCTGGTGGCCAGGGGCACGACTCCAATGAGGTGCTCTGTCTCTGAGTTTGTTTTGAGTTTGGCTGCGTGTTTTTGTTTTTTACACATGCACATTTTAATTTCATTTAAAACACATATTCACTCCCCTGTCAGAATACTTTGTTCTAATCTATAACAAGCTTGTGATATCTATTCTTACTAATTTAAAACTTTAGAAAACACAATAATGTGGCTAAATGATAAAAGTCTCGAATACCTTGACCAGATGTATCATAGCATCCTGAAAGAAGACCATGTCCATGCCTGTACCCCTGATGCTCTCATTGTAATGGCTCAGAAACATGTTCAGGCGGTCCTTTAAACTCTCAAATGATTCAGTAGGCTCGTACACCTTGGGTAAATCAAAGTCTGAATCTTCTGGCTCTTCCCCTGTGAGGAAAGAACATTTTACGTTAAAATAATCAAAATACAAAGCAAACTCTTTTTTTTTTTTAAAGAGACAACAACACTGCTGAAATGTTTCAGTGCTGTATCCTTTTGACTAATCAGTACCTGTAGCCTCAGGTGCGTCTCGTAGAAAGTCGACAAAGTATCTGTCTCGTCCATAGTCCACTATGTTCTTGTGCTCCTCGACAAGCTCCTCTTCTACCAGTTTCGCCAAAGCCTGGTCAAACCACTCTACGTCCTCAGGCATGGTAAATCTATCAGCTATCACACGACTGCACTCGTGCTGCCACAATGCCATCAGCACCTGGAAATTATGATTTTGTGTCAATGCTCTCATTTTCGTTGAAAATTGTAATTGCAATGAAAAATTAATAAAAACTTTGTTAAAATTGGAATTGGCATTGGAAATTGATGTATTTGAAACAGGACAATGCACAAATAAACATTAAACTTGTTAAAACAAGAGAATATGTCTTGGGCCAGGTTATAGCAACAATTGCTAATTTCCACCTTTAGTCCATGGGCAGGTATGACAAATTAAAAAGCAATTAACAATTTTAAATATAAATTTCACAGGACTACAAATGACATGGTGCCCATAGTAATTAAAAACAGGCAGTTTAGCAAAAACAGCATTTGAATGCAGTAGTGTGTATTTTAACTAAGGTAGGAATATTTGGAGTGTATACACAAGACCTTTTTGCATTTGGATTGATGGTGCAGAGAGATACTTATTTAGGCTTATTTATAGTAGTGTTTTTGTCAGTTGAACTTTTGATTTAATTATTTTAGACACTTTAGCGATACTTTCCCTGTCTGAATTCTTTGTCATACACATGCATTCTTCTAATAAACCCTATATACTGTACATAGTCAAGGAATCTGTTCCAACCAGTAGAAGTCCAACCATGTTAAACATCTTTCTTAATTATGTGACATTTTAGAAATAAGGTCAATCAAATAAAAACCTGTTAATTAAGCTTACCTGGACAGAGTTGACCACTTCAGCGTTGGTATTGAGCATGCCTTGCCAGATCCTGGACAGATCCCTCAGGTTGAAGATGTAGTGGAACTTGGCAGGAGTTGGAAGCATCTTGACCTTGACCAACTGCCAGAGACGGCGGGTCAGAGACACCAAACGGGGCACGGTGTTTCGAACCTCATCGGCAAAACCGCGAGGTGCACAGAAGTGGCCCTCACCAATCACACCTATATAATAGAGTCGATGATGGGGTAGTTTAAGGTTGGGAAGTGTCCAAAGCAATATAATACATACAATATAATTATTGATAATTTTTGAGTCACTTCAGTATTTGTAGTATTTTAGTAAATTGGCACTGTAGTATCATCAATATCAAGTTTGATAACACATTCCTTAACCTTAAGCAAATTATTTGATTCAAAACAAACATCAATAATGATTCCACCACACTCTTTTTACTCACCAAATATCTTGTCAATGGAAGCATTGGAGGGCAGGGTGCAGTTAAAGATGGAGAACTGCCTTTTCAGTCTCTGTGGGATGTCATTACGGCCTCCTCCTGGATGGATCATAGCTGCTAGAAACTGAACGTCCACAATATTGGTGAACTCTCCTGGTTTCTCCAGATTGAAGAACCCATTTTGCTCCATCAGCTGCCTGACAATCTCATTAGTCACCTGTGATGGGCAAAATAAGCAACCTTAAATCAAGAAGAGGTCTATTTGTTATTAGTTTACATTAGCATTCTTCTTTGCTGTTATCATCAGTTCATTTAATTGTATCATTTAAATAGGTCACAGAAATGTGTGAAATTAAATTGTCTTAGATCTAATAAATTTGACTTGAAATTATCTTTCATTGGATTTAAAACAAGGGAAATAACTAGAAAATTACTATTGAGTGAGGTAGCTAGTGAAAGGTTATTTTTTAATATTTCAATTAATTGATGTTAAAATGATTCCTGACCTGGTCTCCCCATTCGTTGATGACAGGCATGTTGATATCATCAATAAAAATCGACATTTTCTTCCCAGCAGGGGGTCCATAAGTGGTCCCCATCCTCTTATCCACATAGCTTTCCACAGTCCTCTAAAAGAGAAACAGGGGAGTAAATTAAAAAAAGACAACACATATGGTGACAGAAACAAGACAGATCTGAAGTTCCACTCAGAAATAATCCACAGTAACAGCTTGATCAATGCGTAGCTTAGACATGTACAGGAAAAAGACAGTGGTCCTCCATCCAGCCTGCACATTATTAATCAGACTAGACATTGATTAATGTTACTTCGCAAGGCCATGACAATCCATGACAAGTTACCACAGATGTAAAGCATCCATTTTCGATGAAACTGCAGAGAATGAGACAGCCAGCTGTTAAACCTAAAGTAATTAAGAGGAAAGTTAACAGACGGATCTGCTTTACCTGGAACATGAGTGGTGTGGTGGCAGAAGAGAAGTTGAGACTCTTCCCCATGTGGGTCTCAGGATCATACTTTGACATGTAGCCCTTGATGATAACAGTCTTAGCTGTTCCTTGCTCTCCAATCAGCAAAACAGCCTAGGGGAAATACTTTTTTGTCAGGGTAAAGTTTCATGTAAGACAAATCTCTACAGTGTATGCAGTTAATGTAATTTCTATGCAATGTGATATGGCAACACAGTTAATTATTCTGTTGAACTTGAGATTTTAACTGTTGACGGAAACTAAATTTGTCGTGTCCTCCCAATTTTACTGAGCACCTTCCAACCATTGAAAAACTATAATCTATCATGGCTGTTGCTTAACAAATGACATATGCACTCCAAAGTCCAAACAGACCCCTCAAGAAAGCAAAAGAGACAGAGAGCGAAATTAAAAAACGCTTTTACTTTTTTGTTTCCATTTATTCACATGTAGCCGAGGGGTGAATTTGTTGTAACACCCCCATCCCATTTATTTCTGGTTTGTTTCAGTATGTGTTTTGTGTTCTAAAAATGAAAGAAATGTGCATACGTTTGTTTGTGCGCTGGCAGAAGGTCAATTTTTAGTTAGTTATTCCAGCCACTAGGTGGCGGTGTCACATGCCAAGAGTTGCGAGGTGTCTCTTGGTCACTCTCTTTTTCTTTCGGGCCGATCAGAGAAACAGCACAGTGGAGAATGCCAGAGTAAATCGTGTGAAATAAATAGGTAAATATTGCACAACTGGTTAAAAACACGTATGTACAAAAGATTAAAATGATATCTGTGTTAATCTGTTAACTGGATATGTTATAGATGAGATTGACTTTGGATGGATGTCGATGGATTTCATGTGTAGCGGCCGACGGCAGTGTTTCCATGTGTTAGCAAGGTATTGTTAGCATGCATAAAGCCTCACCTATGCTATTGTATGTGGTTATTGGTAAAGTACAACAACTGCTTGAGTGACAAGTGTGTGAAGTTGTGCGCGCCCTGGTGAAGCCCGTTTTTCAGAGTCTGTATTCTGTAAAATTTAAGTGTTTTCTAAGTCAAACTGTACATTTAAGAATCAACTGGAGTTTATTGTGAAGGTATATTTATATTGTTTTATTTTGTTTTCTATGTCAGTGTCCTAATCCCACTGCCGTATTTTAAAATTTTAATTATTTTTGGTTTTGGCCTTTCTGTTAAATTGCAAGGACCTGCCAATGTTACAAAAATAAACGAAGCCCGAAGAAGTTATTGTGTCCTGTGTGAGTCTAAGTACAGCAGGCTACACACATATAGGTTTTTACAGATCCACTTGTTAAAACAATGCGTTCAGGGGTTAAAGGTGTTGTCTGTGTACCAGCCATATAAGCTATTGATATCACGGAACTTAGTCACAGCTTAACATAATGAAATGTTTTTCGAGCAATACATTTTTGTTCACTATTTAGATCCATGGGCCTCTGGAAAAAGTAGGTTTATCAGTAAAAGTAAATGGAATTCAGGAGCTTCCAAAGTAAAATATCACCCCCACACAAACCACCTCTTCACAAACACACCAACATACAGAATCTCCCCACTCTCCTCTCATGGCATAATGAATCTGAATGACTCTTACACACATGCACACATACAAATAAACACAGTTGCTCCTGATGAATGCCACATGGTGGATCATTTGATGGGCTCTCAAGTAAAGCATTGACCTCACTATTTTAATATGGTTATTTTAGGTGATCTGTGCTGCATCCAGCCATGCTGCCATGCTATTGATCTAAAGAGTGTGCTACTCAGCTGTAAACTGGAATAAATGAAGCATTATACACTCAACAGAGAAGAAATTAAATGGCCGCTACCCTCTCTAAAACCCTTACCATAAGCCTTAAAGACACTATGAAGAGGGAGATGTATACTAAATGTTCCTATTCACAGCTCCTTTTTTATAGATCTATACTTTCAATTTTGACTGTCAGTATACAGATATACACTCGTTTAGTTATTTTATTAGCAAATCTCACCTTGCCCTGCTTGGCGATGGTCTTAATTAGAAAGTCTGTCCTAACATTATCCACATTGGGGACCAAGATGGAGCTATACTCTGGGGTGAATTCCGATGGATAAATGTACTCCTCCACTCTGGTGCTCCAGTGGACCCACTGACCTGGAAGAAGAATAAATGTGCATGCAATAATAAGATGGAGATTAGCACGAAATATGAAAGTGACACTCCTAAGTTGTCCTCCAATTGAAAATTGAAAAAAAAAAAACATTTTCATATTTCACTGTAGGTTTGATAAACATACACCTGCTGCAAGATTTAGTGCAACATGAGGCATAATGCTTCTGCTTGTCAAGGAGCAGCTTCGATATTTTCTGGCATCTAATCTAAGATAAGATAAGATACACCTTTATTTATCCCCAGCGGGGAAATTCAGTTGTTGCAGCAGTACAACAGAAACAACAGAAATAAACACAGCTAACATAGCAAGTAATAAGTAATAATAAGAGGTACTAAAATAAGAATAAAATAAAAAAATAGAAAGTATACAGGATACATGTGTGAGTGGTCCTGATAAAGTGACGGTGTTGTGATTAAAAGCACCATAAAGTGACAGTCGTGTTGATTATTAGCATCACCAAAAGTGATAATATCTGTTTATCAATGCATGCATACCATCTGCTGTGACATGGTAGTCAAACATGGTGTCGTCACTGTCTTGAGGAATGGTTGGCAAGTTTAGACGTATACTGTCGTTCCCTCTGAGCCACATCTCCATCTTCCTCCGGTCTTCCAGTTCAAGTAAGGCTCCAGTGCTCCACATTAGGGCAAAGACATACAGCCGCTCCAAGTGCTCTCTGGATAACTCACCACACTGCTCCTGTAGAGTAACATCTACTTTAGATCAAGGACTTTGTTCACAGAACAAATTTAATAGAGAAGTGGAGCACATCAAAAGTTTAGAAAAAAATACATATAGCTGAGCTCTTACTTTTTCCCAAGGTTTATACAAAAAGAATACAGAATACAGCATATAACACAGTGCATAAAACACCTGACATGGTCACAATAGATGCCTAAAAGGTCATGTCAACAGGTGACCGCAAACTTTTACGGACCCTCAACAATTAACTGAATTCACAGGAAAAAAAATGTCTCATCTAAAATAAAGCTACTAGACCATTGGGTCCTGTATTACCTAATTATTACTGATCAGCTGATATTTTAATGATGGTTACAACCCCACTAACTTTAAAAAAAAAAGCAAGATAAAAAAAATAAAATCTATTGTTGCTGGTTTTACGTTCTAATTACATGAAGTGGACATAATTAGGGCTTTTACTATAGCTTCACTGATGGTGTCAAAATGGTGAGTTACAGTTGGTTTGGACTGAAAACTGGGCATGAGGTGCATTTCTTTTATTCTTTCACTTATCTATGCAGTACCAAGCTTGCAGTACCAAGCTTACATCTGTCTTAAGTTTCACGTCACAGATCTACTACTTAAGTCTATCCAATAGCCAACAGGTTTGGCCTTTTCTTAGAACAGCAAGTTATTACAAATGCATTTCCCCTTTTACTCCAGCATTAATTTTATTTTGGCAGTAGGAATTAACCTCTTCATCATTCAAATATACATTAAGTGCTGTCTGTCCCATGGAGGGGAATTCAGAAGAGTTGTAACCTTACCCTTGGTGGTATGAGTCCCTGCAGCATGTTGATGCACTGCATGATGACAAAGGCCTCTAACATGTCCATCTTAAACTCTAATGACTGCACACTGAAGCGATAGAGCTCAGAGAAGGAGGAGGAGAAGAGCTCCCTTAGCACCTCTGCCTCCTGGGGGAAGCGTTTCTTCAACCAGCCCTGAGAAGAACAGCCACATAAATCACATTAGTCTCCAAAAACACAGTGTGACCTGTATGTACCAAACCATAGCCCAGTCGTGTGAGGTTTATTTTTAGATTCAGCAGAAATGTCAAGTCCTCTGACCCAAACCAGCTGATTACTATTGATCTTGATATCCGAACCTGGGTTATACAGAGTTTTTAATTCGGTGATTTTGATATTTATGACTTTTTTTCCTCTGTTTTGATAAGTCTGAAAATGTAACTTAGTAATGTACAGTAAATGCGGATTTTCTAATGTAGTGAAATATTAAAAATACACATAAAAGAACAATGATATGATAAATCTTGTGGCACTAGATCTGGATGGTTTTTTACAGGTACAGTACATACTGTTATCTACCAGACCATAACTACCACAATTTTCAGTTTTTGTGTGTAGGGAAACAAAAATATCTTAAATAATTTATTTAGTTAGTCGATTCACCTCCAGTATGGGGCTCCAGTTGAGCACAGAAGAGCTCATGAACACCATGCCGTTGCGCGAGACGGTGGCTGGAGAGGCGTTGTCTATGTTATGTGGCTCAAAAACCACTTTACAGTTGGGAGCCATGGGTATACGGTCTCCATTTGCCAGCGTAAGAGTTCTGTTGTCGTCCAAAACTGAGTTTAGGTTCTCAATCCAGATGGCATCGACTGGTCCATCCAGGACTATCCAGATGTGCTCTCCTGAGATAGAAAACAGTGTTTTTGTTTGTCTACATGGATATGAAAATAATAAGATGCATTGTCTGATGCTTTCACCAATAACTTGCTACTTGGCAGAATGAAAAGGCCTCTGAATATGCATTTAGTACATGGAGAAGGTTGGCACCACAACTGTTAATAAAATAGATTGTAGATTGTAGGTGCACTGCTGTGTGTGCTCAGTAGGGAGTTCAAAATGCCACCTTGCCCATCTGGTCTGGTTCTACAATACAAAAACAACCTCATAATTTGCGCAAGAACTAGCCTGGAAATCCAGACACAAATCCGAAAGATTAAGGGTCTGACATTGAGTAATGAAAATGGCCCAACTCCAGGGGCGGCACCAAGCATGCATTTGAAAATCTCACTGCACGCAATTGGATAACACTACGACCAATCACAACAATCAGTGGCGGTTCTACATTGAATTACACCCAGGGCGAGACCCCCTTCGAGCGCCCTCCAACCCCCCCCCCCAATGTTGGAGGTGGAGATTGTGCACCTTAAAAAGTGTGTTTCCTGTTGTAATTGCAATAGTTAAATAATTGGATTCTCTTAAGTGTGTTTTTCAAATGTTCCTATGAAAGATTTGTGCAATTGAGAAATATAATTTTCTTTCACTTATGTTGTTATAATATATATATATATAAATGTGCCAAAAATATATACAATAAGATATATAAAAATTGTAACAATAGCAGAAAGCAACAATAATATAAAATATTAAGAATAATATAGAAATAAAATATAGAATAAATAGGCCTATTCTAAATAGCACAAATCCTTCATCACACAAATGTGAAAACACAGTAAAGAGAATCTAACTGTTACACTATTGCACTAAGAACAGAAAACACAAACTAAAACTAAAACCTGACCTTTCTGGCCTTCCTTGATGCAAAATCATCAATGATGTTATTGTATGAAATCTGCTCCCCTATTGAATGCTCACGGGCGCACGCCCTTTAAAAAAAAAGGTAGTCAAAAAATGTTTGCATTTCAGACGGCTGACACGAACACATCTATCACCTCGATAATAAAGCCGTGAAGTAGGCTATCTTTCAACTCAGGATAGGATTGGAGATGAAAAGTTTAACTGACACATAACCGCGATCAGCTTGTGATGCTCAGTATTAGCGGAGCACCAACGGTATCGGCGCCTATGCCCAGCAACCCGTTAGACCCAGAGGTGAACTGTCCCCCGCTCCCCCCTTCCCTTTCCCCTTCTCACACAGCTTCACTGTGCAGTGTGCGCACAGCACCTTCTCAGCAAGCAGGGGCGCAAATTTGCCAATTCCCCACACGGTGAAATGATAGATAATACAGTAGAAAACCGCTTTGAGGATTTTTTTTTTTTTTTTAAGTGCTCGTGCCGCCCCCCATGAGTCATAAAAAAATGCGCCCCGGGCAGCTGTCCGCTTCGCCCGTGCCAAAAACCGCCACTGACAACAATACACAGGGTGACGTATCCAGAGCCCCATACGCGTAGCTACCAACGGAGCTAACTGGTAGATTAAACTGTCATCATCTGTTTAGCTCGCCTCTGGCCCACCTATATCAGATACTCCGATGTGATTGGTGCAGCTCGGCTACAAGGGCATAGTTAATGAGCATCGTTACTCAATGCCAGAGTGACTCGCTGAGCAAATTTAAATTGTGCTCTCGCGAGAACTCTGGATTTCCAGGGTACACAAGAACTGAACTTCAAGTATTTTTGTTACTTCGTCTCCTGAAGTAAGAAGACAACCAAAACTTCCAATACAAAACACCACAACATGTGACGCAAATATGAAGCTTGTTTGTATGCAGATGTTTAATTTTGCTCTGTCATCATTGACCTAAAACTAAAGGACTCACAGTTTGAAGTCAAAATTATGAATTACTAATATGACTGCTTTCATGGACATGAACCATCATCAGCTGCATCTCCGCACAGAAGTTCTTAAAATAAATCGTGCTTGGGATGCTGTTGCTGCATCGGTTGAATCACAATGTACATACAGGGCTCTATTTTAACGATCTAAGCGCACAGAGTGAAGGGCCTGGCGCAGGTACGTTCAGGGCGTGTACAAATACACTTTTGCTAGTTTAACGGTGGAAAAAAAACAGTCAGTGTGCCAGGCGCATGGTTCAAAAGGGTTGTACTTAGTGTCTTAATTAATCATAGGTGTGTTTTGGGCTTAAAATGCAATAAACCAATCAGAGTGGCATCTCCCATTCCCTTTAAAGGTCCAATGTCCAATTTCTCCCATCTAGCGTTGAGATCATATATCGCAATCAACTCTCTCGCACCACGCAGTTCAAAGTACGTATTACAGCTACGGTATTACTAGCCTTCACACTTCAAAAAGCCGGTCTCTTGCTCTTTTCAATATCCTTTTTCTTTTTCTGGGTGAAGAAGAAGACTCCTGTTCCTGAAATTTGGATTTTGAATATGTGTGGTCCTCCACGTTTCCTTCTTCAAACTTGCCGGGGCCGGGAAGCTACAATACCCATTAGCAGCATTAGCAGCACCTGTGAGTTTATCATGTGACAGCGAAAACGCAAAAGGCTGAGCAGTATGTCCTGTATGTCCCTTACCGGCTAACGTATTTCAAGATGGCGCATTAATATATTGGGGCATCTACCCCAGTTCATGGAATGGCAAATGTAAAATTCCAAGCCAAAGGGAATACTTGGAATTGATGGTGGTGGTAAATATTCATGAAAAAGGACAAGTTTGTGGACGGGCAACACAGATTTTGATAATGAATAACTAAACACATTACACACTGGACCTTTAAAAGCCAGGCGCGTTTGTACCTTGGCGCATTGCTATTATGATGGTGGATTTGCTAAGCAGGAAGGAGAGATTTTCAGGTGAAGAAACTGATCTGCTCGTGCGTGAAGTGAAAGCTTTATAACAAGCATAGTGCGCGTGCGTGTGCACGTGCCTAGGCGCATTTTACTAATATGCTGTTAAAATAACAATGAAATGCTGCGTTATTGACTTTAGACCAGGTTTTTGTTGGTCAATGGCGCGATCACTTTCGGCTGCCTCAAGATAACAATACACAAAGAATGCACCTGAACAGACCTCCCTGTAAGACCAGCACGCCCATGGGTGCACGGATGGGCGTCGGTCTTAAACTAGCAAAGACACTTGCCTCGGGCTTTGCGCTGCGCCAGGTGCAAGGCATTTCATTTCCTTGTAGAATACTTAACTCAGGGGTCCTGTAACAGCTCCACATGGCCCACTTTTTCTACTGGATTTTGCTAAAAGCAACAAGCTGCACAAGTGAACAGAATGTACACAAAGCGTCTGTGCAAAGGTAATCGACAAACTTATGAAATGCATCCTGCTCAAAGATATGCATAACAGCATGAAAACTTAAACCCAATACATCAAATGCATATTTTGATACATAAAAGCAAAGACATAATGTATATTCACACCAATGCACACATACATTTTTAATGAAGTGTGTAGGATTAGGGCTGAGCAGAAGATAAAACAGCTGTTGGTGCTGCTTTGAACTTTTCTAACTCAGTAGGGATCTCTTTGGGATGTTTTCTCTATTCCTCTTATGCTAACTTAGCGGAGAGGATGCTGTTTTGAAGCCATGCTTCCCAATAAAGCAGTTACTACATTTAACCTATACAATGCAAATGTTAACCAAATGTTTGTAGAGAATTAATATTCTCTAGTTTACAAAAAAACATGTTTTCATTTACATGAGTTAGAACTGTTGTCTGCAACAAATGCTCATTTATAATTGCGTATATTCTAAATGTCAGCTCAGCTCACCTCCAAGTATGAAACCAATGTCAAGTAAGCAACCTGACCTTTCTTTGCTCTCAGTGTTTTCCTCCACAGTGTAGAGAAAATGCCATCAGTCCAGTCATTTGTGGCCACATCCAATCGACCAAACATCTGAGGTGCCGTGATGGCTTTTGGGTTCATGCGCATCTCTTTGTGAGGCTGACCACACTCTGAGAGACATTGACAGAAACATTAACTCCTACATTTGTAAAGTAAGCATATCTAATACGCAAAATGTATTAAAACAATAACAATAACTTGCACATGTGATCTGTGAGGTGTCAAAAGTTGAAAGGAGTTTAAAGGCAGAAAAGATGATTTTTGCTTTGTCTGTCTTTGTCCCTCACACACAGACACACACGTTTCAACATCAGCCAGTGTATATCACAAGTTTGTCTCTCTTTTCCTGAACATATTTCAAAATGTACAAAAAATCTTACCTGTCATAGCTCTCATCAGCGTGTGTATGCAAGTTGTCTTTCCAGCCCCACTGGGCCCCAGGGCCATCATGCCATGTCGGACCCTCTGAGTCTCAAACAGCTGGATGACCTTCAGCTTCCAGGGAGGGTGACTGATCAGATCTGCGTCCTCAACCTGAGGGAGCATAATTACAGTATACACAGACTTAGCATTACACTAAGCATATAAAGTACAAAGCATTATGACGTGTTCTGGATGATACCGTTAGAATAGTATATTGTAATGTATTGACAGAATCACACATGTAACGAGATAATTACGACAAGCGTACATCACTGCAGGGATGAAGGCACAAAATGCACCAAAGACACAAACATAAGGATATCATTTATAGACCTAACATTTTACTTTCTATTATCTCTGCACCGTGTTTGCCACACTTCGGTTAGGTCCTCGACAAATGGTAACAGATACCATTTGTATGCCGTTGGGTGCCATATATTTGAAAGATGTCTCACAGTCCAGTAGTGTTTTGTCGGATTTTACTCAGCTTCCTCATTTCTCTCTCTCTCTCTCTCTCTCTCTCTCTCTCTCTCTCTCTCTCTCTCTCTCTCTCACCCTCTATTATCCCTCTGTCCTTCTTCACTCTCTCCCTCTATTCCTCCATCCCTCTATCCTACAGTATTTCTCTCTCCCTTGCAAGCAGAGACAACTCATCCGTCACTCCCTTCCCTACTGTACCTGTAAGTCGATGGCAGCCTCTAGTTCAGGGTAGCCTGCTTTATCAAGTTGGATGCCTGGGAAGAGGTCCTCAATCAAGCTCAGAAAGAGTGGCTCATCCTCATCGATCTAACAAACACAAACATGCGTATACATAGACACACAAGTTAGCAGAAACCTACAAAAAAACAATGATTCATCTTGATATTCTTGCGATTGTTTATTGCTAGTATCTTTGATTACTGACTTTAATTTGTATTCATTAATTTATTCTTCTTTATTTAAATGTTCTGCTGATGAAAATGTATCAAAACAAATTTTAATTGTTCTATTATTCAATTTCGTTTTGCAAATCAAAAGTATGCTCCATTGTATTATATTCTGTTCTAGACTGACCAGCTTAGATAAGTTCATGTCCCTGAGGACCCTCATGACGATGGTGGACTCTGTGTCACTGGGATTGGCTCGCTTGGCTGCTCCCAGGGTTCGCAGCACTGACAGGATGTTCCGTAGGCCAAAGTCATAGTGAACCTGGACAATCACAAATATTAATTCATCATTCATCATGATATGTTTGCAGACAGCTGTGTAAAACTGCCTCTTTATCTATTCTTATACAGTTTCAGCAAGCCTCTGCAACACGCATGTACACATATTCTAATAATCTTCACTGCAAATTAAATAATAATGTAGATGACAGCCTAACAAATAATTTGACTCAAAAACCAAGAACTAGCTTGTAGATGAAACACAGACCTGAGTCAGAGACCGTGACCCCTACATTGTGATGCCCATTTTGAGCCTGGAGATTCCCTTAAAGCAGGGCTCCAGACTGCGACTAAATGGTCGCATTTTGCGACCAAAATTTGAGAGTGTGCGACTGAATTTTACATCCAATCGCACATGTGTGTGCATGTGCCTCCTTTTTACACGTTAAACGTCGAAATTTCGGTACCTGAGAGCGCGTAAACTCAAGCTTATCTGTCCTCTCTGAAAATTGACAGAGAGCGGAGCTCTGACACAAACACACACACTCGCACACACACGCATAGCTGCGGACGGTGCAAACTACGTCGGCTCTGCAGTTTTGTTGAAGTCACAGTGAGACACGGAAATACCGATAAAGTTGTTTCAAGTGTGGTTAGTTTTTCAAAACTTCACGCAGACAGCGTTTGCTGCGATATATTAATGGAGAGCCGAAAGCGGTCGCGGTGCTGTTGACGTTACATTTCCTAAGCAGGCACAACAGTGGTTTCTGTGCCCTGGTGACTGACTGAGGTTGTAAGGAAAGGCAACTTTATTTCTACAGCACCTTTCAGGTTTCAACAAGGCAATTCAAAGTGCTTTACATGAAACATTAAAGAGCAATTAAAAACGGTCATGAAAATAAAACAGGCTAAAAAAGATTATACAAATACAAGAATAAAAGTTACAGTGAGTAAGAAATTAATAATTATTCAATTTAATAGGTTGTAGGGATGGGTTTGGGAGCATCTTCAAAAGTGACACTGAATTTGAAACAGCACATTGTAATTTCTGCATCTATTAGCAAAGTATTTATTAGTAATACAGTGGAAATTAGTAGAAATGTGAATATTTGGTTAGCATGTTGATTTACGGTGTGTGCCCCTAAATTTTCTGGTTGCGCCCCTAAAATTTTCAGTTGGGGGCCACTGTGCTCCTAGTGAAAAAAGTTAGTCTGGAGCCCTGCCTTAAAGGCTTAGTAACCAAAAACTTGGCTTTGTCATTGAATACTATATATATATCTCAATACTGTATATAGACAAAAGGCAGGGCAGTAAAAAGTTAGTAAAGGCTAACATCTGAACACTATAACAAAAATCTAAAGCATATACATTTTTTAATGATGTAACACAAGAAGAAAACGTTTCACATTTTGCACTCCGATCTCATCTATTGTTTACCTGTTTGGAGAGTTGCTCCTCACACAGCTTGTAAAGAGTGAAGAACTTGCGGGCCAGCTCCATGTTGTCGATAAACCCACAACTGGCCAGTTTTACCCGAATGATGATCTGACGGTCAGGAACCATCATGGCCACAGAGCGGAAGTTAATCTTCAGGTTCTCAGGAAGCTCCTGGCGACCTGCATAACCTGGGTTCTGATAATACAGGAAAGAAAAGCGAGAAGAGGAGTTTTAAATGGGGCTTTAATGATTATTATGAGGAAATGTAATTTTGCATATTTTATTACATAGAACATTTAGATCTCAGATTATGCTGTTACAAATAATACATTAAATAAATACAAAAAGCACATGTGGACAACATGAGACAGAAAATCAGGGTGTATGCAATTTGTACAATTTACCACCTATATGTGCTCCTGCTGAGTTTTGATTTATTTACTATACAAAAAAAAACTACACAAAATCTTAAGTTAATGCTGGAACATCATTAAAGCTCATAGCAAGCGTTATCCTTCAGTTAAATCCCTATGGCCCTCCTCTCTACAGAGCTCGCCTTTGATCACTGTTTCTATAGACGTGTACACACACACACACGCACACACACACACACACACACACACACACACACACACACACAGATAAAGTGATCTAACTGTTAGATGAAGAGTATAAAAACATCAGCCAGCTAATATTATTAATAAAAAAGCAGACCCTGGTGTTTAATATTGTACTGACTTGTGAAAGACATGGTCCAGGTCAATTCCATTTATCTATAATTATTAATTATTAATAATTAATTAATTAATTCATAATTATAATTATAATTATTAATCTTAGAAAAGTGTATTATTTGTGATTTATTGCATGCTCTCTATGACAAGAACAGGTTTTTTTGCTTGGAATAAAATGTATCTTCATTTGTAAAACCAGCAGCTAATATTGTGATGTCCAAGTTGCTCCATAGACCCAGGTGCTTAAGCCAGCTTCTATTTTACCTGTAACTTTCTACAACAGACAACCTAACACTGCAAAGCATTACATTATGACTTTGATTTTCTTCAGTTTTCAAAAAATTAAATAATACCATGAGAATGGTATCCCCTTTTAAATCGGTCAAAAGAAAAATGATTGTTAAGACTATATAAGTACAACAACATGAATTGCATTCTCTATCAAAATCTTTAAATAATGGCACTGTTGTGTCACTGACCATTGTAAGAAAGATGCCAAACTCGGGGCTCATATCCACATTGTCTCCATCAGTGAAGACAAAGTTTTTGCGACGTTCCTTCTTGCACGTGAGAACTATCGCAATCTGTTGGGCCGCAACCGACAAAACTGGGAGGTCAATGCGGTTGAACTCGTCAAAACAGCCCCACGAACCAGACTGAGCCAGACCTGGAATACAGACACATGCAACTGTATGGTCACTCTGTTGCTAATTAATGAAACGTACAACTCCATTCCAAACCCCTCAAGCTTTGCCCAGAACATTTACCCTTTCTCTATCCCTATTCTTTTTCTGGTGCTGCTTAATTTGCAATAAAATAGTAGCACCAATTTGCCTTGTGACTCTTACCTTTGAATATTCTTCCCAATCCTCTGAAGTCCATCTGGTCAGAACAGTTGAAGACCACAACATACTTTCCCAGACAGCGGCCCATGTCTTTGGTAGTCTCTGTCTTACCTAATAACAAAAGGCAGATCTGTCACATGAGGTGCAACAATTTTTAAAACAAATTCTCCAACCAAAACACCTACTAAAGGTATCTCTTTAGTCGATTGGATCCCAACGTTTTTTTGGTTTGTGATCCCTTAAAATGAAGCATTGTTAGCCCTCTTCACAGGCTCCATACAGTACAGTATGTCCATGAGTTCCACCAAAGACTTTTCTGATTGATCATTTGGATAATTGTCTGGTTTGATCTGAGTCTGAAAAAGTAAAACCACCTAGTTATGTTAAAAAAGAAAAAAAGAAAATAAGATTGTGTATCAGGGACATCTATTTTCTTTTTTCTTTTCTCATTCATAATTTCACCCCCCTTGAGATTTAATTTGAAGGTCCCGACCACCAGGTTAGGTATCACGCATTTAATGTTAGAAGGGACAAGACCACAGATAAAGAGATGCAGTCAATGTATGTTTTTGTCACTATTACATATTCCTGATGCCATTTCACTTTAGCTTACTACTGCCACATTAGTGGCATGTTGTGTATGCGAGACCTAAGTCCCATCCTCTATCAACCAGTATACCACCAGTGTCATGTCCAGTGATGGGAATAACGACGTTATAAATAACGTTACTAACAGCGTTACTTTTTTTCAGTAACGAGTAATCTAATTAATTACTCTTCCCATCTTAATAACGCCATTACCGTTACTGCCAAAAATGCAGTGCGTTACTATATTTGAAGCTGTTTTTTTCATCAGACTAGATCTCTGAGTCTGAGCCGAGAGGCAAATACTTTTTTTTACTGTTCTTCCTTGGTTAGTGGGCAGTGCACGACGCAAGCGCATACATGCTGACGATTGGCTGAGGTTGAGTAAAATGTCATTGTAAGCCAATCAGAGGTAGAGTTGGGTGGGTGTTCGAAAGCATGCATAGTTGGACCATAGACTGTATATAAGAATGGACCAACAGATCCCGTTGCTCTAGACGGAGACCAGTGAAGGCCTTTAGAAGCACTTTTCTGGTGAGCGCTGAGCGTTACTGCGCAGCCTCCAACTGAGAGAGACGACGTAAATGTGCCGTGAGCAACGTGTCTGAAAGTTGTAAGTCTTCTGGTAGCTGTGCCAAGAGAAATCTCAATCATTCCCAATCTTGCAGAGACGGAGAGCGTAGGTATATGTAAGGAGATAACATAGGCACAGGCTAATTACTGCTAACTAAAATGCTAGTTAACATTAGTAATTACACTTAAACAGCTAATGTGAGACGAAACTGCCTGCACGCTTCTCCTGTATTATACGGTAATTCCTCTACTATGCGACAGTAAGTCGCGTGGTTATGACACAATTGTTAGCCTATTTTACAACAAAAACGTCTGCTACGGAGCCATAACGTGAGGTACAAGGTAATGGAGCCTTTTATACATTGTCGTGTTTCTTTAGAAATAAACAATGGACAAATAGAGTCTTTAAACGTTTCAGATGTAAAGTTATTCGCTGTCAAAGTGGCGCCAAAATGAATGGCAGTCAATGGAATGCTAACGGGGGGTGATAACTTTGTAGCATTAAAATGGCGCCATAGGAGGTTCGCGGTCCGAGGAGAAGCTTACCCCCTTGAGTCGGACACACAAGAACAACACAAGCGAGTCAGTCAACAAGAGAGAGACAGGTATGGCGTTATGAAATCAAGGAGAGGGTTAACTTTTCTTGCTACAGATTTTCCACCGTGGTCAGAAAGAACAGGGGAGACACTTTGTTTCTCTTACGACTCTAGAGTCGGTACTCGCTCGAGAGCTAATCGGCGTCACTCTCTCACTTCTCCCTCGCTCTATCACCTACTCCCCACACACACACACACACACATACACACACACACATGCCGGCTCGACGCACACACCAGCACACAAGTATAAACATCAGGCCACTTACGTTATTTGCACTACAAAGAGTGTATATATTTGTTATTTATTTTTGGTATAGTACTTAACAAGCATAATTTAACAAGCCTGTTGAGGTGTTGTGTTATTTGTATCGATCCACTATATAAACATAATATCTACATACATGGCATTTGATTGGAGGTTAGTCTCACTTTGTCCCACAGCAACATTAAGATAGTTTAGATTTGTGTACATTGTTTCTGTTAATAATGTATCGTATTAAGTGTCCATTTCATTATAATATTCAGATTTATCATAAATAATTGAATATGCACATGTATTTTAAGTTCCATTAAAGAGGGTTGGAGGTGGGGTCACATTTGAGCATTTAAAAATTTACTTAAAAGTAACGCAATAGTTACTTTCTGAAGTAACTAGTTACTTTCATAATTTGTAACTGAATAACTAATTTAGTTACTTTTTGGAAGAAGTAACTAGTAACTGTAATTAATCTAATTACTTTTTAAAAGTAACTTGCCCAACACTGGTAATATCTGTTCCCTCCTGCCTAACCCCCAATTTCCACCGGTTGCGGAACGGCTCCGGAATGGCGGCGGAGTCATTAGGTTTCCATTAAAGTCAATGTGTGTATTTCCACTGACTGCGGAATGGCTGCATTCCGACTGCGTCCCAGCTCCGGCGATCCGCAGCCCTCCGGAGCAGATACGCAGAGCTTCTATTTTGAGAGAGAGCTCTGCAGCAATTCAGCACAATTCAGATAGTGCGGGACAGGAAGTCGAGCACAGTAACAAAATAAAACATCTGGTTAATTTTCAAAATAAAATACACCGTGCTCACGGCGGATCATATTTCCCTGCACTACACCTTGAAAACACAGCACAGAGTTGTTTCCCCTCTACTCCTCTGGATGGAAACAAACTGTTGTTGGTTTTGTGGTTCTATTCTACGTAAATTTGCGAGATCTTGTGGGTCCTCGTGACTACAGCTGTCAGTCATGGCCGCAACAAATCCAGACCTAGTGGGTATTGACGGACGGCGGAGCACGCAGCCAACATGCAGTGGAGCTGGTCCGCAGACATTCTGCATTCAGTGGAAATCCGGAGTTAGAAAGTTTTCTAATTGGATAAAATCGCTATTTCATAGTCACATTGTTCCTCAAGGTTATACATTTAGGCCTCAGTCTTACCTGTTCCTGCAGGACCAGCAGGGGCTCCACCCATACTCATACCGAGAGCCTGGGCTAGAGTGATGTAGCACCTGAACAAACATAATAGACAGTTCAATGTCCACATAGGCATAAGGTTAAGAATTTGCTTCCTCACAAAGCAGTTTTCATTTACCCTCACATTCAATTAATCACACAATAAAACTAATATGATATGATTTTCCACAGGGAGGTTGGAGATCAGACACAGCTAAAGAATGTTGCCCATAAAGCTGGTGGGGATTCAGTGTCTTGCTCAAGGACATTTTAGCAGAAAGGATGACTGACACCAGGACCTGACCCAGGCCCTCTGGCTAAACACTGTTCTCCCTTTTCACTGCATAGCTGGCATAAAACTGCACTTGCAGCATAGTCTGTGTCCTTCAGAGAATGTAGAACAAATCAGACCACAGCTATGAAGAAAACAATCTCCTTCTTTTGTTTTTATGTTCATGATACTACTTCCACCTTTATTCATTGTGTCTTTCGCATTCTCTGTCCTTCATCCTCTCTGTCAGTGTCACTGCATCCAGTTTGGAAGAGTAAAGACAGTAAATGATTGAAAAGAAAGCAGCACAGCTCATACTAGCGAAGAAAAGGAATCAGATAGTGTTGCATGGAAAGAAGGTAGCGAGAAAATCTAGGCTGTCTTGGTGCCTTCGGCCATAAGGCCAGCGTGCCACTTCTGTGGAGAGCTGCTGTTTGCTGGTAGCCCCGTCACTGCTGCTGTCTCCTCTCATCTCTTTCTCCCCGTCTCTAATCTTTTTTTTCTCTCTGTCTCTTCTCATATTTGCCTCTCTGTCTCTGTTAGTCTGACACTGGCTGTTGGTGGGATTCTGCCTACCTCCCACTGTCTGATTCTCTTCCTCTCTTATGGTCAGTCATATCTTCTGTCAGTGACAGAGGTGATGACCATGGTGGAGAGTGCCTACTCCTCTCTAATTTATTCTCTTCCCAATTCCACTGCGCTCTCTCTCTCTTTCTGTCTCTCTTCTCCTCAAGTCCAGTCATTAGTCAGCCATGAACTGTGTTCAGGGATGGCCCTCTACCTGTCAGTCAGTGGCGTAATGACAAGCCTTTCAGTACAACCCAGGAATTCATTCTGGTAGACAAAGCCCACGTCTGTGATGTTGATGATCATCTTGTCTGAGTCCTCATTGAAGTAGAAACGACACTGCTTCAGCCACTCAAAGTCGTTGGGGCTTTTGACATGGAGCCGGCACTGGAGGGAGAAAGGGTAAGAGTATGGAGGAGGGACAAAGAGAAGAGGCATGGAGAGAGAAGAGAAGCAAGTTAAAGGATGGAGAGAGAAGATGGCAAGTGAAGAATACGAAATCGAAGGGCACCATTCAGGAGGTGATGTGAGGTGAGAGATAAAAGCAGGAAGAAAGAAGGAAAGGAGGGGTGGAAGGGCAGTATGGCATTAGGTGACAGGAAGGTTACATTAAAAAGGTGGAAAGAAAGGGAGAAAAAGGTAAGGGGAGGATGAAAGAGGTGAGAGATTATGAGATGAAAATGAGGTGAAAGGAAGGTAAAGGAGAGGGGAGAAGGATGGCAGGAAAGAATTACGCCAAGGAGATGGGTATAATGAGTATATGGAGTACAAAGAAATTAGGCGGTAGCATAAGGAGGGTGATGAGTCAAGGGATGAAATACAAAGAGATAAAAGGCATACGGAGAGAAAAGAGGATGGGATAGAAGAGTGTCAACAGTTATGAGTTATAGGAGGGAAGTTAGGTGAAGAAGACAGTAAAAAGATGTTTGGAAACAATGGCCAGGACAAGGGCAAAATGTGTGGGAGAGAGAGAAGACGGGAGGAGAATAAATTGATACAGGTACGAGGTGATTAAAAAAAACCACATTCAAATAAAGTTACTACACACGTGTTATATTCAGCTTGTAGACCAGCAAGGCAAGGTTTGTGCCTTGAGGGGAGACTTCCTTTTTCTAGGTCTAAAACAATATCACTTTGGCTGCCAATGAAGACGCTTTGAAGACTTTTGTCAGATAGAATTGACTCTTTGCAGTGGACACCATTTGGTATGCTAACACCCCAACCCTCGGGTAATCCCAATATCAAATGCAGTTTTACAAAAGAATAGCTATCATGAGCAGGGGATTCTGAATAGATTACTTTTGAACTACTTGAACAAAAATGTTAAAGGGCTTGTTAGTATGGTCCAATGACTTTAGTATAGTGTGCCATCAAACTAAAAGTTAAGTACTACTATATGATCAACAAAATACTCACCAGGTCATCAAATATGTCCCTCTGGTGGACATGGATGGTAATGAGGGTCTCGTACTTGGTCCTCTCCACAGCCCTTAGGTCTCTTGTGGTCATGTCAATCAGTGTGTTGAGCAGATCCAGGAAGAGCTGGTTGGTTTTGGACATGATGCGGCGATCATATCGCGCATTGGTCAGAGCCTCCTCAGAGTCCCTTGTCCATATCATCTGAATACCTAGCAAGCCCACCTAGATCAAGGACAAAGACATTTTATCAAAGACTTTTATTACTTCCCAGAATGCAAAAGTAAAGCTGAGAACATCTCAGAAATCAAATAAAGTACTAAGTACAAAAGATTGATGTTCATCACAGATATCTTATGCAGAAATGAATTTGCCAAATTCATAATTCTGCTATAGTTTATATAATGTCATGTATCCAACATGTTTTTTGCTCAGTACATATTCTTTGGCTGACAATCACAGAGAATAATGGTATGGCCCATGTTTTGAAATATGTGGATGAGTTATTTGAATCCAGCTATGATCTACCTGAGCAGGAAAGGAGTTGAGGAAGTCGATGAGCTGGAAGCCAGAGTCCTGGATGGTCAGGGCAGCCTGTCGGATCACCAGGTGCAAAGACCTCTGAGATTCCTTAAGCAGAGCATTGAGCCAAACCTCTACATTCCCCTCTGCTGTGACAGGACGATCCAGCTCCACAGTCTCCCCTTCCCGTGAAGATACAGCCAGAATACGGTCATATATCTGAGAAAGATGACATGTTTTATTGATTAGAATCACATATTTGTTATCCTATTTCACTTGTGAGGTAAGGAAAAGAATATGACAACATTCTCCCCTTCTACACTATTCTAAATTAGTTGATCAATTGAAAAAACAGACTGAACAAACTGATCAGGAAGGCTGGCTCTGTTATTGGCTGCAAACAGGACACTTTTGAAGCTGTGGTGGAGAGGAGGTCACTGAACAAACTGTTATCTATCATGGATAACCCCGACCACCCTCTCCACCCCACACTGGTCCAACAGAGGAGCACCTTCTCTAAGAGGCTGCGACAGCTTTGATGTCGCACGGACCGCTACAGGAAATCATTCCTACCACAGGCAATAAAACTTTTTAACACTTCTTCACTGAGTGACAGATAAGACTCATAGACATCACAACTGCACTAATTGCAACTTGCACAATAAGTTTGTTTACCTACAGCTTTATTAATACTATTTAAACAGTTGTACAGTTTTTATTCCCAACTTATAGATATTTTAAACTATTCGTTATTACTTATATTCTATCCTATTATTACTTCATGTATATTCTGTATGTGTGATGTGTGTCTGATATTTTTGCTGCTGCAACACCAGAATTTCCCATTTTTTGGGCTCAATAACAATTAATCTATCTATCTATCTATCTATCTATCTATCTATCTATCTATCTATCTATCTATCTATCTATCTATCTATGTCCTGTATTGTATTTTATCCTGTTTGTTGCAATAATTTTTTCAGCTGTGCAAAAAATCTCATGTCAGAGGGTTTAAAAGATGCACTTGTTTTTAGACACTGACCTATTAGAAGGCCAGGTGTCATGATGTCATCATGGCAGCCCGTGCTTCTTTTTTGTTCTGTGTGTTTTTGTTTGTTTTCTCTCATGTCCCTCCCTCCTGTGCCAATTACTGTGAGCTGTGGGCGCGGCTTAGCTGGCAGGTGGCACCAGGTGAAGCTCATTCCCTAATCAACCTCCTGCAGTATTTAAGGCTGGCTCTGTGATCCGCTCGTTGCCAGATTGTACCGTCTACCAGTGTGGTATAGTTGCACTCCTGGCTCTCTGTGTAATTTGTTATCCTGGTGTTTTAGCTTGTGTAGCTAAAGTATTTTCTATGTTTATCTCTTGTTGCAGCCTGCCTTGCTTGCTCGTACTCCTGCCTGCCTGCCTGCTTGCTCACCCCGCCTGCTCCTCTCTCTCTCTGTAAGGATTGGACTCAAACTCAATTGTTTGTTGGACTCTGGAGGAGGCCTTAGCACATGGTCAACGCCACCACTTCACTGGGTACGCTCTGGAGAGCGCACTGCACCCACCACTCACCACTGGATTCCCTCGACACAACCCTCCTTTTTGCCACCAGCACAATTATTGTATATATTTCACTCATTAAACACTTAATCTTGATTATTGTGTTTTTCGTCTGCTTTTGGGTTCCACCTCCTGTGCCGTTCCGTAACACCAGGTGTGTAAAGAAACAATAAAAACACTCTAAGAGGCTGCATGAAAAAGGTACCTTGTCATGGAATCGGACACATTTGATATTGTCGAAGACGTTGAGAAGGTGGGCCTGTATGGTGTGGGAGTCAGAGGCCTGGCCCAGGATTTCCAGCAGGGCAGGGTCAGAGACAAAGAAGAAACGAGGAAACAGCAGACGCTTCTTCTCCAAATAGCTGTTTGACAGCATGATAAAAAATAAAATAAAAATGTTACCTGCAATAGTCTCAAAGCACCTTGTGTTCGAAAACACAAAAACAGAAACATTTACAATGGTTGGCAGCAAAAAACTGAAAATAAATATTTTCGTATTGTAACAGTAACAAAGTGCAGTGCTCTCTCCTCACTTTGAATGTTTTGAACTAGTCACATCTCAAAACTTCATATAGTTTTAAGGTGTAAGTTGATTAAGATATTAGTCCTTTCTACCCACCCTGTAAGTGACTTCTGGCAGATCTCCAGCTGTTCGAGGAGGTGAGGAAGCAACTGTCCCATAGTCTCATCTCCAACACATGACTGTACTACATTGGGCATCTCGTGGGCTCGCATCATGATCTTCACCCATGATTTGTCGATGTTAGAGAAACGCTTTGCTTCCTAAAAAGGTTCAGTCAAATATTCATTAGAGGGGTTGTATTTTTTTGTTGTTGCAAAAAACCACACAAATATACAGTATGTGTCAAATATAACTTATTCACTGTGACCTAATTTACCTTAGGCAGCTGTTTAGCAATGTCTCCACCCACAAACACAGCCTCCAGGTAGATCCAGAGGTTCTGAACGGTCATCCAGTTTTCTATAATATCAGTGGTGTTGGAAAGATTCTGAACCCACTTCTGAATCTGGGCTTTAAATGGGGTGTTGTACCTGAGAAATAAGTTACATGCATGTAAGCCTTACATTATACCAAGCACACACAGTGAAAATCAACATGAACATACCTGTTGCTCATTAGAGACCCCAATATCATTAGGCTGTCCTCCATGCTGGTAATGATCTCTGATGTGCTGTCTCCTCTCAGTAGCAGTTCTCCACGGGTTTTAAAGTTGGCAAACGTAAAAATCTTGTTGTCCCACTCAGCGATCACCTGCTTCAGCTTCTGCTCAATATCCCGCTCTTTTACCGCACTGATGCAGATATCCTGTATAATAACGCCCCAAATGTGTTTTAACAGTAGCAATACAAATGCTATCGGCAAAATAAATATAAATATATAAACATTTTTTTCAGTATCCCAGCCAGGCTACTTGAGGATTAGATTTTGTTGATGGGGATTAAACGTAGTATAACAAAATTCAATCAGCAAGGGAATTAAGGAATTATTACAAATTATTACATTATAAGTATTTTATACATTGCATTAACATAATCATCATTAACATCAACTATCATTATCAATATTGATAATATCACTAAACATAATTTTTTCCATTACATCCTCACCATTATTGTCAGCAACATTTTGAAGCTTGAAATACTTTGACTAAATAAACAAAAAATACAAAACAAGCTCTCCATAAAGATGTCTTCTAGATTTTTAAGTGAAACAACATTGTTAGTGTTGACAGCTGATTTAATGGAATGTATGAAAATGATGCTAGAGCTTAAACGCATCTATTGGGTGCCACGATTAATGCTAAATGCATTGTGAGAATGATATTAAGGCATATTGCAACTCTTTTAAACTGTATATTAATCTCATGCATACTTTTTAAATTTTGCTCAGCCTGCATAGGTAGGCTACCATTCATTCTTACCTCAATCTCCTCTTTATACTTGAGCAGAGGAGCCTCCATAATGTTGCGTAGCTTGAATGTATCACTTTCCACCTCAAAGGCATGCCCAGTCACCTTAGCACAAACCAGATAGATTTGTTGGTCAAAGTATGGAAACAAGTGTCTATTCATTCCAAATGTCAAGACAACAGCTATTATTATTATTGACATTATAGTTATTACATAAGTTTAACAGTAGGTGTTGATGATGACTGGTAACTGCAGTGGTATGTTGGTGGCCTTGTTTCACTGACCTCAGTAATTCTTTTCCAGTGGCGACTCATCATAGCCTTGTTAGTCATGAGTTCCAGCAGGGGGCAGCACTCACTGAATTCATCAATTGTTTTCTTCAGGTCCATGAAAGCCTGCCACTCCTTTAGAGCACGAGGCAGCTTGCGACACCTGGTAGTTAAAGTACGCAATAATCAACAAGCTCATGGCTAATACTCTTTCAAACTAAAGATTAATTCTGCACCAAACACAGTCCAAAATCTGTATGTGCGTCCTTTTGAGACACACATGTGCCAGCACAGTTGCACAGTGTACCCAGCCCAAAGTAACACTTCTAAAACTGATAGACAGCTTTTCTGCCAGAGGAAGGAGTTGTCCTGTCTTCTTCATCTGTAACGTCAGCACATACTTCCCTTGTGACTGCTAACTGCTTACAACTTTAACCAGTTTCACACTGGGGAACACAAGTGGAGACATATTTAAAAAAAAAGATTTCATCTAGACAAAATGCCTTTAACTTTTATTTCCCCTTCAATTTCCCTTTGACACATGCACACTTCAGCGACAAGCAGTTTGAAGACTTCGAAGAACAGCGGTGTCCGCCTGTGTACCGATTGACAGACCGGCTATATCCTGCCGTCAGATCTCCACTTGAGCTGCGAGGCGTGCCTCGGCCTCGTTTGCCCAGCTGCCACTACGCCGGCCGCCAGCAGTTCTGCGCCCGCTTACCAACGGAGGAACTGAAGCGGCAGACGATGGCAGCCGGGCGGTCAGGTAAGGTAAGGATACCACCAGCGGCGACACCCAGACATCCCAGAAGGAGATCTCTTTGGCGGGCAAGAGTTTGCTGACTTGGATCCCCCCAGAGATGGTTCTCTAGCCAGCACCGCTCTCCCTCCTCCCAGTTGGGAGAACTGGAGCTCGAAACAGAAGAGGATTATGGAGCCCCGCCACTGTGGCTGTCTCCGTCCCAGGAGGGGACCACTGCATCAGTGGCTTTCTCCTCCGCATCAGGCGGGCTCCCTGCCCACCACTCCCTGCCCACTGCATGTGGGCTTCCGGCCGACGGAAGCCCACAATATCAATAGACAACCGGTTGCCATTCAGCTACTCTCTGGCCCATCGTATGCCCTCCAAATGTATCATTTGGCGGTTTTTCAGCCATTACGCAGATGGGGATCAGGTTTCTGTTAAACGACCTAATCTTTATGACACCCTCCCAGGAGAGAGCTGCACTCAACACAGTGGAGGCTGTGCAGCATCTACAAACCTTGAATTTGCCATAAACTGGCTAGTTTATCTGATGTGGACATAAACTCTGCCACTATGAAAACCAGGCTGGATGCAATAAACTCTCCACTGTCACACATTGCGCCTCACAGGGTGGTGTCAGTACTGTCAGTGATGCATCTGCTGGTGTTGATGCCCGCGAGTCACATAGTGGCCACTCTAGGACGTGAGTAAACACACACATGTTGCACATGAGGAAAAATTCAGAGATGGTTCGGCCACCTGCACCTTGACCCAACACGGCACAAGAGGCGCATGCTGACCATATCTTCCTCTCTACAGTCAAACCTGGCCTAGTGGAAACCCCCCGTGCTCTATCGTCGGGGGTTCCCCTGTGACACAGATGCATCTCTCGTTGGATGGCAGGGCAAGTCCAAGTCCCAGGTTGTGGGAGGGAGATGGGGAAATCCTCCATCTCTCCACATTGCCTGGAGCTTGCCACGGTGTTAAAGTGCTGAAACACTTTGCTCTGAGTCTGTCAGGTAGACGTGTCAATAAGAACAGACAACATGACAGCGGCGGTTTCACTCATCCTGCTGCTGTGGTCACACAGACACCTGCTCTTAATCAGAGCGGTGTACACTCCAGGGTTACTAAACCGCATGGCAGACCTGATGTCGCGGGGATCCCTCTCACAACAAGCGGAAATTAAATCCCACTCTCGTTCAGATGCTGTGGAACAGGTTGGGAGGGCGAAAGTGGATCTGTTCGCCTCATGAGGGAATGCACAGTGTGCACTGTGGTTCTCTATGAAGGCATGAGACTGGTCTGCCATTCTAGTGGCACTAAAACACAGTGGTTCCTGACTCGGGGGGGACATCATGACATCTGCCATATGGCACAGGGACGCACTGTCGCAGCTGGACTGTGCGATCTCCCAACCCGCAGTGAAAAGCCAACGGCTGTTGCCCTGACCGCTGAATGGGAGCGCTTGGAGAGGTTAGAGTGTGTTGTTGCGCTACTTAGGCAACAGCTACACCCTGTGGTTAAATCGGGTATGTTGATCTGTTACAGCAGAGCCCACTGTGTAAGCCAATATGCTGTATGTGAATAAACGGATCTTAAGTCACAGAATGACTATTCATTCAGCGTGTTACGCTTGACGGCGGTCCGCTTTCCAGTGCTGGTGTGTGGAGGCTCGGACACCACCTCATGTCCTCTGCCTCTCATGTTAACCTACCCTCAGACATTACTGGATAATGATTTGGCTAAGTTTTTAAAGTGTATGTTGCGGCCTTTTTTGAAGGGGATCAGACGACAGAAACCTGTTGTGCGTTCTCTAGCACCTTAATGGGATTTAATCCCAGTGCTCTGGGCCCAGGGGTTCCCCTTTTGAGCCTCTGGCACAAATCTCTATCAGAATGTTATTCCTGACAACAGCGCTCCTCATAGCCTTGACATCGGCTAGGAGAGTGAGTGACTTATGCGCGCTGTTGGTCTCACCGTCCTGCTTTTCTATTAGAGAGGACGGGAGCACAGCCACTTTACAGCCAAATTCTTCATACATGCCGAAAGTCAAAACTAACTATTTTGGCCTGAAAATAACAGAGAAGAGGATTAAAAAATGAAGAAGAGGAGCTAGTGTATGCTATCTGCTTGTGGATTTTGGTGTCACAGGTGGCATTGACTACATCAGCTTCGCCCTTAACCCAATAGCAACAGCTCTTAGAGGGCGAAGCATATACAAAATAGAACGATAGTTACGTATTGTAACTCCAGATTCTATGAGTATAGGCATAGATCCAGGCCACCTGCTTCACTAACATTGGCTGAAGAAAAATGCTGATGTTAGGAGCAGATCTCTGGTCTCGCAGCTGTAATATACAGTAACTGCGGACATAAGAGAGGCACGTGCAGGGCACAAGGGCGCGGAATAAATCTTCACGACTGCGCGTGCACAAGGGATAAACCCAATAACAGCTCTTAGAGGGCTATGCCTATACTCATAGAATCTGGAGTTACAATACGTAACTATCCTTAAATACTGATCAGTTTAATTTACTTAAAGCGACCCTGTGGTGCTTTCTTGTAAACAAACAAAAATTATTTTTACATTTAGTGTTACACACTAAAACACACGGTGTGTATCCTTGAGATCTAACAAACAAGTCTAGTGCATTTTCTTCCTCATAAAGACTGTGGTTGTGGACTTTGGTTGTTAGTGGGACACAATTGGTAGTGTTTCGCGTCACCAGTGGGTGCACATATGCACAAGATAAACAAAACAGGGACCCACTAACAGAAAAAACAGCTCCACACCTACTAGGGGTTTAAAACCGACTGGGAAACTTTAAATGTAGTATGAAGATTAATATTTAAAAAAAAAACACTGTCTAACCTCGTCTGAAAGTCCAGTAGCTCATTATTGATCTTTTCAATGTGGATGTCAGCCCAGAGGATATCATAGTAACCATTGACTGTTTCGATGACATTGTTGTAAAGGCCATACAACTTCTGCAGTAGAGCCAGCTGCTTCCTTATCTCCAACAGCTGGGGATGCTGGGTAACAGGAAGTCCAAACAGCTCCTCTCCACCTGTATAAGTGATGTACTTCCTGAATAGGTTGTCAAATCGATTCTAAAGAAAAAAGGAATGGCAACAAAATATCCCAAATCAGTACAGTACTTGAAATAAAAATCATATAAATTTACCTAATTTAGCCGTCATGTTTTTCAGCCATTTTACATTTGCTGTAAAATACTGTATATGTGATTCCCCATGTATACACTTTACCCACAGTGAAAAAAGCAAGCGCAGTTATCATGCCCAGCTCAAATCGTCAGTAACAAACCTGGAACATGATGAGTCTATCACTGGCATCCTGAGGAGCTAGCCCCACCACCATGGGGCCATCCTGAAGCAGAGAGAAAAAAGTACTGTAAATCTATGGGTACATCCCAATTCTTTAATCTTAATCTCTTAAATCTATCAACGATTTCCTCATGCATCTTAGTCTTTTTCACTGAAGAAGCGAGGAGAGATGCAAGGAAAAGGTGTGAGGAGAGAGGAATCAAGGAAACACGTTTGTAGGAAAATTAAACATAATTTTCCGATGACAATGGCACAGCTGGATTAGCTGTCAGTCAGCTTTAACAGCTCTGTAGCGATTTCTAAAGGTTTGTATTTGCAAATATAAACACTGTCTAATAATTATAATACTAATAAAAATAATATTAATCACAAAGTTACCACCACCAGTGCAGCAGTGCTGTTTTTCTGTCTCTCTCTTTTTGTTTCCCTTACAAAAAACTGTTTAAATACATGCAAGTTTGTTTAATTAATGTGCAGATGTTTGTTATACTGTGTACTGATCAGTTGAACCACAGTGTGTATGTAGACTTTGCAGCTCAGACCCTACATGCATTAACATTTCTACTGGCAGCAACGTTTAAATTTGTTATTTAATAATCCAGATTGGGATTGTATACTGTAATCTTATAAACTGTATTAATTGTGTTAGCCCACATTTAATGTAAATTAAATCCTTGATCCTTGAAGGGAAGTTAGCATTATACAGGCTTTGGGGTTGAGGGCTGTCTGAGCTTTTGTCTGTACAGACGTGCATTTGCATCTTGCATTTTTTGTCTCTTTTTCCTTTTACCTTGTCATAATCCTGGTAAAAGTGTTGACAGTCTTCCAGGAAGCTCTCCACATTGCTGACCAGCTCTCCTCTGAAGTTGGGCTGCAGGGCAACGAGCTCATTCTGTATCTCTGTGCTCCGGGACAGCAGCTTCTCCCATGTGTAACGCAGCGTATCCACCTTATCGGCCTCCTCTTTTGCCACCGCGAGTTCATATTTATGAAGCATGGCGTAAGACTCCTGTGAGGATGAAAAAATATGCTAAGTCTTTCACCTGACATCTACAAATATTGGCAAATATATACATATAACTTTGTCAAATGAATCAAACATTGACATAAAACATGTAAGAGTTTCAATTCCTGCACTTCCTCTGCACTGCCATTGAGCTTTTGATACAGAACTCAACCTAAATGCTTTCATAAACATGCAAATGCTTTCTGTTCATGTATACAATTTGCTATTGAAAGCCATTCACTATATATACTTCTGAAACACTCGAACACTGCTGAAATGCTCTCATGTACACTACTGAAAACATCTAGTCCTACTCCAACTGTGTGCATTTGTGTGTCTGGAAAGGGTGTCAGCAACTACCATGCTGTATGAAAGACCTAATGCTGTGTTTACCTCTATGGGACCAACTTGAAAATCAATAGATATTTGGTGCTCTCTGATCTCCTTGAGTGCTGCCATGGCGATGCGAATGTCATCCAGGTCTTTGATCTGCCTATTCAGTTTCTTTCCTGCTTCATCAACAAAAGCAAAGATCTGCTCCATGTCTGAGCGATATTTCTTGTTACAGTACAGTCCATAGTCCACCATCCAGTTCTTGGTTTCAGCAGTGAGGGACATCTTCAGGTCCGCTGGTACAAAGAAATATGTGAGCATGCAGAGATCAGTGATGAATTGGCTAAAGGTCAATTTTATATTTCATGTTTTTATAAAGTTCTTTTCAGACGCCTTATCCATAATGAAGACATTTTCAAAGTGCTGTTAGTAACAATGGACAGCTAGTTACAATTCCAGCAAAATATTTGAACTTAATCTAACCTGTGAATAGAGCCAAAGCTCCTACAGTGATGTACTCTGGTTCAGAGTTTATTTCCAGCTCCAGATCTCGATAGAAAATAATTTGGCTCTCAAACTCTGATAGCAAGGGACTGCCCTGGATGAATCTGTAAAAAAACAAAAAAACAAATAGCGTTGACATAAAGCTGTTCACTGGCAGTTACTTGATGCATAGTAAATGAAACTGTTAGTTCTCAGTTGTAGAGTCAGATATGAATATCAGTCAGACATTGTGTTTATCATACTTTCGCATGGTGTCTTCACGGTCCTTTCTCCAGATGTGATGGTAACGGCTAAAACGGTCCAGAGCAGTCATCACTTCCTGTACAATAATATAAAACAGGAGTTATGTAAGAAATGACAGTGGTTCCCTTTGTCCATTTACAGTGGACACACTGTTATTGTTGAAGCAGACAGGGTATAATACATATTAAAAATATATCAAAGATATTTAAAAAACCAATAGACGGACCGTACAGTTTAGATTCTGATGTATGCATCTTTAATTTGTTTCTCATTGTTCTGTAGAGGTTGGGCCAATTATATACATACCTTTTTGGTGGAGCTGATGGAGGTGCTGAGAACAGACACTAGTTTGAGTATCTCCTTGTTCTCAGACACACTCTTGTAGTAGTTTCTAGCTTGGAATGGGATAGCCTGGATTACAGATGCTGAAATATCTGAGGTGCTGCCCTCTGCAAAAGTAAAGAGTTTGAAGGACAGTTGTTGTGAATGTACGGGGGAGACGATATTTTCACTTTGCATCGTTGATATTGGATCATTGATCATTGAATCTATAAATCGATCCATATCAATGTATCGGTACACCCCTCACAGACAGCTTGGCTTTTGCTTGGAATCCTTTATTTATAATTATACATTAATAAAGGATTGTTCAGAGTCGGAACAAGTGTTGATGATGAGGTTGAGTCTTGAGCTACCATAACCACTTTAACTTTTGGGGTTTTCATTGAAGTGTTTCCTGGAAACGTTTTTAAATGAACTATACAGAACCTATTCATATCCAACTTTTTAATTCAAATAAGCAAATCAATCACCCTGCAACTTTGTCATCCCTTATAATATTTCACATCTTTACCTCCATGATAGCAGGGGTACAATGTGACTGAAAGGGCTGCTCTACTCAAATTACATTTTAAAATGTTCCATCAACACGTTTCTATCTGATCCTAGTCAGTTGAGGCTTTGCTCTGCTGAGCTGTAAAATAAGGACATTTGATTATCAAGTGACAGTGGTGCAGTAGCTAATAATCAACGTTCTGGTCTGCAAACAATATGGATAAATCTCTCTGAAGTAAGTGTTGAGTTGTTGAACTGCTGAGGATAAGTAAGGTAAAGTCTCATGTTCTCTCATACCAGCCAGGCTTCTGTATGTTGTTGCTCCATCCTCTGATTCACTCTCAGAACTGTCCCGTTTCAGAGCTGCCATCCGTCTTTCATTCATTTTTCTCTGCAAAGAGGAAACGGACGTAAGGGAAGACTTCAGGGCTTGTGTGGTAGACTATAGAGCAATGGGGTTCTTCAGATGTATAAATCCATTACTTTTCACAAATTATTGCTTGGTTAAACCCACCTTGGAGATCCTTTCTTTGCTCCACTGGCTGACTCCTTTGCTGACACTAACCACACACTCTACAGCCCGGTTTAGAGCCTGTTGGACCTCCTCCAGAGCTGGTACCATGGTGATGTTAGGGATGGAGAGGGTCACATTGACTCTAAAGATTGCCTGCTGACCGCTGCTTTTGCCACGACTTGATGAGTCACTCTCAGCTACACGGGGAGAGAAGAGAAGCTCTGATACAGTGTGGTAATGTCCAAAGATGGACATTTTATGAACTTGGTGGACAGAACGGGCAACAATCAACCTCTCAAATCAGAACTCATGGTACCTAATACTTGCTTCCAACGGGAGATGGATAATTGTTTTATTTGATACTTTTGTGCCTTCCAAAAATGCTTTTACTGTACATCAGTTGACAAGTCATGATCATTGGTGATCTTAGACCCTTTAAAATTATAATAATAAAAACCTTGATGTCCTGAGTCTCGTTATATCTAATCTGTCAGAGGGAGAGCAGGAGTGCTGTTGTGAAATTTAACGTTGGTAGTCCCCAGAGAAGAAGTTGGTAATTTCATGGTGCAGATTAGAACCCAAATTGAACCGTAAGCAACTAAAATTGCTGAATGTTAGAATATTGTGTCAAATTGGTCGTTATTACTGTGACTTATAAGGTATCAGGTTTAGTCAAAAAACGTTACTGTACTCGTGTCACATTCTCATTAGGGGCTGAGCCCCCCTAAAGGTCTGATCCTAGAATCGCCCCTGGTCATGCTAAATAAAAACAAAAATGTAGCTTTTACATAAGAAATATTTTAGAAATATTTATATTAAGATACGGCCAAATACTGAGAGCAGCTAAATAGTTACAGTACACAAGACCCACCCAAGCAATTCATGAGCGAGGAGGTGTGGATACGCTTGCGTAGCATCTCCAGGGTGTTGCGTGTCAATCTGAGCAAAGCATCCACGTGGCGGTGGTTAAAGTACGAGAGCAGCTCCTGGGCTTCCTCCTCCATCACTTCCATCAGGTCCCTCTTCTTCTTCCTCCTCACCAAGGGAGAGGAAGGGCCAACGCTGGCAGGAGGGAGCAAGGTGTTTCTCGAGAAGAGACGGCCCTCTGAGCGGCCATCATCTTCACCTGAGATGCAAGAAGTGCCACATTTATGGTGAACATCGACCCCTTTAGCTACAGCTCTAACATAGCAAACAGTAACTCTGTTTTATCAGTATATGGGTTTCAGATTGCCTTGCATAATCTTAAAAAGAGGCAAGACATCAATTAAAGTTGAACTAATAAAGTTATAACAAATTGTGTCCTTATTAGTGTTGCCCTTTCTATTATTTCATGCATCTGTTCTGATGTGAGATTCGTCATTAACCTTATTTCTTCTAGTAAATTCCATTGCACCTTATCATATCCCATTCTATTTGATCTCAAAAGGAAAATGTTAGTATACCTTCACTGTCAATGTGGTCTATGGTCTTGCTCTCAGCGCAGCTTTCTTCCTCTATCTTCTCCACCTCCTCTCTCTGATTGTGGTCAAACTCCAGCAGCATGTTGATCAGTTCATTAGCAGCCTCCTCCACCAGTGAGCTCTTAGTGTGGAGACTCTGGGCTTGTCTTATGCACAGGTCCTATACAAATATGTATATATATGTATGTATGTACATTGAATATGTCATATAAGTGGTAGTGCACTGCAGTATAACATTAGCTGTAGGATTAAACCAAGGCAGCTTCAACGACATTAATACTCTTTGGATAGATTTCTTTTTCTGGATACCCAACATACCAAGGGCACATGATTCACTGCATAAAAACAAGAAAATTACGTAATTTATTTTGAATTCACTTTAATTCAACTCTATAGATATATAGAACTGTAATTATACTGTAATAGTTATTTGTTAGCAAAAAAATCTAATAATGTCAGCTTTAATAACTGTCAGCGATTTCTACACAGTAATGGACATCCCATGACATGGGTCGGGATTCATATTGTATTATACAATATACTGCTTTGTCAGCAGTCAGTCATTCACATAACTTTGTTTTGATAAACTTAGCAGCTATTTCATCACAACATTAAATCATGATTGATAACGTGTGGCCTTGACTGCTAATGAGCCACCAACAAGCAGTGTCACAACAAATATATAGAAATAGCCTTGATGGAGGGCATATTAACTTATATATGTTGTACAAAATTGACCATTCATGTAATTGATAATAATTGAATGATTGCCTTCAGAGAATAAAAACTATAGTTTGAGAAGAAAATAATTTAAAAGTACTTTAAAAGCATTGGAAAGTGTTAGGTGTATTAAAGCTCCTTTGCATGTAATTCAGTTTTTATGTAATCATAACATTTTTCAAATTATAGCAAGTGCGGTGGGGGGGCTGGGGGTGTTGCATAACTTAGAAGGTGGGATTAATAAAACTATAGCTACAGACTAATACTGTTGTTTTATTTGAAACAGACTTTGCATTTATTTACCCTGGTAGTCTGCACAAACTCCTCACAGGTGACTGGCTCATCCTCTGGCAAAACACACAGTGTGGATCCACTCATCTCCTGCAGTACTGCATCTATCCTAAACTCCACCAAGTCGTTTACCCTGTCCATCAACAGCTCCAGGTCAACTGGAGAGACAAGAGAAAGAGAACAACATAGACCAACAGAAGAGGAGAGAAAGAAGTTGTCAAGCATTGGAAGAAGGTAAGCAAGTGGTGAAAGAGGAGGCAGATAAAAGGATAAAGAGAAAATGTGGCATATAGAGAGAGACAGCATACTGAATGTGAAGGTTACTTATGAGAACACACATACCAACAGCGATTCAAAAGGAATCCATAAAAATCTTTTCAGATGCTGCCAGTAGTGAGTTGCAGGATGTCTTATGTGTCAGCATGTGGGTCATTGATTTTGCTGGATTTGTTGCTTACCCAAAGCCTTGTCGATGCGGCCAAGGTACTTGTCTATGTTCAGAGATGTCCAGTTGATGGAGGTCAAACCTGGTTGTATAGCCTCATCCACCTGTCAAGTCAGTGATGTATGATGATGCACTTCATACAGTAGCGGATGTGTCAGTCTCATTTTGTCATAAATTCACCAGTCAAATGTTAAATGTTAGTTAAAAAAAAAAAGGTCTTGTTTATTCCTTTATAACCATGTAAGCTACCCTTTATATGTCTACTTGGGTCCCAAGAAGACAAAAACAGCTCCACCAAAGCTGTTTAATAAAGTATTTTAACAAGCCTGAGGAAGTACAATTTCACTAGGGGAAAAAAAACAGAGAAAAGTAAAAAACATTTATTTTTCTTTTGCATCCTGTAATTTTTTTAAAAGCAATGCCAAAACCTCATCATTCTCTCCAACAGTTGTTCATTTTAGTTGTGGTGCACATAATAATCATGATGATTGAAATACCTTTGATGCATAAATTAATGTATTGTTCCTGCATTAAGTCATGCATGAGATACTATTATCCTTACTGATAGTTCATGAATGAAGTCATGCTTTTTCATGCATTAATTCAGTCATGCATGAATTCATGATAATTCATACCTTTAGTATAAGTGATAACACAGGTGGTGTAAGTTAATAGCTTTAAAGCTATTAACTTAATAGCTTAATAGCTTTAAAGCTATTAACTTAACTTACAAGTTAATAGCTTTAAAGCTATTAACTTACACCACCTGTTGCAGGGGGGTAAAACAGCTTTACTTTTACATACTAGTCTCAGACTTTTTTCACCGGTAGCATACTACCACCAAGTCGCGTTATTATTTGGACGGGAATACTGTGCAAACGGGATTCATTTGGTGGATAGTAGTTAGGCGCGAGCCATGCTAGCATCAAGTTATTGTTGCTAAAACAAAACATCGGCCCGTTTTTTCGTTTTCTAATTACAAATGAATAATGCATTATCCAATGATTCCCTGACCCTTCTGAATGGTCTGTTTCTTTCCGGTAAAAAATATTTAACAGGCTATAGGTAACACAATGCCCTATGTCAGCCTATCCATGAGTTTAGTTGTTAATACAAAGGCAGTCTACAGCCTAGCTAGAAAGCTCACCTGTACCGAACGTTAACGCAGTAAATTAACTTGGTCTCTTTCGTGTTGTTGATGTTGTTGTTTTCTTCTTCTTACGCACATTATGGCTGTCATTAGGCTAACGGTAAACGTTTCCATATTGCAATTACACACAGAAAGTGCAGAGAATTGATTTTGTAAGTACTTGAGGTCCATAGGGGCCTTAATTAATTAACCAAACAGAAATTGGGAACACCTGGACAGGAGGGGTTGGCTGCACACACCTGTGCTCCAAACTGAATTAAAATTTGTGAATAGCACGACATGTAATAGGCTAATTAAAAATGACATAAGCTTATGTAGCGGATTAAATCTCTATACTCACTATAAATCATTGTGACTGTAGTTTTTAATTAGAGCCCTTTAATGTTCTGTACTTAATACAATGATATAATTATTAGACATTGAATAGGCCTAGATACAGCCTACTCATTAATAAAGAGAGCAAAAATAGGCTATGAGCCAATAAACTGTGAAATAATTTCATTTTTTATCAATCACAAGTTAGATCTTGGGTAGTTACTTTTAATTAGAATTATATTAATCATAGATGTATGAATATAATAATATATTGTATGAACCACTATCCAATAAACAAATAGCATGCAGGATATGGGCTATAGTTTTAAAATGTAACTTGGGTTATATCAAGCTAGCTAGATAGCTGTGGAATTCCACAAGGAAGCTGTTTGGGGCCATTACTTTATTCTATATTTACCAATGAATTTCCTTTAACCTTAATAGATTCAAAAATGCCGATGTATGCTGACGACTCAACAATATACATAGCAGCATCTACAGCTGAATGCCTTACTAGTGTTTTGAATAAGGAATTGCAGTCAGCATTGGAATGGATAACAAATAATCAACTAGTTGTTAATGTATCTAAAACCACAAGCATTGTATTTGGAACAAAAAATCAGTTGTTTAGTGAACCTAAATTAAATTTATGTGTTGGTAAGGTAAGGTAGTTGAACAGGTACAAAGGACCAAGCTTCTTGGGGTTATAGTAGACAGTAAATTATCCTGGTCTCAACACATTGATGGGGTGGTAAAAAAAAATGGGTAGAGGTCTCTCCGTTATAAGGAGATGTTCAAATTTTCTCAATAAAAATGTAATGGGAAACGTCATTAAAATGATTGTCCTATCTCATTTGGACTATTGTTCAGAGGTTTTGTCAAGTGCTGCCATATCAACTATAAAGACATTGCAAATTGTTCAGAATAAGGCAGCACGCTGTGTACTAAGGTGCCCACTCAGATCAAGCATTGATGCAATGCATGGCTGCTTATCCTGGTTAAGTGTAAGGAACAGATTAACTGCCTCATTGCTCAACTTTACCAGAAATATGTTAGTGACTAAACAGCCGAGGGTGTTGAATCAGCAACTTAGTCTTAGTTCTGATAAACATGACTACAGTACTAGGCATGCTACGGAGGGCAAATTCACATTACCTAAAGTAAGAACAAATAAAGTTAAAAAAACACCGTCATATATAGAGCTATGATTAATTGGAATGCAATGCCTAGTCATGTCATTCAAGAAAATAGAAAACCTCAATTCAAAGTATTACTTAAAGAACATCTCCTAGCTGAGCAGAACTTTGTATTGGATGACATTTAATGAATGCTGTCAGTATCATTGAGGGTTCTCTGTGTGCATTTGCTTGGTCATATTATTAGTGAACAATGTTATAATCTCATCTCTACAATCTATGAATAATTTAAACTAGGTCCTGTGTTGTCCTGTGTTGTAGTGTGTTGTGTTGAATGTTGTTATGTCTTGTTATTTTTTTTTCGTTGTTTTTTTTTTCAGTGATGTATTGAATGTTGTTTTTGGTGGTTGTTTTTAATGTAATGATGCATGGCAATGTATAGCTGCACAAGTTGTGAGTGGACTCCAAGAAGAATAGCTGTGTCTACGGCCCCAGCTAATGGAGATCCCAATAAAATCAAATCATAACCATATCTTACCGTAGCTACATGCGGCATGGCCAGCTGTTCAAAAGCACTCTGAATCTTGGTCCGCACTCTGGTGTTCTCACTCAACATTAACTGGAAGGGGAAAATATTGAACTGATTTAATCAGAGGAGAATGCTGTAAGTAGGCTACAATTGGAATGTCCTACCTTTATATAATGTATGTACCTTTATATTACGTGTGGCTTTCTAATATAATTATGACAAGGAATACCATCTTTCATACGTTTTCATAAATGCACATTTAACTTTGGCTCCGCATTCTGCTTCTTTAAACTGTATGTATTTGCAGATGTGTACAACTGTATTCACTATCCACCTGTAATTTATTGTAGTTCTTTTTCAGGGTGTCCTGTTTCTGCTGCAACAAAGCAGCGAATGGTGGGATCTCCAAATTCATCCTTGTCATGCAGTTTGCCTCCCTGATCTGGGTCAGAATCTCAGGGTCAAAGTTCACAAACAGCTCCCCTGTCTGTGGAGACCTGACCAGCAGAGAGGCCTGCAGGCCCACCCGGGCATCCTCCATCTGGGCAGGAGGTATCGAGGTGGGTTGGGTTGTTTAGGGAGGGTTGTGAGAAAGGAGAGATAAAAGAAAGAGAGATAATGAAGCAGAGAAAAAGAGTAAAAAGAAAGGAAAATTGGTGAGAGACCAAAAGCATTGAGTGTGGATAAGAGGGGAGAAAACACACTCACGTGTATGTGCATGCTGTATAGGATCATTGGACTATAAATATCCATATTTTATGTGCATCATCCCTTTACCTTTTGCATCCAGCTGTGATGGTATAGTATTTCATACTCCAACAGGGCCCTTGCTAGCCTGTTAAAGTTCCTGATGATCCTCTTGGCCTCTGGTGTGGAAAGAACACCAGGATGCTACACAGGGATTGAATGGTACTGTATAACTTCAGAAGAAAAGTGCACTGACAATTCTACTGTAAATCAACAACAAACAACACCTAGGCCCAGCCAAATGTCATTGTATAGAGGCAGACATTCAATATTACCTGTTGAAAGAGATCCATGGGACCCTGGATCCTGCTGGACAGCTGCCGAGCCCACAGTATACGGCCCGCCACTGGGGGCAAGTCCCGGCCAATGGTGGGGTCTAGTTTCTGCTTCATGTAGATACGAGAGACCATTTCAATGTCCCGGCCATAGTTCTGCAGAATTCGCTGATACTTCTCATCAATGCCAAGGTCTGGGATGCCCAGTCTGTTTTTAGTGAGTCCAAAAATAAAAGAAATTCAAAAATAAACAACCAATATTGGAAGAATGAAATAAATAAGATGAGAGTAGAATAAACAATAGGGTAGGTGTAATAGGGTATTCCAGCAATTACATCTTCCTCTTCTTTTAAGTCAAGGTCTATTACACTCCGTCGGAAATACCTTTGTCATCTCATGACATTTTGACTTTGTAGCAGCAGATACACAGGTGTTAATAATAACACAACATTGGGACAATTTTTTTTAGATGTGCCAGTAAATCATGTCAGTGAGCCAGTCAACACAAAAAGGACCCTTAAACTGGAGAACCTTGGAATGCAGTGATTATGTTATTAGTTACACCTGTGTTTAATGAGATGAAATATCCACAGTGAGAAAGGTCCATTCAGAGTGCTGCTGTTTTTTTCTTTCATTTCAGCCATTTGATTAGGTACTTGTTTAAACCTGTGAAGCCATGTAAATGCAATTAACTAGTACTAATGAGCTGGTAGGATAGAGAATTAGTAGTTTTCTGTGCTGAGCACCAGACTGAGAAATACTTGTTTAGATGAACATGCATTGGATGATAGCAAGTGTTAAAAAAAATAAGGGTTACCTTTCAAATTTCTTCAGCACATTTAGAGCTCTCTCTGTATTTTGAATTTTTTCAAAGGTGCTGTCCATGAAACTCTTCAGCTGATTCTGGAATAACAAAGTAATATATAAACAAATAATAATTACAAAGGAGACAGTCAAGTGGGACATTTTTAAATACAAATCCATCCTGGGTCATGTGTAACAACATAAGTCACAGGTGTTTTCACTTATTGCCTAATGAAATCTTTTCTGAGCATAGTGTGGGTATGTACAGATGTACATTGCCCCATCCAACTTTAACCTGATCAGCCATAATAACTGAAAAGCGAAAGCCCATTAATCGTACTCTACACTGTAGAGGAAACAAACTAATTATTTGTGTCTGGAATAGTAAACTTACATGAAGCTCAGAGGTGCTTTTGCAGAATTCTTCATAGTCAACATCAAAGTCAGTTCTCCTTTGGTCTAGGAAACTGTAATGTTTCTTCTTCATGTTCAGCACAATAGCCTATGCCACACACAAACACACAGGCATGCACACACATATGTACAAGTTATATTTCTATTCATTCATTCATCAAATATTCTAATAAACTTGACAACTTGCAAAACATTGACTAGTAAATTGCTAATGAAAATAAATGAACAACACATTCTGGAGTTGGTTCTCTGTTCATGTTCCATGCAGTTAGTCATATTGTTGTTAAGTGATATGTACGGTGGTAACATGTCATGTCTATGAATTTTACCACTGCATGCTGTCAACTATGAAAATGGGTCATGCATTAGCCTACTAAAAGTTGACGACTGCGTTAAGACATTACCTCCCATTTTCCCTGCATGTCTGCAGTCTATACATCCAAGGAAGCAGAAACAAACAGACAGTTCACATCAATATACTCTCAAGGGAAAACAGCTAAACAATAATTAGACAGCGTGATGCAATTCAAGACATTCAAGTGTTATAATGTCATACTGTTTCCCACAACAAGAAACCAAGCAAAAAGACAGTAATGTGGCAAGGTCAAGCTAATGTACAGTCTGAAGCTCTTTATTAACAAAAATCAAACTCACCTTTGGACCCATACTGTGGTCTCCTGAGCTGGACTGCCATTACAATTAATGTCTTGAATTTCTCTGCTTATAAAAATGCTTCTTTGACATATTTCTGCGTAATCATCTGCTTTACATTTGCCATGCACTGACACATTTCCAACATCAATGAATGGCAGAAGAAACACAGGTTCAACTGGCTAGATTTGATCAGTTAAAGGAACGTGTCTCTGTGTTATTACAAATGTCTTGACAACAATCTGATCTAACAATATACCCACTTGAAACCTGGTGGCCATGGTCTCCAGTCCTTCTATCTTAGAGTCTTGCAGGGCAGAGTAGGTGACAATGGTGCTGAACATTTCTAGGATCTTGTTGAGTCGTCGCTGGAACATATCAAACTTCCCAAAAATGTACATCTCACTGAAGTCAAACTGTCTCTCTGAGGGAGTCAGTTCCAGCTTCTCCTTAGTTTTATGGAAATACCTCTGATACTCCTGGAACACACAGTTGGTCACTTTAATTTTCACCCATCCATCATATTAAGGTGGCAACAATTGTTTACATATGTGTTTTATATATATATATATATATATATATATATATATATATATATATATATATATGTATATATGTATATATACAGTTCCACTGTGCTGCAAAGACCACATTTGATGAGAATGTAAACACAGAAAAACTAGGAGAGATAAATGATTGACATTATAAATGCCATATTTTACCAATAAGCATTACCTGGTTTAGGTGAATGGCAGCTTTGATTTTGTCAACTACAACTTGCTGAGGCTGGTCCCATATTGAATAAGAGCCATTATTTGTGATGTAGGCCTTGCAGGCTGTGATCATCTGGTTTGTCACCTGGAGGTATTGATGGGTATAGTGAAATGAAGATATGCATTTGAATTATTTGTGGACAACTTGAGACTATATATGTAGCTGAAGTAGCTAAATATTAGTGCACATATTATCATGTGCAAGGATGTCAAAAAGTCAAAGGAGCAATAAGTGCAAAAGTGCTATAATGTGGTCCATGAAACATTCTGACATTTATATTATGTTCACATCTAATCTTTCAGAAATTGAGCCAGTAATTTGTGCTCTGGGATGTTAGAAATGTTAATTTTACAAATCCTTTTTGTTCATAATGCTTGATTTTCACTCTGGGTTAAAGTGCCCATATTATGCTCATTTTCAGGTTCATTACTGTATTTAGAGGTTATATCAGAATAGGATTACATGGTATAATTTTCAAACAACACCATATTTTTGTTGTACTGCACATTGCTGCAGCTCATTTTTTTTACCCTGTGTGTTGAGCTCTCTGTTTTAGCTACACAGTTAGGCATCGCACTTCTGTTCCATCTTTGTTGGGAGTCAGACATGCGCAGTACCTAGGTCAGCACTACAAGCCAGTCAGAAGCAGAGTATGAGGGCGTGCCACACTAGCAGCTAGGCGAGCATTATAACGTGTGTTACAAAGTGACGCACATTCGTCACGGAAGTAAAGGCTGGACTACAATAGAGCTGTTTGGAGCAGTGTGTGAACAGTGTTTTCTGTTGTCCCTTTGGGGTGGCACATGCACAAAAAGATATATAACACAATAAAGGAAAGGGGAAAACCCAAAAAGCATAATATGAGCACTTTAATGTAGCAATGCCCTTTGTAGGGTTTATTTTATTTAATGATACCAATCTCGGGGATGAAATGAAGACAATATCCAGACTGTAGGCACTAGGCAGCCATCTTTGCTGAATCCCATTGTTACTTCAATGGGATCCACTTCATCATTGTTGCATTGTGCTGAATAGCAGCCACTCCTACCTTAACAAAAAGCGATGTGATCTTTTCTGATGTGTTGTAGTAGCGAGAAATACTGTGAATCATCCTGATGGCATTGATCAGACCTGGGATTGCATCCACCATCGATACCTGGGGTGAAACAAAATGTATAGCTTGTGAGTTTTTGTACAACTTAATTACTTGCACACATGGACAGTTGAACAGTATTTGTGTAACATGTAATTTCCACAATTTAAGGGCATTTCAACATGGATACAGTGAGATTAAAGAGATTCAAGTTTGTTTGTTTTTCTTACAGGATCACTGTTGTACAGAGGGTCACAAAACTTCTCCAAGCTGTAGAGGTACTTGACATTGTCCTTGGCCTCGTTGGCTGCATCAGTGATCCTGGTGTCCAGTTCTCGCCACGACTATATAAACAAACCCTTGTTTTTATTAAATTGCAATGATGGCAGAATGTGCTAAGTGTCATATGAAGTAGCATTTGTACATCTGGTACATATTAGTCACTAAAACCTAGCAGTGAGTGACAGTAATGTCTGACCTTTATGAGTTTAGATTTGGCCATCAAGAGCACACCCAGTGCAGCCTTGACATCAGGGCTCTTAAGTTGGTCCAGAAGGTAGTTGAAGCGGGACATTCGTTTCTTCCAGTGGTCCAGCTCAGCCCGAGGGCCAAGGTCATCAGCCTCCTTTCTCAGCTGGTCACTCTCAGCTAGAACCTGGAGAACATATGTACTGTATATCTACTCACTGTTTAAGCATAATTTCTGCAACGTATCCTTTGCTTTCCCTAAATTCCACATATTCTATTTGGCCATTTTATTGTGGTAGTTTTGCATCCATCAAAAACGGACCTTGAATTAATTTGGATCATTAAGTCAACATAAAAATAAGATACAATTGAAAACACAACATTCTTGAATATCGTGTGCTGTCAAAAAATCTCTCCAGCTACCAATCCACACTCTGTACTTTGGTTCAAGTCCCAGTATGGACCAAAGTACAGAGTGTGGATTGGTAGCTGAAGAGATGCCAGTTCACCTCCTGGGCACTGCCAGGTGCTCTTGAGCAAGGCACCGCACCCCCCCCTCCAACCGCTCAGGGTGCTGGTCCAGCACTGGCAGCCCACTCACTCTGACATCTCTCCATTTGTGCATGAATAGGTCCTGAGCATGTGTGTGTGTATTTCAGGCCTGTGTGTAGTGATTTCTAACAAAATAGAGTGTAAATTGTATTTTCCCACTGGGGATCAATAAACAGCCATACTTCTAAATAAAGTATGATAAAAAAAAATGTACTTTGCATCTCCGTGCCAGATAGTTTGCTGCTTTTTAGGATGAACATGCATTTTAAGCATTTGTTGCTCCAGGCACATGTAATATTTACCACATATATAGGGAAATATTTGTCTTACACATAGCCTTTTCTGCTTGATGTAATACAAAGCACATTTAAAGACATTTCAAGCAAACTTGGATTTCAGAATAAATTATCTTTCAAAATCTGGCCAAAGGCTACTCTGCAAAACATAAGAGGAGTACAACATTACAGCAAGTTCAAGGATGAATAATTGATGTGATAACTTTGAGGATGACGTCTTACCTGTTACCTAACATGTCTCACCTGTTCTATCTGTTTGATCCAGACTTTCATGCAGGCCTCTATCTTTTCTGTGGTCTCTGTGCTGTTGGCTGCTGCCATGTAGTCTGATGGGCCTTTCAGCACCCGCAGGTCAAATGTGTCACACTCTTTTAGGGTAACCTGGAGACGAGCCATGACATGGTTTATTTTTGCTGTGGTGTCTAGAATTTATTTTGCTTGTGGATGTGCCTGTGTGTGCTCACTCAAGTTTCTCCATAAAATGTATTTAAAAGAAGAGACTGGGTTCAAACAGCCTTTATTTGTCCAAATAATTATATATAGAATAATACATAAACACAGAATAGTGTTTTTGCTAAGCAACATTTAGGTTCCCAAGTACTGGCATGGCTGTGATATCTGGTTAGTGCACACATATTTAAATTAGCTGTCGATTGAAGTCACAGGTGTTTCTTAAATGGGTATTTTATAGCTGTTCTGAATTCAACTTACACATTAACAATCAAATGTATCCTTGTTGTGTAACAGAGTCTGTTTCTTACCTTTTCTTGCAGGCTCTCCTGTGCTCCAGCCAAAACAGACACAAAGCTTTCCAACGATGATATGAAGTCCTGTTTGACAGCCTGGGCCTGGGGACTGGCCAGCTCCCCCCAGCCGTGGTTCATCTTACTCAGTGTGGGGATGAAGATCTCAGAGAGCAACTGCTCCACACTTTTTAACAGACCCACCTCTGTTGTGTCCAACATATTGAAATGTACATCCTAGAAAGAGACAAAAGTACACAAATGTCCAAACATCATTGCAAGAAAATGCAACATTTTACTGAATTAGGATATGACCGTAACCCTGCTTCTGTGATAGCATGAGTGTGGTACCTCACGAAGGGGTACACCCCACTTCATGTCCCAGTGTTGGTGCAGTAATGTACAATTTGTAAAACCTTGCAAAAGTGTGAGGTGACGCCCAACCACAATACCTGATCATTAAATTTCTCACTGCAACTCTTGAATTTAGTTAATTTATGTATATATTATCTGCTTATGTATCTATTATGTTATGTTATTTTATTTAAATATTTTTTTATAAATACATTAATATTTTTACACTGCTCTCTTGCATGGCCAATAGTACACTAGTACAATAGTAGTAGTCACACTTAATTCGCACAAACAGCTGACTTCAGACTTGACTGCGACTCGACCCAAAAGACTTCAGACTCGAGCTTCGAGACTCGTCAACAACCTGTTTTCATGCAATTATTTCTTTTTAAATCTAAATGTATTCATGTATTTCTATTTTCTTTTATTGGCGCATATACGGGGAAACGTATGACGAGCTGCATGTCCCCTGCCCTTTGCCATAATGTGCAATGTAACGCATGCGCTATGCCTTATGTGTGCGCACACAAAAAAATGCATTGACGATGGCGACACCAAGTCCTCCCGGAGTTGTGCCTTTTGTCATTAGTTTTGCTTTCAATAACTTGGTAAACAGTGGCAGTAAGCGAACAGCTACATGCAAGGTGTGTGGCACCAAGATAAATGATGCCGGATCAACAACGTCGAACTTTATCAGGCATCTCAAAACACACCCAGATAGGTCAGTCACTTGCTAATGTGAAAGAGATGTTAAATTTAGCATATATCGTCACAGGTAACAAGCTAACCATCGTGTTGTACTAATACTGAGAACAGGCAAATTGTATCTTTATAGTTAGTAATTGCTGAGGCTCAGACATCCATGGCGCACAGGAGGTGGGACGCACGGATCCATCTCCCCAGAACAAACACTGTGTCAGGTGGGCAAACTCAGGTGATGTGTAATTGATCCCGTGGATGATTTGTAGGCTATTAAGTGAACAAGGTGTACCCGGTCCACCAAACACTGGGCCATCTTGACTGTCTTAATTCTGCACATATTTCTGTTACTGTAGTGCTGTTTACTATTTCATTATTTCATCCATGCGTGGCGCAGCAGATGGCGTGGAGACGCTGGCCTCACTAACCTCTCCTCCGCTGAGTCAGATCTCCCTCGCGCTGGACTCAGTTTCACTGAGCGTACTAACATTTAGAAAATAAATGGCATTACATCAGTGAGTTCAAACTGCTTATTGTGCGTAATTTGGACTGACACTGAGATGCATGTTGTTCTGTAACTGGTGTGGCACTGCCACTATTCTCTTGATTTCCACTTCGACATTAGACACTTTTTTGAGTGAAAGAGACGTTACGTGTAGCATATATCGTCACAGGTAACAAGCTAACCATCGCAAAGTGTTTTACTAATGCTGGGAACAGGCAAATTGTATCTTTATAGTTGTATCCATATGATGTGACAGACTTAGGTTAATATTTCACCAGGTCCGAGGGCTAGAGGGCTGTGTTAAGTAGACCCAATAAAGTTTTCCTACAACTGATTTTGATACTGTACTCTATGGATGGCAGCTACAGGACATGCTTTGAATTCATAAGATTTAACAATACAGTGTTAGGGACAGATCAGATGGCCAGAGACTTGAGACTTGACTTGGACTTGTTGCAAAAGACTTGAGACTTGACTTGAACTTGCCCCTCAAAGACTTGAGACTTGACTTGGACTTGAGCTCAAAGACTTGAGACTCAACTTGGACTTCCAAAAAATTACTTGTGAACATATCTAGCCTGTACACGCAAGCTCTCTCTCTCTCTCACACATGTACACACACATCAAAGTTGTCCTTCCTTCCCTTCTTGCTGTGAGAGTCTTGTAGCAAACATGCCCATTTATCAGTGGTGGTGATTAGCTTTGCTGCTGACAGCAGGTGATCAGCAAGAATCAATAGCCAGAACTGCCCGTGGCATCAGAGGGCTATATTGGTTCGCTAGCTCAGGATGAAAAGACTCCGTCTTGGGAAACCATTTATCACACGAATGGGCTCGAAGAGAAATCACTGCCAAGCAAAATCAAATGTTCTTTTGTCTTTAGAAACTTTCATCTTCTGTTACATTGAAAGAATCTGTCTGTTTGGATTTGTCATTCAAGTGAACTACAGAACAGAAGGTCCCCACAGTAAAAAAAAACATCTTCACCCTACATGTTTCCATTTTCAAAACTGTACAAAGTGACTCACTCTGTGTATGTTCTCAGAGGTGATTATCTTGGAAGTGTTGGCTCTGGTGAAAAAGACACACACTCCGGTCAGCGCCACATCCCTCCCGTCTGTCACAAACACTTTAGACGTCTTGCTGCGACCAGGCTGCTGGGCAACAAGCTGGGAAGGTGCAGAGGCTGCAGAAACATGGAAACAACACAAGGGATCATCTCAACTAGCTTGATTTCCTATTATAATCCCGATACTGGGGAATTTGCATTTTAATTGAAATATGATTTTGGAGACCTGCAAACAATACTGCTGTGATTGCTGTTACCCACATAGATTGATTCAAACAAGGACACCTCAATTTGATGTGTTGCCAACAATTAGATATAGTCCACATATTTCATTTATTTTTTACATGGTGGGATATTCACATTACCTGCTTCATTTGGCTCAGTGTTCTGATAGTAGAACATGAGGTGTGGAAGACCCTCAGCCACAAAGAATTGCTCCATGCGGTCAATCTGAGAAAGACGGGGAAAAAACATTTCAGCAAATCAGACACAACACTCTCCCAAACTGAGACACATTGTGTTGCTGTTTGAGCGGTTACTGTAGATGCACAAAATAAGAAATCATAATGTCTTGCAAATGCTGCCACACTTTTTTTTAAACTTTAAACTTCTTTTTAGTTTCAGGGCTATTGTGGTATTCTACATGCAAAACAATGTCTGTGTAAATATACAGGATACCTGATTGCCCTCCAGTGTGGCATCTTCCACATCCGATTTCTCCAGTCCCAGGCACGAAGCCACAATGCTGAGGATGTAGTCATGTCTTCCATCCAGCTGGGCCCGCTTAGCTTCACGTTCCTCTTTCAATTTTTGCTAAACAAAACACCCAGCCAATTTAAATTGATATTTTAAAACAGTTACATGATAATCATCAGTATACTGTCAATGTATAGTATCCATCTGTTCTTTGTGTGTAGCTCCACACCAGAATGACAGAAACTGTCCAAAACAGTCAGTATTCCTTCAATATTTCCCAATGTTAATCTCAATGTTCATCCTTCAACCTTTGAGAAGTGCTTCCATTTCTCTCCTTAGCACCCATCCAAAGTCTGCAAAATGCAGGTTTCTTTGAATGGAAGGACAAACAACACAGCCAGTTTACAACAGGCCATGGCTTGTATTTAGGATGGTGGGACAGTAACACCAACCACAATGAGTTGCCAGGTTACGCTGCTCAGTAACACAGGAACAAGGTCAGCTAATAAATGACATGAAACCTGGTGTTGCGTAGTGTGCCAGCTGCAGGGTGCATTTAAATTCTCTCACTTACCCTACCTTCTGTTTGGTTTTAAACAGGGGGTGACAGGAACAGTTCTTTCTGGCTTAAAATACTTTTTGCATTGACGTCACCGTGGTCAGACCATCTATTAAAAGGCCCTCTTCTACAATGAAGCAGGAAACATCCTATTGAGACTGGCAATGCCAAAAATAGAACACTCTATATAGTAATCTGTTCAGACAATTGTTAACAACTGGGTTAAACTTTTAACATTGAGAATGACATTAACTGATCAAGTTTCTCTTTCATCATGTTCTTCCTACCTCCCCTCTCTCTTCCTTTTATTTTTACGTGCACATTCATATATATATATATATGTATATATATATATATATATATATATATATATATATATATGCACGCACATGCAAGCACCCTGGGTGAGTCCCCATGGATTGTACCAAGAATATGATTGGAGAGAATGATGTAGATGTGACAGTTTTTGAGGGATAGATCAGATAGAACCCTGAATAAAGCCTTAAAAGGGACGTATAGAGGAAAGATGGAAAGGATGACATACATGAAGTAACAGAGTAAGAAAGAGCTGAATATGTGGTCAAAAACAGATACAAGGGATGTAAAGAGCTAAGGAATAGGATGAAACTGACTGAATTTTAAAAAAAAGAAAAAGGGAGAGAGATTGAAGTATAGAATCTGTAGTTCTGCACAGTGAAAAAGAAATTGAAAAAAGGAAGGCAAGAGGGGTAGGAAAATTGAAAGATATGACAAATGAAAGGAAGAGGAAATAGAGGGAGGAAGAAAGTTAGGAAAGAATGTTACAGGATATTGTAACAGGTAAGGACATGAGGAGAGGGAAGGAGAGCAAGAGGCAGGAGGCCTGGGCTGCAGTCGAATTGTCAGAAAATTGTCTTTTCCTAAACACTTTTCCTTGACCTCAATGGAAAACGTCATGAGGTCAAGGAAAGATGTGAAGGAGACTTAGGAAAAGACAACTGCGGCGCTCAGAAAATATGACAGCACTCAGCTATGTAATTATGGGACAGTGGATGTTATTGACGTGGGTCTGCCGTGGTGAAACTACAATGTTCTGACTAAAAGCGCATCTTAGATACTTCACCCCCGTGTGTTCTTACTGTGTTGTTTCATGCAGGCTATAATAACGTGGACAACCCGGTAAAATATGTATATAAAAAGGAATATAGGCTACCAGTTACAACTGAAACAAAATGGTTGTTTTCACATTGAGAATGGTTGCTCAGGCTCAATATCCTGTCCAATCATATTTATCGACTTAGTAAATCACTATTATTGTATGAAAATAATTGTTAAATGTATGCTAAGATAAAAGATAGGGATATCAATGTTGCTGCCACAAGGAATTGTGAGATGGTATTATCTCCTTTCCTTTCTTAAAGAGTGGGCCAGTGTACCCTTTGCTAAAGGAGATAAGAAAGGAAGCATTGAAGCACCTTTCTTTAGCATTCAGAGAATTCGACCAGCTCTTATCATGGCTGTCACTTAGATACTTCTGGGTCATTTCACTCAGTTAGGAACCTTCCTAAGCAAAAGACTATTCAACCACAGCAATGGACTTTGGTATAAAGAGAGATGGGACAATTCTACTACAAGTCAGAGTGGTTTAGAGTCAAGGTATTGATTCTTATTAGTGAGAGCTTGGGGATTTGGTCATGTGAAGCCAGAGTGAGATGGAGGTGGAGCATACAAATAACCTCACAAGCTGTGTGTGTGTGTCAACAAGGTTAGAGAGAGCAGCAACACAATAGTCTGTTAGCAGCTTTAAAAGAGACCAGACAATAATCACAATGACATTCAAGTTTGTATAGTGAAACAAGGCAAATAACAAATAGTGCCTAGCTGCACTTTACCTGCATCACTCACAGAATAAGTCTGCAGAATGATTAACTTTCTCAAAAACCATGGTAATATTTGCCAAGCATTAACAAAACTCTCTCAGGAGCAATGGCTGAAAGTCACAGGTCACTTCAACATGGACAGTTGCTATAAGCACAACAAACTTGCAGGGTTGAAATGTACTTTTACTGCACACAGTTCAGTCAATTTGTGCATGAATTGTTTTTACTAATACTTAATGTAAACAGACTTTGTATTGGTATCAGTGATCTGTTTCCTCCTGTAAAGCATATCTTAAACATAAGAACAGAAGAGATCTTTTGTAACCAACCATGTGGAACACGAGGCTCACACACGTTAAGACCTATGCAACACTAACTGCATAATTTTCATTTCTAGACTGGTGATCTCATTTCAAGATCAGTGATATTTATATTCGACTCCCCAAATGACAAATATCCTGCAATGCTGAGCAGGTGTATGTAATTTCCACTCCTGAAAAATTACACTTCCAAAAGTATTTTTACATTTTAGACATTTTTTTTTTAAATATCACCCATTCTTTCAAGTTTTTTAAGTTTAAATAAACCACTAAAAAACTCTGACAATGAATCACACAAACCGTGTTAAAGTCAATAAAGATACACACACATTATATACACACAAACACTCACATCACAGGTCGACCAGAAAAAAAGCAAGCCATCAGTTGCTGGGCGACCATCCGTTTCACGCCTTGTCTCTGCCTTTATTCCAAATTGTGTGAAAAGCCAACTCAGTCTTCAGCCCAGAAACTAACAATACAGACACAATGCAGTGTGGTGCCGAATATTCAAACAAGCAGGAGTCTCTGATGAATGCAATACACACAAAATACACTAGCCAACAATAACAGGCTCCAACAATGACAGACAGGCACACACACACACACACACACACACACACACACACACACACACACACACACATACACACACACACACACACACACACACACACACACACACACACACACACACACACACACACACACACACACACACACAACCACATTTAGTTATTCCCATAACACAGAAACAGAAGCCAGCACTGACAGACCCATGCAAAAACATCTACAACATTAATAGCTTTCAGAAGCAAACAAAGCCCCATCCTGAGATAAGCTACAGCGAGACTGACAATCCCTATAATAAACAAACTGTGGCTTTTGGAATTAAAGAAAAGCTGTGCAGGACATTTTAGCAGAATTATAGTCTGATAATTTATATAATTTTAAAAAAGCAATTCAAAATGTTTTTAGTGTCCTGCCAAACCTCGAATGAACATTGTCAAGGTCTACACAGTTTTTGAAGATATGATGTTTTGCAGCTAGTTTTGTCCTTTTAACTGTGCTAAATGAATGATGCCCGTGCTTGGTATAACACATGAAAATTGTGGATGGATAAAGTAAAATGGTAGAGAACCCTCAAATGACACCACGACAAAAACAGCAGCAGTGCTACATGATTTATCTTACCTGAATGAGCTTGGAAACTGTTTTTTTCCAGAGCTGCTTTCTAAACACCTGCGACATGACAGCTCCTCGCCTCTCCGACTCAAACCATTCTATATACAGTATACTCTATAACCTGCTAACCTCACTTTCTCATATACTCAGGGGAGCTGTAGACTCTCACCCTCAATGTGAGTAGCCCTATCAAGTTGTCCGTGGTGGCCAGTCAGCCCGCTGAGCTGAAGCTATGCCTGCTTTATGTTTAATGGCCATTCCTGTAAATAGTGTATGAGTTTTCACAGCCAGCTGTGGTCAGGATAGAACAGAAACAAACGGTCAGACAAGAGCAGTTTATTACACACTGGTGCATCATATGCTCGCTTGTAAAATGCTTAGAGACGCAGGTTAATACACACAGACACACATGAAGAAAGGAACAATGATAGCTCTGTATGCAAACACTATACATCCACAAACTAACATGCAGGAATGCGAAACACATGAACACACACAGACACAATGAGCCCACACCTCAGGTGTCACTGCTAGTAGCAAGCAGGAAAATAGCTGTCAATTATTACTATAATGCAACTGTGCAAGTGGAAAACTAGTGCAAATAAGTGCTTAAGGGTGGGTTCTGTGTTGAGCTCATGTCACATTGATCTTATGAATGTAGTTAAATGTTCAATCAAGATCACTAACTATAGTTAGTATGCAAATACTGTATTAATAAAAATTAACGGATATCACACATATTGCTATTTACCTTATCTACAAAACCAAGTAATAGAAGAACTTTCTAACCTAAAGGCTATAACAACAAACAAAACAGGTCTGTTTATTCAATAATATTGAACTTGACCAAATGTTTTCCTTTTTGAAACAATAGTAACAAAAAATTGCCATTCAGGTCTTTCATGACAAACTTGACTCAGTCTACAATATGTTTTGGAATGATTAAGAAACTAGGTCCTCACTCTAGTAAGTACATTTTTAAACATTTAGATCTGCCTTAGCAGCCATCACACAGCTTTTGTGTCTAATTTCCTCTTCTTCCATTTTCTGATATTTGATGATACAGTATGACAAGAGCAAAACTCACAACGCCAGAAAGGCAGGAAAAAAAAACTGATCTGACCTCACATTGTCATCTCTACCTATTACTTAGTGCACTAATTCTGTAATTTGCACAGTGACTCAGTGTGGATAATAACAGGGATGTTAAAATACAAATTTAATCCAGCAAAAATTGATGAAAACATGATTTACATTTTAATTAAACTGTTAAGTGTTTGTCAAATGTATAATTCATGGAGGTGGTGTTTTTACAAAATACAGTAAACAGCTCTGATGTTATTTTCATCAAATAACTTGCACTTCAATGATCTATAAACATACAATGGGTGTTTTAAATAATTTCTCTTTGGTCTATTGCATGAAGTACATTCAGGAAAAAGTGGAACTTCTTCAATGGTTGCCGTATCTTTCTCCGTTAATACACCAGACTGAGGCTGTTGTCAGATAAAACCAGTTGTTATTGCTCCTTGCAGGACGCCTGCGTAACCTGCAGCACGCTAAAACATCATACAACTTCATACATAAATAAAACCTGTTTTCCTAAGCTTTTCCCTTACTTCAGCCTTCTTGAACTTTTCTACCAGCCACATTTTGATACAAACACATCAGCTGTTAACTGAGTCCTGACACATTAATGATGAATTACATTTAGCCAAAGTAGATAGCCCAGAAGCCAAGTCGTCTGTAACTTCAGAACTCTTGGGTCACCTTACCTTGTTTTGATAGTCTGGTTTAAAATGCAGCATTGTCGGCCTTTCAGTCTGACACTTCTTTTCAGGTCAGTCCACCCCTTTTAATTGGCTTTGCTTTTCATGACATTAGAGAATTACAGCTTCCAACAAAGAAGACAAGACAGAGCACAAATGGCTTTACTGCAGTATGTCAGCAATCAGCCTTCTTATTTGCTACGTGAGAAAGGTTACTGCCCTGAAATTATGAGTGTTGCTCCTAAAAGGGCACTGCTAACTAGATAATATGGTGTCGGATGGCCATCTGCATGCAAGGTAATTATCAAGGTCCTGCTCTCACCTTACAAGTCTATTACAACAATGTGATGGAGAGACAGGGCCTGAGAGGGGGTGGAAAGGTTGTTGATATATTGGAATACAGTGTGGGCAGGTAACATTTTCAGACACACACACACACACACACACACACACACACACACACACACACACACACACACATGCAAAAACAGATAAAACATAGTGTCTCAGTGTGGTATAAATTGAAAAAATGTGTGGTAAAAATTGAAAAAATTGTGGTAAAAATTGAAACATATACCAAGACATTTTTCAGCCTCTTAAATATCACCAGGTTTCACAAACTAAACACCTCTTTAGATATGTTATGCATTACCATTGTGTGCTAACTGACACTATTCTATGATAAAACTAGTCATGTAGTGACTGTAGTAACTGCTACACAGAGTACGAATATAATGGTGACATTTACAGTAACAGGCGTCAGCACTGTGCTTTTTTATTCTAACATTCTAACATGGTCTAAGTATTATGTCATCATTGCACTGGCAGTTTATTTTGCTTTCTATTTTCACACTTTCTGCATAAATATAATTAATTCAATAGGAAAAATTAAGTTTATTTAATGAATCATTATTATTATTATTATTATTTATCAATCAGAAATACAAAATTATGCTTGTTCTAGCTTCTCAAATGTGAGAATTTGCTGCTTGTCTCCATTGTATATCATTGCAAATTGAATACCACTACAGGTTTTGAACACAACAAGCAATTTGAAAATGTCACCTTTGGCTCTCGTATTTGACATTGTATAGATTAAATGAATGATTGGGAAATTGACATATTAGAGTATAATTAATATTATAATTACTTTCAGCTCTGGTGGGGAGAGCCTAATCAATCAACCAGTGAATGCAAACACACACACACACACACACACACACACACACACACAAACAAACCTCCCACCAATTAATATTAAATTATTTTAGCTTTTACTGTGGCATCCTGCAGATGGAAAGCACAGCTCTCTCCATAAGGACCTGGCTTGACAGTTTGATATTAAGGAAATGATTGCAAAGCTTTGCATTTAAAAGCAGTTGGGTCATTCATTTTTCAGTATGCCATGACTGATTTTCTAAGTTGAACTGTCTGGTTTGAAGCTGCCATGAAACAGGAGAGTGACTGTAAATTATAAATGAGAGGGTGGTGAGATCTGAAATAGAAAGACATGAGAAGGAGCAAAGCAGAGAAAGGTCCACTGGTCTCACAGGGGATGCTGATCCAAACATGGAGAGCGTAATCTGGTTTACATAAAACTACACCAGGTTGTAGCACAATATGTCTCAGCAGTCGAAACAGCTCTGAGGACTCATTTTGACTTGCACTGTTTCACCTTTAATGGACTTTGTTGTCTATTTGGTCCTAACTAATTCTTGGTCGAAATTATAATACTGGACTAAAACAAAATGGACAGTGGATAATAATAATAATAATAATAATAATAATAATAATAACTTTTATTTATATAGCGCCTTTCAAGAAACCCAAGGCCACTTTACAGAATTACTGTGGCTAAGCTAAAGGAGGTTGTAGGCGTTGGTAAACAGGTGGTGTTTCAGGAGTTTTTTTAATATCTGTGTTATATTTAACATATATGTATGATAGTCTTGTGTTCTTGTGTTGTGCACCTAACATGTCACCAAAAGCAGGCCTGGACTTAACAGAGAAGATCACACAATTCTCCAGGTACAAAATGGTACCAGTTGCTGTAAAACACTAAACTTCCACAAATCTTGAGTCTTTTAGTTAGTTAGTTTGTTAGTTAGTTCAAGAATATCAATGACTATTTGTCCAGATCATGATAGACCAGGATTATTTAGTTATGTTTTCTTTAAACAATCTCACTGACCGCTCAGAACATTGCATGTGTTTAACTAGAAAGAATTTTCTCTTTAATTGTGGTCAGCAGTGCATTAAAATGAAAGTGAACTGAATCAATCTGAAGAAAAGATTGTATTAGTCTAAATATGTAGTCAATGGAGCAGGTCCACAGAGTCGAGGTGCTGTGGCTTCTAGTGACTGCAGAGTTGTTAAATCATAGTAGCCTGTATAGTGCAGTATTTATCTTTAAGATTGATTTTAGCCTAGAGTCGTAATGAAGCAATGCAATTTAACCAAGACGTATTTATTTTGTAACCTGTGTAAAAGGTTAAAATGCAAAAATGTTACAAGGTGTAAATAGGCATTAAAAAATAAAAATAAATTAAACACACAGATTACAAAACTCACAAACAAAACCTTCCAATAGTTAACACTCATATGCCAATTGTTTCCGCTTTGACCTTTATGATGGTGGAATTGGTGAATCTGAACTTATTGGGTGAAATTAAAGAGATACAAACTAAATTACAAAGGTATTTGCCACAGATAAACAAATTATTCCCTTATTACAGTGACTATTTTGGTAATGACATTAATAAAGAGCACCAGAAGTAAAACACATCCTTGTGGAATATCATCCAGCCTTCTGAGGCTTAGCTAACATTACAGAAACTAGACACTACCATCTAGTGGACAGAGGCAGCCAACACATCCAGTAGGTTGTGATCCAGCTATTTTTGACTACTGCTGGGAGGCCAGTGAGTCAGTGTAGTAGTTCTCAGAGCAATTAACAGGGCTTGGAGGGTTCTTGAGTTGAAAATGAAGTGCAGATTAATTACATCATCTTTTTTTCACATTTGAGAAAAGGGAATTCTGATGTAAGGTTTCACTCTCCCAACTCACGTCATCCTATTTTGAGTTAGCTACACCTTGCTGTGCTAAATAATGGTAATGTATCTGAGGCTAATGTTAAGTTAATAAAATAAATTAAATATTGAGCACCTTTTTATTTTTTTATTATTATTTCTAGCATACCCAGTTTTGTGCAAGCTTGTTTTGAAGTGCTAAAAATAAAAATAAAAATTAACAATCTGATTGGTTGGAGACATATGTAGCATTTTAAATTACACTTATTTGACTAAATGATAATCACAAAACAAGACAAAAAATATAGCTGAGCTTGCCAAAAGGATGAAAGGGAAATCTGTTTTTGCAAATGTGCCAGCTGTTAAAATTGGATAACTGTGCACAACTAAATAAACAAAACAATCCTACCAGTGTTAGAGTGGTATTTTACAGATATCATATAGGCCTAATAACCAAATGCTGATGTGGGGATTCTTTACACAGCCCAATAGTAACCAAACCAAAATATAATAATGTTAAAACAATTATGATAATGGATTATTATAACAGACCTAATAGCCTACATAAAAGCAGGCTACCACACTCACAGAGATCTCTCTAGGCCACATTGACAATACTAGATGGTTATGATTCTAATATTTAGGGGATGCATTCCTCCTGAATGTGGGGACACTGAGAATATATTCCTCATAGACTTTCATTTCAAAAAGTGTGACGATGCTATGATTATCAACTTCAGATTAGCCTACCTGCATCTCCTTGAGTGACTCCACTGGGACAGACGGTTGGGTGGGTCTGTTCCTGTAGCTGACTTTGGCGAGTCGAGAGCTGAAGGACATGGTTACAACATTCCTTTACATAAATGCCTCTTATATTACCAGACTTTAAATCTCTAAGCTTCAAGTAGCCTATGTTGTTTATTTAGGCTACAATTTTGTTTTCCTGGTTGAAGCGCCTGATCTTCTACACGTTTTCCCAGTGGTGACCATGTATGTTGTTAGTGGTTTCCAAGGTAACGAGGCAATTTGTAAAAGGGACAAACAGGGTAGTGGGCTGGTCACATAGCTAGACTGTAAAAATAAGGCTGGTTTGGAAAGAAATGTAGACAATTTATTTTATTTTATTTACACAGAAGTCTTTCAAAATACAAAAAAATGCCGTAGGCTAATCGCATGAACAGTTGAAAGTAGCCTATGGACAGATAGAGGACCACCACAAAGGCCATGGAATCAGTTCCAGTTGTCGGAGCAGAAGCAGTCACGTAGTTTTGTAGACCCGGAAGACAGTAAAATTCGTGCTATTTTTGTACTTCTCTTAATACATCCATGGAAAAAGTCAACTGCTCGTTCTTGACCATAATAGGTTAACAGATAGGCTAGCAATTCAACTATGTTAATTTTTACAAAGGAAACTATCTGTAGATAGGCTAGCTAATTAAGTTGTAGTCGTTAGCTAGCCTACACGGACAGTAGGCCTATATCCAAAATTTAAAAAGCCATTAGTTTTGCCTATGTTTTACTCTCTTTTTAAATTTACGAGTGACGTTAACCTACTTTAAAACCATGACCACGAGCGTTAGGTAAGTTACTACAGCTATGCCTAATTAATTACAGGTGTGTCTAATTGCTGAATCAATCAGATGACAAACTGTTCGTAGCCTAAATCAGAACGTCAATTTAAGTATTAGTGTGATATAGGACTTCAAATTAGTTAATGATGCCTTATTATTATGTAGGCCTAAACGTCAATGCAACGAGGCAAACTGAATACTCTTTACACATATAGCTAAGCTACGTAGAGCAATTTGTGCAGGCAACCCCCAGATGGCAGCAGTGCACTGCTCCTAGTTGAAGGAACAGAGCTGCAGCTATCAGGGAGAATTTTTTTTTTTTTTTTTTTTATCAGGGAGAACTGTGTGTTAGATTTGTGGGGCAAATGACCTCATACTGTAGCATCATCTTCATCACTAGGAGATGAAGAGATAATTGAACAAGCATTCTCCTCGTCATTGTCTCCTTCTTATCCGCTAAAACACGAGTAGTCTTACGTGCAATGTATGTAAAAAAGATTACCATTGTGAATGACTAGGCCATAACTGTTAGGAAACTAAATAATGCAACACCAGAACTCAATGACCTCATGGGAATATTAAACTCACGTTTCCGCAAGAATTTAGCTATAAGGGCCTATATAATAAGATCAAATAGCCCATTAGAACACTATCACTGCTACTAGGCTACTATAATTAAAAAAGCATGATTTTTGTTTGTCAATATGACATATCACATAACATGAGGGCTTGAGCAATTAAGGCATGAAATCCTGAAGAATGACTCCCACGCAGCCCGCATCAGGACCGCAGTGAGCGACGCTGGGGGCTGCTGATGTACTGTGGCGCACACTAAATTTGGGTGGCGCACAATGCACCAAAACTCCCCGAAACGGAATCCCAGGATATCCCACCCCCACCCACCACTCGAAACGGAATAGCCCTCCTCCCTCAGTCCTCCCCCCTCCTCTTTTACCTCCGCCTTCTCTCACTATCACCCCCATTCCTCCGCCTCCCTTCCCTCACGTCCCAACTCGGGAGCGCCGCCGATCGGTCGCCAGGATTTTCCATTCTCGGCCAAAATGGAGGAGGAGGTCTCTCGCTTAATGAAGGGAACACAGATTGTATGACCGGATCTGCTTCAATGAAAAGCGTTAGGATCTGCTTTAGCTGATAGATAATTATTGCAACAATAAACGCTTTTGAGGATAGCTATTGCTATTTCCGCAGATGCGACCACAGCCATGAGTGCAGGAGAGGGACTAGATGAGGCTGCGAAGGACGCGGCAGACATAGCGGCGTTTTTCAAATCTGGTAAGTCGGGAAGGGGCGAGTCTGGCTCTGGGAGAGCTACAGTAGAGCTGTCGGTGTGATCACTGGTGGTCTGCAACATTGTTTCCAAAAATGACCAAAAAAAAAGCACTGACGGGGTTCATGGGCGAGATGCCTAGCCTACTGCGCTTCGGATATGCTGGAAAGATGCGCACAGCTTGTAGTTATTTAGCCTACCATATTTAAGTCCACTGACTTGTCATCCCATAGGCTTTGATGACAACAGCTTGAATAACACCTCCTGAAAAATGTGCGTTTGATTATTAGGCAGTGACCCCATTTTGGGTTGGACCAAGGAGGCGACAAGGTGTGGATGGTTACAGCTCGAACAGTCTATCCGGGCGTTACGAGTATGTCGACGTTACAGGCTGTATCTTTCACGAACCCCTAGGATGTGGGTCGAACATTTTGCAATTTAATTTTTGTCTTCAGAGGCGTGTAGATTGAATAATTGTGTAAACTAACATGACATCATGCATCACTCTTAACCCAGGTCTCTCACATCTGATGCAGGGATAGAGGCTAGGCCATTGACGCACGTATGGGCAATAGGTTGCACCCAACGCACTGGGCCTGTCTGAGTCTGATATGATGGCATCATGCTAACAAATAAGGATAGGCCTGCATACCTTATCACTCTGCATCCAAAACATAGACACCTTATATAGGGGGCTGCACTTATGCCTGATATCAGCCAAATAATAACACAGGGGGACTTTTGTCATGTACTTTGTGCTTGAGAAACATTATTATCTGAGGTATAGTTGTAAGTGCATGTTGTAATTTACATTACACTATTCTTACTCTAATAATGATAATCCTTTACCAGGTAGCCTATAGTCAATACTGACTTTGTAATATTATGGTGTATATCATATTCCTATAGGAAAGTATGTATTTACTGTAATATTGGTACATCTTTCTAACGTCAACATGTGGTTTAGTTTGGGTTTTCAAACCTGTATAACACGCATTTCTAAGTGAATGTCAGTGTTTTAGAGCTGACACTCATCATTATGTTTGGATAAGATATTGTTTTCTAGCCAACACCCTCCTGGGTCTGAATCCACCATCAAGCCCCCACTGGTTCTAGCCTTATAAAGTACCTCTTTAACCCAATCTGACACATGCATTAGGAGGACAGGGAGAGCCTTTACAGCTTCTGAAAGGTACATGTTAAAGCAAAAGTCCGGTGTTTGAAAATATGTGGCCACCATTAGAGAGGGACCACCTCTGATACACACCAGAAGAAGCAGCTGTCCCTCTCTCTCTCAGCTGTTTCTCTCTGTGACACCTGGTGCCTGGAGGTCTGCTGTTAACTATATCTGCAAATTGCACACATTTAGGAACACACACACACACACACACACACACACACACACACACACACACACACACACACACACGCACACACACACACACACAGACAGCATGTGTAGTAATTGTAATAATAATAATAATTGTAGCCAACGTGCATAAATGTATACTACATACTTTAAATCCCATACTTTCTTCTGGAAATTGCCTCTGCCAGTTAGACTGTGAGGAATGTTGTCAAAGTGGATTGTATTCAAATGTTGCAGTCTCTCTTACTGTTGGTTGGATGCCTGCCAATGTATTTTCCTATAGCTGTGTTGTATCAGGCTGGAAAGTTGGCTCGCAGTGAAGTTGGACTGCTTGGATGTTTATATAGTGGCAAACGCAGTTCATACAGTATTCATGATGGAGACAGAAATAGGTTATGGCCTTAGGTTTTTTGTTATAAGATATGATTATGAAGAGAATGCATGGGAAACAGTTTCTGGGCTGTTAAAATGGTGAATAATGTCAAATACCTGCATGTCTTCATCTCAGATTAGAACTGATTGTTTAAAAAGTGTCTAGTTATCATGTTTGATTAATGTGTTATACTTCATGCCACTCTGGTGGCACACAAAGATGGACATATTGGAAAGATGAACAAATCAATGAATCCCCCCATTCGCCACACTTAATGTGCTTTTAATTAGACTGTAACCTAACTAACTAATTTGTTCATTAATTTAGCAAACTTATATACATTTTCCATCACTTCATTACATTTATTAAATTAAAACATATTATGCATAGCCTAAAGTTAGCCTAATCTAACATTAAAAACATTTTATCTGTGATTTATTTATACTTTACTTTAAGTATTATCAATCACATATATCTGCAGTTTATCCAAACATGGCATGATATGTATGTCATTTATTCGTTTACATGCATACTATTTATCCTAATCTTTCCTTTAGCGTCACTGTGAAGGACCAGTAGTAATGGCCAGCCCGCTCCCTGTAGCCTCTTCAGCAGGCTCCCTAATTGCTGCCAGCTTGTTGCATGTTGAAATCTTGGCACACAGCTGCTCATCCTAGTTGATCCCAAGCACTTTATTTCTGGGGCTCTGTGTATGTGTATGTGTGAGTGTGTTTTGTTTTGCTGGGGATCTGGATGCACTTTGGTGCCCTAGTTAGTCAATGAAGGCTAGAATATGTCAGATTCCTCTACTGAACAAGACCTAAAGTGACTGACCGGCTGTCTGAGCTGCTTTGCTAAGAGGCTGACTTAGTGAGAGACTAACGTACTGACTGGCTGGATAACCAAATGTGAGTTTGTAGCTACAAAGCTGGCTGACTGGATGATTATGAATATTTCCCTAAGTGTTTCAATGTCCTAGTTTTTGATCCTCCACTTGCTTTTATTTTCGTTACCTAGATCAATAATTTTCTTATCGGCCCTTGAAAATACTTGATGTTCCTCTTTGCTTGATTATTTTGAGGGAGCAGATGGAGCTCCATCTCTGAGTCCCACACTGATGCTGTGGATCACAGCTCAGCTGCTGAGTCACTCTCCCAGGTTGCTCGTTCCGTGACTTAAAGTCCAATCCCGAAATTATTGCAACTGGTCAAAGATGAGAAATATTAAACTGCTTTCTTGAACATTTTGAAGACAGAAACTATTCTTTTTTTTTTTCTTTTTTTTTTTTTTGCCTTTATCATCCTGTTATGCTCAGCTGTCCAGGCAAATATCACCCCAGCTTTGAATGTGTTTGTAAAACAATCCTAACTATATTTAGTTGTTTATAAATAGCATAATTGGGAGACTGTTAGACACATAATATCTAATTATTTTTTGAGTACGGTTGATGATAGTACCCCTTTGTTTCCTGTTTTGATAGTGGATTTGGACTTTAATCAAGCATTATTCAAAGTGAGGCATCACAACCCAATAACATACTGCTGATTGCTCTGAGCCCACGCAAGTTAGCAGCATGTCCCCGACTTGAAATATTGGGTAATTTGTTATCAAAGCAAGTTGCTCATAACTAGATGTTTGCCTAGTTGCCCAGTCAATACGTGTAATAGGATGAGTCTGAAAGTTGTGGTATATTGCTGTCAAATATCTTCCAGCAGCACTGGCAGCAACCTAGCCTTGTGAGACCGTCCTGATCTCGCGAGCTCCAGTTTTCCACTCACAGATCAGTCTGGCATCTTGAGATAGAGAAAATTTGGAGCCATTCGCCATACAACCGACCAATCAGCGTTGGTTTTGAGGCGGGTTTAGGTGTGACGCAATGAGAAGCAACTGTTCAGTCTAAACAACATGGCGGCTTCCACGGATGAGATGAGCGTAGCTATCGCGCAAGTTTTATCCAAATTAGAAAGTATTCCTTCATTGAAAGAAGAGCAAAAAACGGCACTGGAGGCTTTTCTCGGAGGAAAAGATGTTTTTGCTCTTCTCCCGACTGGTTTCGGCAAGAGTTTGATATTACGTTGATCTGATTGGTTGATTTGGCCCGTCTATTACCAACATAGGTGGTGATAGACAGATGGTTTATCCAATCAGCTAACCAGTATTTTTGCCCCTTCCCAAAAGTTCTCCAACGGAAAGTTCCCGGATGGATATGCCGAGCAAATGTGAAGCAATCCATCTGGCGGAGTCAGGTTAGCAGCAACCATGAACTGAGTAAATTTCAGTAAAGGAGCTTTCTGGAATGTCTGAGTGATGTGTTAGTGTTGAATGTCTGGGTTTGATTCACTGTATCAATATCTTTATTTCTGTCTCCTCACAAATGTAATATGATTTATTATGTTTAAGGAGTAGATGAGTGAGGATAGCACTCTCCATGTCATTCTAAACATCCACATGCATTTTCTACTGTGGCCCTGAGAGCACAACACACTGCATACTAAGAAAACATGCAAAAAGACACGATACAAGCAAATGAAGAAACATATTTACCAATTTGACAACACATGTGCAGCATTTGGAAAACATCTTCATCTTCTTAAGCTCTCAAGGCCACTGTAATTCTCCCTCTAGATATCAATACATTAATGTGCCTAGATTTTTTTTAGAGTGTGCAATGCATACATTACCAATAAATAGAATGATATGCTGATCTGTGTCTGTCCCCTGTAGGACCTCTTACCCATGTCATTCCTATGCTGTCATCAAAAGCCTAAATGTGGTGTTCCCTGTTTAACCCTTGTGTTGACTTCGGGTCAAATTGACCCGTTTTCAATTTTTGTTTTATATCAGAAAATATGGGACGTAGACATAACCGCTGAAAATGTGTAGAATAAAAATTTAACAATTTAAAACTTTGGAAAAAGCAAAAACAAACTGTGAAAAAAAGGCGTCAAAAACAGGCTGACAGGAAGACAACACAAAGGTTAAAATGCCTGATGGCGTAACACTTGTAAATGTCTCAGTAGCCCTTTGGTACCCTGGATCAATATGCAGGGCCACCAACATCAGATCCAGCCATTCTTATTGATAATTGGCCTTCCACTTTCCCAAAGCCTCTAGCGTATTGTAGATAGAAAAGCATGTTGGGAAAATACTGTGCGACTGTTCAGTATATGATGGTTCAGCATACCTTAATGTGGAGTCAACTTTTGCAATGCAGAGCTACTGTCTATTACTTAGCTTCATCCCTGGCAGCCGTTAGCTCTACGTGAACTAAAATCCTGTAGTCACTGGTGACACTCAAGTGATGCGTTACATCTTTAGATGGCTATATTATTATATAGCAGCATTATGAAGAGAGCCATCTTGGCAAAACCAAAAATAACATTTGCACAATAGTATATTTTTTAAAAGGTATTAATTCATAGATGGTCTCTTGAGTAATGTGTAATGAAGTTACTGGACCTGTGCTATAGCATTATTGTACAAAACTGCACTGTGAAACTCAATTGACATAAAAGCAGCCAGATGTACTGCATGCTGGAATAAGATTAAATAACTGTCTAAACAACTTGCGTAAGAGCCGTATCCGCAGTCATAACTACACTGATCATAAGACAGTGGTCATTTATCATGGAGTATGGGGTTTAGGTTTGTTGCAAATATCTACTGTTGAAGTAAACTGTGCAGCTAGAAGCCAGTTTCATATATTACTGCATGTAACTGGCTTCTAGTCTACTCATTATTAATGCAGACATGCTTTCATCTATACATGTATGAGTGTCTTTGCAGTCAGCAGCGTTAAATAATAGATTTTATTTTATACCAGGAGAATAATTGATAGGCAGGAGCGTAAGTAATTACCTCTGCTTTGTCATTGTAGTTCTATTGAGAATAATTATGAAAGACTTGTATTGCACAGACAGGTTGTAAAACCCCTATGCTTTTAAAAAAAAAAAAAAAAAAAAAACATTGTAGCTGGCCTAAAAGCGCAGGCTCAACTTAGACTCACAGCAAATTTAAGCAAAAACAAACAACTAAATAAACACCAATGTTTGTTGCACTTATTTATGTATGCTTTATTCATCAGTTGTTGTTGTTGTTGTTGTTCAGTGCATCTTGCATTGAGGATAGAAACAAGACATTAGCATCAGCAATGGCAGTGTCAGTATTGACAACGCAGTGAGGCAGTTCCCTCTGTGCCCAAAGTGAACCCACTGACCTATGCCAGTGCAGGCTGTAATGAGAGCCAAATCACTGAGCAGTGAGTCTTCATTTTCTTCTAGCACAGTCATAGTCGATGAAAGCATAATGACCTAATGTTATCTTGCATACTTAAGCAAAAACCTTACATAAGCATGTAGATGAGGAAGAAGACTTCAACAGGCCATGCAGTATGCATCTTCAGAGTATAATGTATGGTGGACAGTACTGATAAAGAGAGATGAGTGAATGGGATAGCAAAGACGAATGTACTGAGAAGGGACACAGGTAGAAGTAAAGATAGAGAAGCAAGAAGTCAAGAAAGCAAATAAAAACATAAAATAGAGGGAAAAGAAAGTGAGATTCAGAAAAACAGGACATGACATACTTAAAGGGACAAACAAGCCTTCACTCATCAAATTATAGAGCTGAGGCTTGGGTGGAGCACACCCTTCAAAATGTAGGCTACTCTGCTCTTTATGAGGCTGAAACCGTTCAGTTGCATCCAGGGGCAGCCTAATTGGCAGTTGGTCAGAGTTAAAGACTATAAGCTTAGATTGGCATTGCCTGCACTGCGGAATCGCCTGGGCCTGCTAGCACAGTCGGCTATCTCACTTATTCAACTCATGGAGAAACGGAGGACAAGCTTGAAAGACATATAAATCTATATAGTTATTGTAAAACATATTTACAACATGGATATTTATTATATGACAGATACAGTACAAAATAATAAACTCCTGCATAGCAATATCTGCATTGGCAACCAAGCTAAACTGAAAGTGCCACAACGATCATCAGGCTGATAAGTTGTTTAGCTTCTTGGCCAAACCTTTTTTATTCTGTTGGTCAGTAGTTTAGTTCACCAGCAGGATTGGAAGCATATTCTTTTGTGATCAGCATGATAATACTTCTTTAACAATCCAATACATCAGTACAGTATGTGTCAAATTAACGCAAAGTAAACAAAATAACGAAATAAAAATGATGGCATTATTTCTATTGTATATGTGATAAGTTACTCTAAATCAAATGGTTCCAAAACTCTGCAAATGCAACTAAAATAACTAGATGTCATCATGATACTCATTGGCAGCAATTGGTTTGCCTTCAAAATAAGAGTGCTTGCTGCAGGAATGCCTTGGTAGCCGAGTGGTTCAATGCAACATCACGGGTTTGATTCCTGCCTTGGGACCGATGTTTTCCTTTTGTAAATAATGTATATATAAAATGTCTAGGTTCAATCTCACCTGAAGCAGCGATCTTACAAACCACATAACTCAATCAGCAAAAACAAAGTTAACCAGTTAACTGTTCAAATATACAACTCAGGGATGTGGTGTGCATGTGCCTGAACTTCTCACACATAAAAGACCAACATCATGAAAATCATTGGTCTTAAAATCATGAAATACAAATGGCCACATGGCTAATAAGCAGTTAGCAGCATACCAAAAATTGGTGATCCAGGCCAGTATTCTGTATGTCAGTGAGAAGAGGCAGTTTTCTCCTCCTCTCTTGAGTTTATATAAAAAAGCATACTGTATGCTCCCAATAAGGACCAGATGTTGGGATGCTTGTTATAGCTCGTTCTTCTCTTAATGTTTTTTAGAGAGTTTAATGAAGAAGACAATCAAGAAGGTAGCACGGTGAGGCAATTACCTATTTTACAGCCGGATTGGGCTGATCGATCTCATCAGACACTCTCGACCTTTTCGAGAGAGTCGTAATACATTTTACGGACATGTAACCCCTCTCCATCTCACCAAATTATTGATTGTTGTAAAATGCCATGTACATCTATACCAGGGGTCACTTTGAAGACACACAGACAAGGACCAGGGTTGTCTTTTCTTTAACACAGAGACAACGTGCAGATACATTCCAGTTAGTTTAAACTCTAATGAAGCTGGTCAAATATTTTAGCTTGTCATTCATTTTCTGGACAGTTGAACTCAATCTCAAGATATACCTGAGACCAGTCAGGAGCTACTGTTGAGGATCTCAGTGAAAACTATGCAGAGCAATGATCCTACCTTATTAGATCTATGCTACATTCTGCTACATTGTGCCTATGTTAAGAGATTTCTTTCCCATTATGTACTGTAAAGTGATAAACATATAATTATTTATGGCCCTTAACTATATCACCTAAAACTAACCAAATTAGTAAAATGAACACTGTTGATAAAGATATTTAATTTCCAGCCATCATGGTTGGGATCAGTTGATAACACATGATATACCTGAAAGATGTTGGCTGGTAGCCTTATGTCGATAATCAGGAATTCCAATAGGTTGGTAATGTGTTAGTAGGATGGGAAATGTATCCTGTGGGATAGCCTCATTACTTCACACACACGACGCACACACATGCACAGAGGTATAAATCACTACATCCCACCCATGTCGCCTGGAGCTCTGGAAGCAAGGAAGAGGGGGATGGAGGAATGGATTGAATGAACGAGGGATGGAGGCATAGGAGGATTGCGGGTCATAAAAATAGGCTGTGGGCTGGTCTGTGTGTCTCCTGCAAATCCCCCATCTGATAAGAGAGAAACCTCTTGTCAATCAACTGCAGACTCCCTCTCATTGTATCCTTTTTCATTCCTTTCATCGCCTCCTCCACTCCTCTCCCACACAGCCTTCCATCGTTACCTCATACCTAGCCTCTCAGGGTTGTCATATATTCAAATAATGATCTTGTTTTGTAATATATGGTCTTGTGTATGTGATTCTCACCACAATGCATGCCTTCCTTCTCTTGTAAATTACAGACTACCAAAGAGGTGTGTGTCACTTTAACAAAACAACAACATAAAGTTTAGGGTGTTCGGCCGCAACGCTTTTGCATAGATCTTAAAAGGAGAGTGCATTATCCCAAAAAAAGCATTGCATTTTCACAGTGTTAAGTCATCTTTTGGAACCAAAAGCATTGAAAAAGCGTTTTAGCATTGCTGGAAACCACTGTATAAACATATATTAATTGACAAAATGTTTGCCAGGATTCCACCACATTCCTAATTCTTCCTTCCTTGATCTTTCTCCCATCTTCTGCCCCTTTAGCAGATGTTTCAATCCTCCCTGTCTTTCACAGTTCCTCCCCTATCTCCTCTTCCTTTCCCTACAGCTTAAACCAAGGAAGCATCTGGATCTGGTATCTGAAGTCACAAGCCTCCCACAATGCTTTGTGCCTCCTTTGAAAAAGCACTTTGAAAAAGCAGCCACAGACTCATGAGGCCATGCCCCCCTTGAGTTCTGAGACACACAGTTTTTAAGAACTTCCTCTTAAGAGAAAGGTGCAGTGTCAGTGAGTTAAGTGTCAGGAAGTGTGTACATTTTTCATTTATAAAGTCGGTTAAAGAGTAAGCCAGTTTTCTGTCATTGTGTAGAGTGAAAAATAATGGGTCACTAGGCTTTTTCTTTAGTTTTAGGGTATTATGCTATGTATGTTATATGAGGTTGATAGTGTAACAATAACTTTCAATAATGTATGTTCTCTCACGTAAAATAGCACACTTGCACACCTCCATCCGCATCCTTGCAACTTCAGATACCAGACCCATGCACTTTACTGCACTTCTCTGCACTAATGGCATGTTTTACTTTTTTAGCAGACAAGCCAAGGCCTTACTTCAGTCAGTATGAAATATATATAATAAATAACAAAGCAGAACATGGACTCAGCTTTGGTAAAAATCAAAGCGCAGCCTGCAGTGTGTGTTTACATACATGTGTGAGCTTGTGTGTTGCCTCTGCTAGTCTTCTGTCAACAGCTGTGCTCAGTCTGTCCAACAGGAACTGTGTAGTCTCTCTTTCTCTCACAAACACACACACACACACACACACACACACACACACACAAAAATGTTTGTTTCACTATATTTGTGGGGACCCATCATTGACATAATGCATTCCCTAGCCCCTTACAATAACCTTAACCATCACAACTAAATGCCTAACCTTAACCCTTACCCTCACCCTAACCATGACCTAATTCTAACCCTAATCCTAAAACCAAGTCTTAACCCTCAAACAGCCCTTTAACCTTGTGGGGTCCAGCATTTTGGGCCCCACAAGGCTGTGCAGACCCCACAAGTATAGTATACTGTATTCCCCGTTTTTTGGACTCCACAAATATAGTAAAACAAGCACACACACACACACACACACACACACACACACACACACACACACACACACACACACACACACACACTATATATTTCCCTCTTGCTTTGAAGACAGCAGTAGGCTCTGATCCCTGTCGCATGAACAGTGCCAACCCAGTGCTCTTCTGGCTTAGGAGGGCTAAACTGACGCTTTGCCTCTCTGGCTTCAGATAAAATAGGTTGAGGATTAAACTTCACATCCCATCCTACTGTATTGGCTTGCAGAAGAAATACTGCCAATTGTGTTGAACTGTCCTGTCTTGTACTGTCATAGCTAAATGTTGTTTATTTTGTTGGTTTAGCATTCACACACATAGCTCTGGCTACAACTTGTTGCCAATGAAACACAATGTTTGCACATCAAAGAAAATAAAATGAATTTGATATTTCACACTTCCTTACTGTAAGATAAACCTGTGAAACAAAGAGCACAGTTCCACTTTACTTTGAAGAAACAGGCCCTTACTGATTTTTCCTTCCTTATAAAAATTTGTCCCATGTTTCAACAGCCTTCCAAATCATCCTCTGTAAAGGGGCATTCCACTGTTTTCCACCTATGAACATTCAGGGGTGTGATTCTTCCGGATAATTCCGGAAATCCGGATTTTCTGACCTGAAAATGAAGCTCTCGTAAATCATGCAAATCCGCTTTTTTTTTTGGGAATATTTTAGGAGCACCATTTTCGGCAGTGCAGAAAGGTAGTGGCCCACACTAACTTAGTGTTGAGCCGGGAAACATGGCTAAAAGAGCTCTACAGCGAAAAGATGTGCTGGGCGAGCCGTCAGTCGGTGGACGCTAACAGAAGCTAGCTGGCGTAAGCTGACAGCTGACCAACGCTACCAAGTGATCGGCGGAGACAGGGAGTACATGTATTTGAAAGAGTCCGGCAGTTGTGGTAGACGAAGGTCCAGTCGGGAGATTGGATGGAGAGTCCACTGAAGTCCACTGTGGTCTGAAGGGCTAATCCTCGCTAGATCACTAGCTAGTCGGGAGGTTGACAGCTAATGTTAGCCAGCTGAAGCTAACAGTCGATCGATGGTGAGTAACGTACGTTACACAGGCTGGCAGCAGCACAGAGTCCAGAGTTGATAAGTGTGGGGTAGAAAGGTGTTGAGAATGACCAACACCTAATCTTAAACTTAGTGTACTTAATTTGCTACGACCCGATCAGAGGTTACTTAAATTGGGACGTTCAGTCAAAATCAAGCATGTCACCTACAAACGGGATCTCTGTTTGCAGGGTTCAGACTGGACCCTCCCGGTGATCATGCTGCTCTGGGGGACCGGCTGTACAGTGAGAAGCCGCTGCTGACCGGCGCAGAGCTCTGCCAGAACTCCGACTGCTGTCTGTCCGCACGGCCGTCTGACGGCATCAGTATTAAATTGAGACAGTTTTATTAGCGGTTAAAAACGTCTCGCGTTAAATAGTAGTCTAATTCGGTACAGTTGGTTTTAACGCCTGATGCGAAGTGTAGGCCTATAGGAGTACACATGAAAACCCTGAACAAGCAGCGTCGCTCTGCTCTGTCTTTCTGCTGTGCCCCATTCACGTAGTAGTTTTACACTATGTAGATTAAACTCTTAATCCGCGGTTCACATGTATGTATGAACTGTGGTGGTCCGTTACACTGTAGGCTATATTCAACATCACTGATTAAGTAGCCTAAGTCAATCCTACAAACAACTGGACTTTAGGGTCAAGTGTTGTTGTATCCGGCCCATGTCCCCCATGTGAAAGCCTCCTTACTAGACTACTGAATATAATAATATTCCATTATATTTTGTATTTTGAATTGTTACCTGCCACCAGAATTTTGTGATTTCCTTGCAATAAATATTGACATTTTTACCATAAATTGGTGCCTAAAAATGTATCAGAATGCAGGAATTGAAGTCTTTTACCCTCAGAATTTCCTGGGGGAGGACCCCCAGACCCCCTCCCCCCCCTGCTTTGTGTGTTCCCGCAAAGACAAATTCTGAGCAAGGAAAAACCCTGAAGTATAATCACAGATAGCCATAAAAAAACATTTAAATTGCAGAGTTAGAGTTATAACTTAATATGTACAGTGTCAACAGAGAGAAACACGGACAATTGAACAGACAGTGACAACATACATACTACATACCTACATACTGTAGAGAATGACAGTAACAGCATACAAACGGCATAAATAAAATTTGTTATAAACGTGCTCTTTAAAAAGTAGAAAGCATTGTTTGCCAGTTACATTAAATGTTTAAAAATCCGTAAATGTCCGTGGGTGGGGCTGCATGGGCGTGGTAATGTGGGCTGGTGTGGGTGTGGGTGTGGGTGTGGGTGGGTGTGGGTGTCGTAGTAAGGAGAGAGAATAGGAGAAGGAAGTTTGTGTGAGGTGGACCTGGTCACCACAGACCCAAATCTTCTCAGCTGTTGCTACTGTCATATGCTGTCTCTTCATGTGGCACTATTATTTATATTATAACAAGGTAATGCAATGTGTAATCAAGTGATGACTGATTAACAGTAATGTAAATGCTAAATGCCCTAATACCTACATATCATGTAAGACTCAATTTCTCCATTTCTTCGCACAAAACTCTCCAGAAAGTGCCATTTAATGGTTGATTTTTTTAAAAAAATGAGGGGGGGGGGGGCTGTCGCAGCGTCATGGGTGCGCTGTATATTTTCCTGCTTTTTTGTCCTTTGCCAATCACACCTATGAACATTAGATTCTTCTTGTTGACCCTGTATTGAAACTGTACTGTTGAAGTAAAATAGAAATCTGATCTGTTTGTTATCCTCACAAGGTATAGATGCTGCTCAGATGAGAAGATGTTTAGAGAATGCTTAGTAGATGTTATTTCCTTTCAAACATTTTTTGACAGCTTGATCTTGATCATGGCTACAAGTGAAAGCTCCGTCACTTGTTTTTGACCTGCGGTCACACGGTTTCTGTCACCCTATTTAGTAGAAGATTACTTCTGCCGTCTCTCCTTCACAGACTCCTTCTGTCCATATGAGCACGTTGCCACCTAATCCCTGCATGGCAGCATAAACTGGCCATGATTTCTCTAGACAATATCTAGTCACTATACATCATAAAGATGATTTAACACTGACAATAGTGTTAGAGAGTATCTGAACATTCACTAGAATTAAATTTGTAACTTTTTTCACACACTTTTTCTAAGTTTCAAACACACCTTGCAATCAAGAAAAAGATGCCAAACGCACATAAGGCCTCAACAATTATGTTAGAGGATAAGCACTGGACCAAACACTTTATCCATTCTACACTGTATGAAATGAAACATACAGTGTGGGACCAGGTGCTTACTGTAATCCTTGTTAGGCAGCAGCATATGCCAGGCTGTTCCTTTCAGAAAGGCAGCCAGAGGAAGTCAGAGCAAAGAAGTGCTAAGCTGCCCGTTCCTCATTCCCCGCCTCTCCTCTCTGTTATCTCGTGCCACTGTAGTGTCCGACTGATGACTGACCCAGAAACAAAGTTTGTCAGTCTGATGTCAGATACAAGATGCATGTCAGTACATATCTAAAATTCATTGCGTCCTTTTATTCAGGATATAATTATTATTTATTATCAGGGTCAATGTGATCAGCACAGAACACTTCCCCATGTCTCTATTTCATGAAAAAATAAAAGAAACACGGCCATTTTGCCTTATTTATTTATGCATCATTTATTGGATTAGCAGGCGGTCCACAATGAGCCAGTCATTATTAATGAATCAATTCTGAATTGATCGTGATGCCGAAACTGACGCCAATGATTCAAGCACTGCAGCCAGACAGAACACAGTTTTTCCTCTAATGTTACAAGCTTAGACTACCAAGCACCAGACACACATTTTTCACAGGTCTGGGTGAATATTCTTAACATTTCATCTCCCTGAAGATGATTCCTCAGGCATTAGAGATACAGATATGTACTGTACTTGGTATCTTTAAATAATTAATTCGCTTATCAGCTGGTGTGGTGAGAGTCATGCATAAGTCTGTATGTGTGTGAGAGCATAAGGATCTATAGTCTCGATCATTTAAAATTTTAAGTGTACAGTATGTCTTTACCAGCTCATGTTCAGCTACAGCATGCATTACATGCATGTGAGTGCACATTTACAGTATGTGTGTGTGCACATGCATCTGCGTGCAGCATGCCTAATGGTGTTTAATCTCAGGGAGGGAATATCCAGATACTCAGATCAAAGAGCTGCGCCACAATTGCTTACTCTCTCATTTGTACCCTGTTAATCACAAAGCTCTAACTTCTGACACTAAAACATGGTGAAGGTTGTGGTACTGTTTCAGTAGGTCACAAGACAGTCCTTTCCCCATTTATTTCCTTCATTCAACTTCCTCTTTTTTTTATCTCCCTGTCTCTTTTTAGATTGCTCTCTTCCAAAATGTGAATCCAAACTGGATGGCCCAGGTCAAACCTCAGGTAGGTCTGATTGTCACACAGTAATGGACCAATTAGGAATCTCCTTTCAAAGAAGAATTCACATTGCTCCATGCTAAAAATCCCTATGTATGTGTCTTGCCAGTCAGTGATTAGGAAAAAGGTTACACTTATTCTTATTTGTCAAATATCAAAATAGAATTCAAGCCGAAAGTGGGAACCAAGGTATTTCATGTTTAGAGGAGAACCGCTATAGGGCTGATGTTCGAAATGCTCTCCATTTCATAATGGATGAGACAGTGTCGCTTATACTGTATACTGTATGTATTTTTGTGTGTAAGAGGGATACGGAGCTGATACACCAAGAACACCATGTACCATGGCCCTCTTTAAGTAAAATGGTGTGTTCCATCAAAGCTCTTCTGCCTAGAATCCCATTAGACTCAAGCCTGTCTGTGGCATCAGCTAGCAACCATGACCTTGTGGGGTCACATCCCTAATACCCCCAGGACCTACATACTAAAAATACACCAAGTCACTCTCTAGGGTGAGACTTTTTGGGGTTATAAACAGGAAAGTCAAGTGACCCTTATAAGGGTATGCACAAATGAATTGGGCGTAGTTCCCTGGCCATAGATAGATTATTAAATGTAATCTCTCTTGGACTAAACTGCATAGTAAGTGTTTGGAGCTTTTCCATACAAAGTCTGATTTAAATTAAACAGACTTGTAATCTGTGCCAGGAAAGCTGGCATAGAGTGACAGAAAGTATGTTTGAGTTGTAATAGCAAAAGTGAAGACAAAAAAAACAACTTAAAAGATTTGTTGTGCATGCCATGTAAGTGTGAAGCAAGAGGAGAGTGTCAGTAATGGATGGGACACATCAATCATACATCAATTGTTGTGATCGCTCAAACATCATTGGGTTCTATTTCCCTCTGTGAACCCTATGTGTTTGACACTGTTTTGACCTGATGTTTTCCAATTGGGTCATTCAGTTTTTAATTGACGGCTTGATCTATTATTCCTACTTGCCAGAATTTGAATGGGTGTCAATGGGAAATGATTTGGAGATGCCAGCCAAATCCTGTGCACAGGCCTTTTGCCCAAAAACCCTTGCAGTTCATCCCTGAGGCTGACTCACAAAAATGAAGGCTGCAGTGGTGTGTCTTTGTATATTTTTGTTGAAATCGGAATAGAAATTCATGAGCAGCTCACTGTAAATCAGAGTAATCTGGTTGTACTGGCCATTTCTGGCTGATTTCTGACCCGTTTTTTTCCTGCTCATTGTTCATTTTCAGATACTCTACAAAATGAACTTGCTGTTGAATTAAATGTCGATTTAGCAAATTCTAAAATATTCTGTTGTACTGTAACTTGAAATTGCAGCTGTGCAAGTCCTCTGGGGAAAAGAAGAAGACTAATGAATATTTCACTTATTAGCTGATCTGGCACATTTTAAACACAAAGTGTGCTATAGGCCAAAACAGAACATTTATTATTTGTTCTTGCGTGAATGAAGGATGTGTGGTTTGTGTGTGTGTGTGTGTGTGTGTGTGTGTGCGTGTGTGCGCGTTAGTGGATGAGTGTACCCGCTCAGCAAGGCTGACCAAACATTCAAATAAATACACAGATTGTCTGGCTATTTTGATCCCTAAGTGGGAAAGCATTATTGTTTGTTTGGCTCCTCCCAACCATCATGTACTGCATGTATGCCTTTTTAGAGTTTTCTTTTCCTTTTTCTACAAAAGCTAAATGTGCTGCTCGTCTATACTGTTGTAACTTTTGGTCTTGCCTCTATGAAATGTGTTGGTTTTAGATTTGTTGTTGCTTCCATTCAAAGGATTTGACATAACCTCAACTGGGTATTTCCTGTTTTTAATCTAAACTTGGCTTGTTTGGCTAACATGTTTTGAGAAACATTGGTGTTTTCAGGGCTGAGACTTGTTTTGTTCATGACTGTATACTGGTGGGAACTCAAAGCTACATGTAGAGAGATCGCCTTGTCTATGTGGGTTGATGAGTTAGCAATAATGTATGACAAGGTATCCCAATATAGAAAATAAAGGCTGAAGCAAGAATGCCAGCGAGTTGGCGGATTGGAATTTTCTAACCAAGTCAAAGTTAGTTTTACCTTTAACATAGTTTAAATCCTCATCATTGTTTCTATGGTTACTTGCAGCCTAATATAGGCTGAGCAGTGATTTAGACCAGTGATTACACTGTCAGAATCAAATCTTTGGCCAAAACAAAGCTACAGTAGGCAGTACTAGATAACTTGCCCAGAATAAAGACAATACACATCAACAAGTCTTTCCCATAAGACTAAAACAAGGAAAAAGGAGTGAATAATTACGATCAGTGGTCCCAAACTAATGATGTAGGTGTATGATGTTTGGTGAAAGTGCAAATAGAATTCATTCACAGAATTGGAAGCCTGTAGGCCTTACTTAAAGGAGAACTCCGGGCAATTTTTACGTTAATCTTGATCGCTATAAGTATGTGAGTACTGTCGATAGCAAAAAAAAACTATCCGAATCGGTGCTAGCAATATGGAGCTGCTGCAGCTAATGCCGAGAGCTCCCACTTAGCTAAAACGGCACTTTTGGGGGCATATCATAAAGAGTGCCTTTGTGCCTCTTTAACAGACACAAAATGTAATTAAAATGTCTGTGCAACATGAACAGGGCCCTTACATGACAACAAGATGCGTTTTCAACTCAGACATTGTTTAAATTCACCTACCCTGTTAGCTGCTAGCTGCCGTCTGGGATGAGTGAGTGTGTTCAGCCAGGCTTCGGTAATAATCATCAAGCAGCAGTTCTGTGTGTATTTGTAGCATATATATCCATTTTGTGTGCGATCCATCTGGCGTTGGTGAATAGTAGTCTCTGCAGTGGCGAACTGTGTATTAGTTGCCTTAGCCAGGCTAGCAGGCCCAACCGGCATCCTTCTACTTCCTCCCCGCCTTCCCCGCCTGCCGCGGCCGACAGCAATCCACGGGTGCCCGCTGGTCTGGTGGATGTCCTCCAGAGGACAGTTCATGCTTTCGCAACAAACTTTTTGCAGCGAAAAAAGTTTATTTCCCCCTAGGTAAAAATAGGTAATTGAGCACTGTAGTGGTTATGATCATATCAGTGACTATGTAACTACATGGAAACGGGCCAAATGATGCCTGGTTCTTTTAAAGTAACAGCATTACAGGAGGCTGGCTGTAGTCTTGCGCTGAAGTCCCGCGGGAATTCAGTTGTAACAGGAAAAGGTAAACAGCAGTGTGCAGATCGGAGCTTAGTCTGTGAAGAGTGAAGAGCGGAGGTGTTCGCAAGGGAAGAAGCTTGGAGTAACGTAATATGGAGCTAGAGCTAGCCTTCAGTAACGCTATTACTGTACAAGAAACAGGCATCATTTGGCCCGTTTCCATGTAGTTACATAGTCACTGATATGATCATAACCACTACAGTGCTCAATTCCCTATTTTTGAGGGGGAAATAAACTTTTTTCACCGCAAAAATTTCGCCGCGAAAGCATGAACTGTGCTCTGGAGGACATCCACCAGACCAGCGGGCGCCCGTGGATTGTTGTCGGCCGCTAGCAGCTAACAGGGTAAGTGAATTTAAACAATGTCTGAGTTGAAAACGCATCTTGTTGTCATGTAAGGGCCCTGTTCATGTTGCACAGACATTTTAATTGCATTTTGTGTCTGTTAAAGAGGCACAAAGGCACTCTTTATGATATGCCCCCGAAAGTGCCGTTTTAGCTAAGTGGGAGCTCTCGGCATTAGCTGCAGCAGCTCCATGTTGCTAGCACCGATTCGGATCGTTTTTTTTTGCTATCGACAGTACTCACATACTTATAGCGATCAAGATTAACGTAAAAATTGCCCGGAGTTCTCCTTTAAGTGCTGAGTTACTACCAACTTCAACCTTTCTGCCAACATCATCATTGTACTTATACTAATGGGTTATCAGAACTCTGAAGTTGCACTAATTTACATTCCCATCACTAGAGCTGCATTGGCTATGGACATACATAAGACTGGCTCACACACATTTTATTAAATACACGTGTTTGATAGTGGGGAAAATGAACTATAATCTGGATGGGTTTTGTAGAAGACACTTAACCACAAAATCACAAGTGTCCCAAAAACACTGTTGCCTGCAAATGGATTTACAGACTAAACGTGCTTAGAGTAAATAGTTGGACTGTTCCCCAGATATGGCCCTCAGTCCAAGATAATCTGCAACAGTAGCCAACTGCATGTTCAGTCAGGATGATTATGATCTCTTGCTGCACTGATAATGTTTAGCATGCTTAGTATGGTGAATTAGATGAGAACGATTTGCAGTCCTTGTCTTGCTGGCTGAAAATAGATGAATATTTGAACATGAACAGAGAGAGATGGGGAGCCCTCTCCTCCATATGTTTCTGTTCAGTTTAATTCAGCTGTGAACTCAGTCTCTCATCTCTACCCATACTGAGCTTTCTGTGTGGTTCCTATTGAATTGGGCTTTGAATGCTAACCATGTGCACTGCGGGGAAACAAGCAGGCAGGCATACTCACACACAAACACACACATACACACACACACACACACACACACACACACACACACACACACACACACACACACACACACACACACACACACACACACACACACACACACAGTTCTAACTAGCGGAGGAAGTGGTTTTCTCTGGAGTTCATTGGATTTTTGTTTTTTTATTCTCCCCTGCAGAGGCCAGGGTGGGGAAGACTAAACTCAGTATTGTGTATTGTAGATGTGGTGGTGTGTGTGTTCGAGTGTATTTTGTTTACTCACTCTCTCTTTCCCTCTTTTCTCTCTTGCACCATATCTTTCTTTCTCTCGCTCAGTTGCTCTCTCTTTCTCGGTCCTTTTATATATTTCAAAAATGGTAGGCAATTACATAAGTTGAACCATATACAGTATTTAGCTGTAATGTAAGTAACAGTTCCATATCCTTTCCTGTATAGCACCTGAGGTGCGTGTTTAGTAATATCACAGCTTAACCAAGAGGTTGGCTGAACTTCATTTGAACTTGGCTTGCTTAAAAGCCGGTTAGGTGAGGGGCTGTCACCTAATTTGCATGCATGCACGTAAAGTATCAACCATAATTTGCATGAAGGTATATATTATATACAAGCTCTGAGCATCCACCTTGTGTCTACAAAAGAGTGTGTGATCACAGTTTACGACTGATATAGCTCTCAGTGAAGCTTGCACTGTGGCACTGGGGTTTGCATAGTAGTCTGAGGTTGACACCAGGTCTTACAACGGACAAGTTACGGCATGGTTTAGCATGGCATGTAAACCCTGAGACTTCATTATGTATTTACTACTATGGAAAAGGGACATTGTAAAGTATCCACTGTAATGTCCAAATACATGACAGCCTTTTAATATGATCTTGTTTTGATTTTCTTTTATTTCATTTATAATTTAATTGCAACATGTCATATCAGACTACAGCTGTCTCATTGGAACTACAGCTGCGCGAGCTGTAGTTCCAATGAGACAACCTGTAGGGGGACCGAAGGGGGTATGCCTTTAAAAGTCGAAATTCTTCATGACAGCTGCAATTTTGGAAATCTTGCACGCACGCATGCATGCACGCACGCACACGCACGCACAGAGGAGATGAGATGAAAGAGAGGAAAGCCAGTTTGACACCCTGTGGTGTCTTACACAGAGACAGCTGGACTCTGTACCAAGCATGTTTGTGTCATGTTTGTGTGTCTCTGTGCATGCAGTTCATTCAGATGTGCACATGGATGTGTGCATCCTGACATCGCCGTGTGCCTCTTTGTGTCTATGTATGTTTGTGTGTGTTCGTGCAGACGTCCTTAATTGGATCATGCTGTGGAACACTGGCTGTGTTGGTTTTAGAAAGAGCACAGCTTGCATCCTCCTGTCACAGGATATCAACATAATGATATCTGTTTAGCCAAGTAATATCTCCTGTGGCTGCAAATTACAAGACAATCAAATCGAAAAAGGTTGGTGAAAAGAAATCTGAAAACTTTCTTTGTCCAAACACTACATCAGTTCATTTAACTGGAGCTTTTTGATCAAATTTATCAATTTACTTATTAAGAACATGCACATTGTTGAATTGATGTTATTATATCACTGAATAAGGGTCTTTGGAGTTATTAATTGCTGAATCATTTAATGTCATGTAATCAGAATTTTCTGGGGTTATGGGTTTCCTGACCATTTTAATAAGCTTTGACTCAAAGCCCCAAATTCCACAATTCATGTAATCATTTATCTCTGCAATGTCTTTAACAGCTGATGAAAGAATGTCAAAATGTAAAAGAAGGCATCCACTGGGCAAGGTGGAAATATTATAATTGTTTTCTCTTTACCATCTTGATTTTTCAAGGGCATCAAATAACTAGATAGATAGATAGATAGATAGATAGATAGATAGTCTGTATTGTGCACTGGGAGATTTGTTTTCACAGTCTACACTACACATTGCAAAATAAATAATAAGTGACAAAAAGGCTTCAGGTGGATAGACATGTTATACACACTTTCAAAGTCAAACACCTTCAGTGATATAGCAGCACCAACCAAGCACCAACACAGGTTTACCTCATCAGCATGCATAGCTGAACCCGGTCCTCCATATACAAACGCACACATTAAATACATAAATACACCACCATGCTGTATGCCTCCATCTGTTGCAAACTGCGTTTTCCCTCAAGTCAAGACAGTGTGTTCCTCTGCACTGTCGACATCAGACTCACTGTACTTTTCATCACTCTCGTTCTCTCTGCAAGACGTTATGTTAATATTAGTAATGAAAGTGAAATATCTTATGGATGTTATACATGGACAGTGTTTGGATAAAATATAGATGAGCAGCGCATTGTATCTAATTTTCAACCTCCTTCTTTTTGTCTTTTATCCTCTCCTCCGTACCTCACTCTCTCCCCCCTCTCTTTGTCATTTACCTCCCTCCCCCTCCAACCATCATAGCATTCCTATTTCCCACATCATCATCTTTGTCCGCTCTCTCTCTCTCTCTCTCTCTCTCTCTCTCTCTCTCTCTCTCTCTCTCTCTCTCTCTCTCTCTCTCTCTCTCTCTCTCCGACCCTGGTCTTTTCCTGGAGAGCACTGATGCATAGGAAAGCGAGGTTCCACTCCATCACCTGTCCAATCACCACCAACCTCTCCCCTTTACACCAGCCAATAGCTTGCTAGAGATTGCCAACGGGGAGGGGCTAAGCATGAAGGGTGCATGCGCTCCTTTACTCGAGGGATATAAAAGATGCTTGGCTGCTCCAGGGACAGAGGAATATCACCATAATGCTCTCTCCATCCTTTTTGATGGATGCATTCACTGTTTTTGATGGTTGTGAGGATGGTTGTCAGGAGCGATGCTAATTCATTCTAAAGAAATTTTACTGGATTGATTTACATTAATTCATTCAAAAGATGAAATAGTGCATGATTTGGGGATTGTGTGATAGGATCGTCATATCTCTGCAAATACAGTAATAATTTGGATACCTTTCATGCTAAAATACTATAGATAAATGTTGCAGTGAAGATTGTGCCATTGACAAAAGGTGACACCTAAAGAAGGTGTATACTTGCAGTGTTGATAATGGAGAAGAACGCAGAGGGTAAAGGCTTCGATTCTTAAAACCTGCAAGTATTTTTCTTAGAGGGGGAGGTTCTACCATATCTAATGCTTTGGAAGCTCATATATAGATGGAAACCCTCCTGTGCTGTCATGCTGCTTGCTTTATTGGTCAGATGGTTTGAGTGCGGAGGGAACAGACACAAGCTGAAGACATGTCCATCCAGATCCTGTCTCCTGGACCTTGTAAGTATTTTATGTTTTACAAGGCAAGCCTGAATTATTTAACATTAGACAGTGGACAAAGTCAACACAGCAACAGTGATGCAAGGCCACACTTTTGACTTTGAAATGTTTTACATGTTTGTGTGTGTGTATTCACAACCACATACATAATGTGCATTTTAAAGTGCATTAATGTGTTGTGTTTCACTACCCACATGATAATGCATTTATCATATTGGTGAAACTTGTATGGTCCAATGACAGCATTTGGCTCCCACTAAACTCTGCTCTATACTTAGAGCTGCTTCTCGACAGCATCACAACTTTCTATTTTTGGTCTGCAAGCTAACTAATGAATGCATGTGAGTCATGTGGTCTCACTTCTCCTCCTGCAAAGGTTTGTGTTTACATGCATGGGGTGTGTGACCATCAGAGGAGCTGAACAGAAGAGCTATCAATGGCTTGGGTATAGCATCATACTGCCAGTGCTTTTCAACATAAAAGACAAATACATCTCAATTTAATAATAGACATATGTTGCTTTTAAAAGCCCTCCCAGAACCATAGATCACAGAGTGAAGACATGAACCTTTGAAATTGGCAACAGTCAACCCATGTAACCTTTGCTGAGCATTGGCCACTGAAGCCATACTGTAAGTGACACTTACATGGTGGGAAATGCTGTAGTTCAACAGTAGCACATCTAGAGAAGAGTCTTAATGTCAGTCAAATGTCTTAGTAATTTCAGCTCCCATGTGATACTGTTCATACCAGACCAAGTAGAGCTGTAGCAGCAAAACCCCTGAATGTATAGAACTGAGCAAGGGGGCATTCTCATTCTTATCTATTACATTTTTCCTTTATTAGAGGAAGGATGTGCTATTTCATCTTTCCAAAGTTACATTGTATTTTTATAAAGTGATTCTGATGAATATTTCAAGCACCTTGCTGATATTGACTCATCGGCTTTCTCTACTGTTATTTATTTAATACGATTAAATGATTAAAGGATAACAGCTTGTACCTGATTAACAAACAAGTAAACACGTCTTATATTATATTCATTCTTCTTTATCTCTGAAATAGCACCAGATCAGACATCACAGTTTTATGTCTTAAATTCTCTGGTTTTGCATCTTGGAGACGGTAGTTCATTTTTACAAATCATGACGAACATGTTTTTGACTAAAGAATCTAAAATTACTTTCAAATCCAGTGTTAGTGTTTTTAATGCAATAAAATACCAAGGCACATTCAATCTGATCACAGAGAGATCTCTCCCCATTTCCCTGATTATCTCATATGACATGAACAGTGAGTAATTTTGGTGAATTTTCTAATCAATCTTAATGTAATCTTGTGGCTGTTATTGGCCATTGAGTTGTTTAAAGTAATTTTATAAACCTTGCTTATAATTGAGAGATGAAAAGAGAGCAGTTGGAGAGTTTGGTATTATGACGTAAATTCATCACTACTTGTGGCTTGTGTGTGTCCCCTACTATACAACGTGTGTGTGTGTGTGTGTGTGTGTGTGTGTGTGTGTGTGTGTGTGAATTATTGAAAATAATTAACCGAAGAAGCTTGAAGTGAAGCATTCTCAGTAAAGAATCACCACTTCTTCCCAAGCCTCTTTCTCTAGCACTTCATAACCTTCCTTTCACTCATTGAATGAGAAGTTGGCTTGTTGTCCTCGGTTGGTCGATTAGGTGATAATTTAAGCATTGGAGCTGACATGGCGTTGCTCATATCATGATGTTCACTTTGGCCCACTCTCCAGGTGTGTGGCTTGTGGATTGTAAAGGACAAAAGCTAAATATGTAACAGAAAAAGTCTGTTTATACTGTGTATCTGAAACTGTAGTCAGCTGATAATAATGAAGAAACCAAGAAGAAAATACTGTGTCAGAAGGAGAATACTGCTGCTATGGACTGTTGTATCTGGCTGGCCCTGTGTTACCTTGTCATGGAAACCATTGAATTCACTTGTTTTTCTCTCAAGGCATGAGTAGCTTTATCCGTCAGTGTATGCAGTTCGTACTTCATAGGATTAGCAGCAGACGCTCTCTGTCATGCCCTGTTTCCATGATCTGTAAATAAGGTGTTTTTAAGATTAAGTTAATTTGAATTTCCCACGTCGCTGCAAATGACAAAGTGCCAGCACTGTTTTAAGCTATGCATTGTACAAACTGTTTGTTATTCTAGCCCTCAAACACTAGAACTGCACCCTGGGTCCTGAGGGTGATTAAATGAGAAAACAATCCAGTTATCTCTCCCTTTTCCCATTGACATCCTTGTGCGGACAGTGAGAGATGAGCTTCTTGGCCGTGAAAAAAAGTGTAGTGACCCATAAGCATTTAATATTTAAGCAGCCTGTCAATATGGATTCATCTGCAGCTGGATGATGGGAATAGGAGGGTCAGGAATCTTTGGAATGCTCCCTTCATTTGGATTCCTGTTCTCCTTTCTCTTATCCTGCTATATGTTATGAAGAGGTTTATATATTAAGATAATGTTGATGTAACCGCACTGATTATCAAGCAGATGCACTTATTCATGGTCAGCCACATTTTTTTTACCCCCCTTTATTTTCCTTCTCAGGTGTAAAATGTGGCAGTAAGTGAGTAAAAAATACTAGTGAATTGTGTTTTTTGAGTAATGTCCAAAAGTCAACCGTTGCAGTCAAATGCTAAAGCTAATGAGGGAATGTCAGAAACTGGGGATCCTCATATTTTCTTCCTACAAGACATTATGTTCTCAATTGCTATTTTAATCTTTTCTAATGTGTGGCTGTGATTATGAAAACTTTGAAAGGATATGTGGGCTTAAAGAGTTTATATTTGGGAGCAAAGTTTCTGGACTGAACATAGTCTAAGTCTTTCACACTACAAACCGTTCCTCCAGAAACCCATTGATGATGTCACAGATGCTACATACACGTTTTTATGTGTATGCTTTTATCTGTCCATGTGACCCCCTACTGTGTGAGACACAGTGTGCAGGGAGTTAGTATGTAAGTCCATCTCTCTCTCTCTCTTTCTCTCTCCTTAGAATAATGCCACTTCATTGTATTTACAGTATGCATGTATCACATTCATCTGTCATTCCCATAGAAAAATCATGCAGATAAAAACGGAAAGTATAACATGACTATGTATGGTATCCTATCTATATGCAGTTGGGGTGGAGTCCAGATTCAGATGTGGTTCTGTGTTGTTTGCTTGGAGTTCAGGCCCCAAAGTCAAAAAAGACCTACAATTAAATGCCTTGAAGAGAGCATCCTAAATTGAGAGCAGACGCAAACCATTCTGGAGAAATGTTTGTTTCTGTCTTTTTCTCTATTCCTGTCCCTACTCATTTTTCTCACCTCTATCTGTTTCCTTGTCTCTCTCAGCCCCCCCTTCTCTCTTGCAGGATGGTTAGAAACCGAGACACTTGGGAGCCTCAACAAAATATGAAAATAACTAGATGAGATCAAATTTGGAACAGTTCAGCAGTCTAAATTGGTGTAAAATATTTCCCCTCTGTAAATACACTGTAAAATCAACTGGTAAGTTGCAAACATACTCCCACGAGTAAGCAAAGCTTATTTACTTTATGTTGTTATTTTGGCACTGCAAAACATGATTATGTGCACATGAAATTGAGTATATTAGGCTCAATAGGCTTCTCCAGAACAAGTAAGGTTTCAGTGGCATAATGATTAGAGCAGAGAGCAAACATGTAACCTTTTTGCTCCCCTTAGTGGCCACTGGCCACTCTATCAGGGTGTTTGTGCACGCATGCATGTGTGTATCCATCCATGTAAGTCAGATATTCCATGCGAGAGTGCCGTGGCTCCCTGTTTGCATAAGCCAGTTGTTTTCAGGGCCGTAATAACAGTGGATAGCCATGGGATCCACTAGCCTCCTGGCATGGAGACAGGCTGTGGAGCCGTAGCCTGTAGTTCCCGGTCCGCTGTGTGTACTCAACAGGACAATTGTCTTTGTTGAGGTCAAGTCTAGTGAAAATCTATTCATAGAGGAACAGAGTGACAAAGAGACAAGCAGAGAGACAGGAGAGACGAGGTCAGGAAGGGTAGGATTGGAAATGACTGAGAAGAGTGTCAGAGAGGGCAAAAAGGGGTGAGAAATGAAGAAATAGAGATGAAGACTATAAGAGAATGTGAGAATGAGAGAGGTAGGAGGATATCAGATAATAGATGGATTTAGGAAGAAGACTTGAGAGGAGCAAAGGGTGACAGGAGAGGAGAAAGTGATGCATATGTACACTAGCAGCAAAATGCCACAGAAATTCTCTCTGCATACATATAGACATCCACAAACACAGCCATTCGTAATAAACAATAATGTTTAGAACTTCCAAAGGTATGTGCATGTGTGTCTTTGTGTGTGTCTTTGTGTGTCTCCCTCTGGGAACTGGCTCTCACTGCTGAGCTTGTAAACAGGAACTATCCTGCCTTTGGCTAGCTGGAAGCCCTGCAGGTGCACACAAACACGCACACACACTTGACAGACAATTGGATCCAGTTATTATAGTTTGTCTGTTTGCTGGATTTGTTGAGACAGAAACCACACTTTCCTGTATTAACACACTGTTAGAGGCATCAATTACAGATACTGTTCATAAAAAAGAAATTACAAAAAGGCAGCGAGGTTGCTCAGCAGTATTTTTGCAGTTTTGAATGAGTTTGCACTCATGCACTTTATTTCAGGTTTTGTTTATCTTTCCCTTTTATTCCAACAGCAACTGACACAGGATAGAGAAGTCACTGCTGGATTATTTTAAGCATCCCTGATATTTTTCTGTTGTTTACCATAGACAAGTTTTACAGAGACTCCTGTTTGCTACTTTATCTCCACAAAGTCAAACATTTCTAAATTGCAGATTCCACCGTCATCACAACACTTGTGTTAATGACTTCTCTTTATGTTAATCATATGTTCATTTAAAGTATTGTCCCTGAGGTTTGTAGGAGTAAATACTCCTATTCACAGAGCTCAGCTGTTGCTCTGTTAGTACTGCTGTCAGTTGAAGTCATGGTTTGACTGACCTGACAGTTCAACTGTGAAATGGGGTGATGGTCCTTCATGTTTTGTCCTACGCAAGAACACACTTATTGCATATTGTGCATATATACAGCATTTTCTCCTTTTGTGTTGTACAGTGTTTGGCAACAAAAGTTGGGTGCATTGGATTTCTCTCTAGCATTATTTGTTTATTTTTTTTACAGTGTGCTCCCTGTGTCGCTCTCTAAATCTCTCTCTCTCACTCTGGCAATGCTTCCACATAAGATGGCGTGTGTTTGTTTTTAATGAATGGTTGCTTCCATCACATGTGTATCCTGTGTTGTTTTTATCAGCCACTATGTTGATAGAGAGGTGGGTGACATGGGGCCCCTTGCCTTGATTACTCGACACCCCTGCTCTTTTTATTTTTTGGGCTTTCTGGAGGCACGTGATTATGAGGGGCAGCATTACATGAATGCTTTGTACCTTACAAGCAGACACCGCAATGTCAAGGTATATTTAAAAAAAATCTGTTTCCATCAACCTGTAGTGTGTCTTCTCTTTTTTAGTTAACTGGAACCTTTACTTATTATGACAACATTTCACACAATTGTCTGACAGGATAGAATAATGAAGTGATGACATTTTATGCTCAACCTTAGGTCAAAGGTCATGTTCACTGTGACATCATTATGTTCTGCAAAAAAACACTTTTCTGCCCATTATTCAATGCCATACCTAGGGGACAGAAGGGGAGATTATGACCATATTTCACATTTGGTCGGATAGTGAATTGGCCACACTTATTTTGGGTGCCCACAAGTTTTCAGTAAATTATATGAATCTGGGCAGACATGGATGTAAACAGCAACTTGACTGGTTAGCAAAGGCATACAACAATGAGGCGGTAATTCTAGTTTGATATGATTTGAATTTAAAAGTGCTCATTAAAACAGGAGGATGGAGACTTATCCTCGTCTTTTTGACTCTCATCATCTCTCTCCGACTCTCTGACATCATCAGTTCAAACAAGGGCGTAACTTTGGGTTCAACATTGGGAGTATTAAGATCTCCACTTTTGAGCAAAATTGAAATTTTGAATGCCAAACACTTCATTTCCTGCATTCTGGTGAATTTGTCTGCATCAATTTATGGTGCAAAATGTATTATTTCTGGCCAGTTTTGATTATTGGGGGGGTTGTAACCCCCCATCCGCCCCTGTAAATTACGCCTATGAGTTCAAGTCCATCTGCTTTGGGCCATTACTGTCTAAAATGAATGAGGGACAGCTGACATGGTTTTGTCTCGAGCACTTTCTCTCCTTCCTCTTTCCTATTCTCTCCTCTTTTGTTCTGAGGCAGTTAGTAACACTGGGGACCACAGACAAACACAGTCTTTACTCTCTCTCCCTTCTGCACCCTGCCTGTCAAGTGTTATTTGGTGCACTGTGGTTTATTGGCTTGGTTTTGTTGTTCGGGCGGGACAGTCGGCGCATGGTTTGGATGGAGGAAGCTGATGAATGGTGTTCCCTGAGCCGTACAAAGCGTCCTCCTCTCTACTTCATTGATGTGTTGATGCGACTCAGCTGGCTGCCCAGGGAGTTTGTACTGTATACTGTTGTGGGCTTACAAGCAGACAGATGCACATGAACGCTCAGCACTGAAAAGGGCTTTAATGCTTTCTTATAGTGTCGATCCCTCTCTCTCTCTCTCTCTCTCTCTCTCTCGCTCTCTCTCTCTCTCTCTCTCTCGCTCTCTCTCTCTCTCTCTCTCTCTCTCTCTGCTACAGTAACAGTGTAACATGCAACAGTTAGACAGTGTATGGCGGTCACAGAGGCAGGCTTCTCAGCCACAATGTTTTAGTAAAAAGAATATTACTGTCCTCTTGATCAATTCATATTATAAATGAATAAAAGATGACAGAAAGCAAATGAAGATCAAGGGGGTAAAGGTGTAATGAGAGGGGCCAAAAATTACAGACAGAAACACACAGGCACTGTGACTCAGCAAAACTACATTTAAAGTTAAGTTCCATTGGAGACTGATGATGGTAATATGGTTAGTCTATATATTATGTATAAAGCGTATCATAACACAGATGTAATATCTTCTGCCATTGCAAAATAAACAAACAAGTCATCTACAGCTGCAGAGACCTGACCTACACACTCACAAATCGGTTTGTATATCCCCACAGCTGACACCCCATGCCTCTCAGAGGTGACAATCCCTCTCAGTTATTTATTCCAACAGGATCATTCAGATATGTGACCTGGCCCACATGCATACACATACAGCAGGATAGACCTTACTTTCAACTCACAGAGACAAGAGAAGGCTGTGAACTCTCACACACCGAGTCAGGACATGAATGCCATCAACGTAACGCTGTTAGCTTTCAGCTTCGTTGTGCTTGAATAATAATAATTGAATCCACCAGAGAACAAATTTGGCACCTCAGTCTTGGGGATCGAATTCTTTACGAGTTGCAGTATATACCTAATCCACAGGATCACCACTTTTGGGAGCTCCTTTGTGTCACGTCGGCACACTTTGGATTGCTATCTGTGACACAGAACATGGCTAGTCTGACCATGTTGTTCCGTTTCCACTACATGGGCTTTCTGAAGGACAGGAAGGGTCGGCTGACTATGGAACCATGGCAGACAGCTAACAAAGTTGGTAGGTGGCCATAGACAAGGGACGTACAGTAGAGGGAATACTAGATAAAAATGTGAATGGAAATGTGTATGCTAATGTTTTTTGAGCATGTTTTGCATTGTATTGCAGCCTTCCCTATTATGTCAACACTTTGATATCAAGATAATGTGTTTGATGCAGCTCAAGCGCTGACGCATGTTAATCAAAGGAGTTGCTTCATGGCTTTTTTTGACCTTGCTTTTGAGCTCCATGTCACATAAACCCATTTTTAGAGTTATCGGAGCTTTCCTCACAATTTGGCCAAATAATGGTAATCCCCCTTGACTTTTCCTCTGAGAGACAACAAAGACGCTTACTGTAATTTCTCTCTAGGAGTAAACAGTAAGTGAGCTCTTTGTTTAATTTCCTCAGTTCAAAAGATGCCGGCTCCCAGTCAAGCAACTGTTTTGTGGAAGTGGATATGCATGAGTATTTCACTCAAATTTAGCCATACTCATCAAAGGGGGAAACAGCAAGATAATTTGGTCTCAATACATTTACGACCAGATGATGTTTGAGTGTTTTTGAGGTTTATGGACGTCATGATGGCGTAAAGGTTCAAATGTAAAACACATATTTATAAATGAATGAACTGATTACCAGTGTATGCCTGCTTCAATAAATGTTTTCCTATATTAGTTTTGCATCCCCCCCCCCCCCCCCCTTTTTTAAACAATTCTGATATTACTGTGTCAGAAGACTAATAATTCAAGAATTGTTGCAATTCATGTAACAAAACCTCTGATACAAGAAAACAAGATGAATGTTCTTGATGAGGTGTCCCAGGTCAAAGGCTCACAGTGACCAACAGAGTCTAAGTATTAGTCAAAGAGAAGATTACAACCAATCATCATTACCGTCTATTTTGCCAGCAAATCCACAACGCGACAACTGTTTGGCTGGCTTAACATTTTTTCCCTGTGAATAGCTAGCCAGGCACACAGGGGAGAAACTGTTTAATGCAAAGCAGCACTTGTTACTAAATCTTGTTTTGGGGAGGGGTTAGTGACATGGGGGGGCACAGCAAAGAAAAGCCGGTTGGTGAAGGCAAGAAGGAGCTGGCAGTGCTTTTGGATTTCTGCAGCTCAGTGGGTGGCAGGGGCGTTGGCCAATATATGGCACGGCTGTTGTTCAGTTGCCTCCTCGCCATACAACAATGGGACGGTTAGAAAGCTAGAAGTGGTAGGTTGATAACCGCTGTAGATCTGTGTAGGGTGTAGCGTAGGCCTAGTTTGATAGGGACGGTTCGGCGCAGGTTTTAGTTTACAATGGCAGTGCTGGATAACCACAGCTGGCAGTACGCCCAGGCTGGAAAAACCCTGATCAGACTCTCAGGTAGAGTAATCTCTATTATCTAAATATATTCTGTTGTTTTTATCCAGAAACTTGTTTAGTTTGATTCCTAACAGTAGAAGTACTAAGACAGGGTGATCTCATGTGTACGACTGAAATGTCTGCTGTCAAAGAACCTAATTAAATTAACAACAACTTTGGTAGAAGGATATTTTACAAAAACTCCTTCAAGTCTCTAAAGTTTGTTATTACTGTAAACTTAATGTTGTTTGTGTGTTTTTCAATCAGTGTGACCTCAGCACTCTTGATAAATAGGACCTAAAGTAATACATGCAGATATGGAAATACAGTGCTATCTTCACCTTGTACTCTATTTTGTTTCAATCAAGACACATGAAAGTGATTAAAAACAAATGATGCAATTTATAAAAGAAAATGAATTCCCTTTTATTCACTGTAGAATTTAGGGAGACCAAACTGACCAAATCACAGTCTGCAGCTTTCTAAAATCACTGCAGTATGACCTCCTGGTTCTAACTATTTTGTTTTGCCAAACCATTGTGGTTACAATATCGATGCTGTTGAAATCAATGAAAGACTGGTTAAATGATGCTGAATGATAGTATTTACAGCAGCTTATGGCATGGCTCATTTGATATTGTACTATTCGATTTTTTAGGTAAGTTTTAACATTTATTAGTTTTTTCATTCTCTGTATTCAGTTGTCTTTATCGTGTGTGTACTAGAAAAAAACTAGAACAGTGAAGATTAAAATTCTAAGTTCTATTGTAATTAGTAAGTTATGACTGTAATCTGTTTGAACATTTGTTATGCATGTGTAGAAACCACAAATCATGCAACTTTAACTATTTTCATTTGTGATCCTTTGGCTTGGTTTATCAGTAATCCATGGGCCAAGAAAACTTGGCACTGCAGTTAATAACAATAGTATGTCTATAGTATCTGTCTTGAGTAAATGATTGAATAACTGACTACTAACCCTAACCCTTAGACTGAACCTAACCCTCTGCTTATGCTCATTTTGTATCCTGGACACAAATTAGTTTGGTTTAAAACATGCATACTGTTACAAAAAGTCCTACTTTTAAAATGCCTGGTGCAATGCAGCTGCAGTATAGCAAATCCCAAGATAGCAGAAACAGGAACAACTCTCAGTATAGTGCAAACCAAATACAAAAGCCTTGCAGTGAATACTGTAATACTATTGTGAAGCATATAATGTTCAGTTTTCCTTGAGGCTGTGTCAGTGAAATTAAAGTTTCGATTGAATTTTTGTGGAGTTACACAAAATCCTGGAAAGTTGCTTTCAGTCAATGTTGCCGAGGCTGAGCTGTGACTTCTGTGATAGTGCAGTTTGCCTGAATAATTTTGACACATAATGTTTGTGTTTGCAACCGATTTGACTCAGAACAATGGCTAGTTGTTAGACTGTTGTATGTATGTGAGTTATTATGTGTTAAATGATTACTATAAAGTTCAAATCTCTGTACAGTAAAAGCTGTCACATATTGCTAATGTATGCCTGTGTGTGTGTTCGAGAGAGGGTAACTTTAGTAAAGGGGAAACATTATTTTCTTTTTACACACTTTAACACCATCCCTCATGATTAAGGTGTCCCCTTTTCAGTTTAGTATATGGGCCATTGTGCTCAGCTTGTTCTGTGCTACACAGACACAAAACTGATTTAGTTGCAATAGAATATAAATGGAAAAAAGTTACTTGCGGGACATACTGTACAGCTTATGTTTACTGAATGTTGTGGCTATACTATGGCTAAAAACAACCCCCTTGTTTGAACAGTTTGCAAGCCTGCGCAGCTACAGCCTCCTATCTATGCAGATCTGTGCCAGGTGTTGAAACAGGTCAACCAGGACAGCTGGTCTACGCCTTAAACACAGGACCGAAGGTAAACTATTAGACCAACAGTCCATAACATCAGACCGCCTGGCTTTTACCTCCACTTACAAATACTCTAATCAGGTAGCTAGAAGATACTACGGCTATTACTCTCAATAGAAAATGGAAGTGTTATTTGTCATCCTCTCTTGCTCAATCACCAAGACTTGGTGCCTGCAGGGGTAATGTATGCAGATGTCTGAGGAGATGACTTCCCTGAGGCGATTACGAGAAATAGTGATATTTATCATGAGGACAGCACTGCAGAATGAGATCACAACAAGGCAAGATGAGCGAGGATTTATAAAGCTTCTAGCATAGTTTAATTTAGAATATGTATCCCAAGACCTGGGACAAAACATGAAGTAATGGGTTTAAGTTCTTACTTGTGAGGATGACACAATCAATTGATCGGACAGGTGAACATTTTGTCCTTATAAAGGACATTTTCACTTTTATAGTAAGATCAATAGAAAAGTTGTTTGTCAGACCCAGTAAAAGTTAAGTAGGCCTATCAATGCTTTCACAAAATGTCCCCGTAATCACTGTTCAGGGAAATGAAAACTTGTCAAGTAGATTACCATCAAACTTTGTTGCAGACTTTTAAAACTTAAGACTCCATACACATGCAGACACTGTAGTTGTCCATGTTTTACGCACCCCAGGAGGAATTGTTACGCCAGTCCTTTTGTGTAAATGCCAGATAGATACAGAATGGAGTTGCTGCGGCAAGTCGATAATGACAAGACAAGTGCTTCCAATCAAAGGGCTGTTGCTTCAGTCCTCTGTTCCCGACACTGCCAAAAAGGGTTTCTCTCCGTCAAAAGTGCTGACTGTTGGTATAGGATTGATTCACATTTTCGTATTCTTTCAAATGTAGCCATGTTATGGTGTGTGGACACAAATCTCAATAAAAAAGACTGGCAAGTGACACAGAGGGTTGCCAATAGTGAGGCCTAGAGGGACACTAAGTATGTCAGAAGGCAATAGAGTCAACAGAGGGAGGAGGGAGGGGAAAATACAGAGAGAGAGAGAGAGAGAGAGACGGATAGGGTGGTAGGATGTTGCATGAGTTGAAAAACTAAGAAAAAAAGGGGATTTGTAAATTACAGACGAAGGTGAGGTTATTATTCAAGCTCACTGAGATGTGAAAGGAATAAAGAAACAGCTGAAGCACTATAATAAGAGCACATACAACACTTATATTCTGTCAAGGTTGATTACAACCTTAACCAGATTACAAATGAAACAACAACTACACACGCAAACAGACAGTCGCACACATGTTCTTGTTTGTACAGCATACATTCATCCCTGGGCTGTCTCCGGGGTGTGTGTGTGTTTGTGTGTGTGTGTGTGTGTGTGTGTGTGTGTGTGTGTGTGCGTGCGTGCGTGCGTGCGTGTGTGTGTGTATAAATGAAACAACAACTACACACACAAACAGACAGTCGCACACATGTTCTTGTTTGTACAGCATACATTCATCCCTGGGCTGTCTCCGGGTTGCGCGTGTGTGTGTGTGTGTGTGTGTGTGTGTGTGTGTGTGTGTGTGTGTGTGTGTGTGTGTGTGTGTGTGCGTGTGTGTGTGGTGTGTGTTCAGCAATGCAGTATTGTGAGAGCACAGATGTAAGCACAGGACAGCAGTTCATTATACAGCATTGAGACTGCTTTGATTGTCTCCTTTACTAGTCTCACAAACAGCTCAGTGAAAATCACTCACTGGCTTGTCTAATACTGCTGACCATTGTTTATCTTAGCATTGCTCCTTAGCTGCTCACACACTGTACTAAATAAGAGTTATATTTAGGGTAGATTAGATTTATTGTACGGAATGTTTTGAACATGATTTACAGAGCTTTCTGTTCTCTCTGCTCTGTAGATGAGTTGTTAATTCTCTGTTCAGCTCTTAATCTATACAGTTTATTTAGGTGAAGCTACTGTAGGTGAAGTGTTATTCTCAATTATAAAATATTTTTACGCATGACATTGTGGTCCAGAGTTACATTTAAGGTATTTGGTTTGAGTAAAAGTTTGGAAATATTATTGAAACAATAACCCCATTTGGCATGCATTTAGATTAATGCCTTCACAAATTTGTATCATACAAGCATGACAAAAAAAAAATTTACACTTTCCAATGTGTCACTGCCAAATAATGTGTTTTTTAAAATTATGTGAATTAGATACAACTTAAAACCTTATTATCTGTGTGTTTAAAAATACCTGAGATGGTTAAAAATAAAAACAGTGTGCTTTAACAGAAAAACTAATTCATTGCATAGTTTGTTGCTTACATTTGTGTTTGAGCAGGAGAATGTTATGTAATAAGAAGTGATCATGGCTCATGCTAAAACGATTTGTCGATAAACAGTAAATTAAATAACAACCAGCAAAAATACCAAACATTCTGTAGTTCTTGTTTCTCGAATGGAAAGATTTGCTGCTTTTCTCTCTCATATATTGTTGTAAATGATATGCTTTGGAGCATGGGACTGTTGGTCAGACAAAGAAAAACTATTTGAAGACGTCAGCTTGTGAACTTGTGAGGGGCATTTTGTACTATTTTTGGACATTTTATAGACTAAATGATTTAAAAAAAACAGACATATTAATGAAACTACGAGCGTCATTATTAGTGTTAGCTACTTATCATGGCCTTAACCTTTAAAAAAGTATTTGAAGCTGGTATAGTGACTCCATATACTGCTGCTTGGATTAAACAAAATGCAGGAAGAAACATAAAAACTGTTCTATAGTGGTGGGACGGCATTGTTTTCTCTGAAGGCGCCACACTGCACTTACAGATTGAACATTTAAGCACAGTGTACCATGAGAATAGTTTTTGTTTCCTACCCTTCCCATTTGTTATGACTTATTCATACCCTTTTTTGCTGTGCTTAGGGGTTATATCCAGGTCGAGGGGTTGCGGTAGGAGCAAAGTGTTATTTTTACTGTAAGCCACACTGTAACAACAATATGAGAAACCCGATGAAAGTTGAGCTCACCACAGTCCCCAGGCACCCTGCCAGCTCCGGCTGAAGGTCACAGAACTAGAGTAAAGTAGAGGCTGCTAGAAGTGGCTTTGGATCTGAGGGAGGGATTGACTGTGTGTGTGAGGGATAGAGAAATAAATAAATGAAAAGGATATACTGTTGAAGTGAAAGAAAGATGGAGAAATAGAGCCAGAGGTAGAACAGGAGGGAGATAGAGCTCTAAGTTGTTTATCTTCTCACCCTGTGGCACCGGGGCAACGTACGCTTGCTGTTATTCTAGTCAGGGTTGTCACACAGGGGATGTGACAAAAGACCAGCTTGTAACAGCCAGTCACATAGACTAGGATGAGCACTCATATTGCCCACAACAACATGGTTGGCAATGGCAGCCTGATATACCTTCACAGTAGGGGGTTAACAGAAAAAGTACACAACATGGCATATTCAAATGGCAGATACAAGTCAGCACTTCAGTTCTAGTACTAGTGAGTTCAGTTTGAATGTTCTAGACCGCTCAGTATTTTTGTTTGACTTGCTTTAAGCGCAACTGAAAGATCTGCTATCAGCTTCTCCCTGGTGATTTGGATATTTAGGGAATAAGAGAATCAGCTAGACTTTTCTCATCCTCGAAAATTGTGTGTCTTACCACCTCAGTCAAACAAAGTTGATTGTAAAATGTTGAATATCAAAACACAGACTTTAACAACACAACACAACATAAGAGTTAGCTGGTATTACTGCGAACACTGTAGACCCTGTGCTATTCTTGGTGGACATTCAGGGCTAGAAGTTTCCTGGAAGATAATGATGTTACTTTTCTCAGAGTGAGATATCAATTGTGTGTTGTGCTGAAATAAATTCTCCTGAGAATCTACAGTGGCATGTGCCCTGCTTTCTACCTGGGTCCTGTTAAGTTTCACCAAAAAGTGGCACATCCCTCTCTCTGAGGGAGCACTATTCTTAGAGCTCCGCAAAGGGTCTCAGTCTTACTGTTACACATTGAAACACAGGTCAGAACACAGGCCCACGTATAAAAACACAAAGTTACAAGTGTATGCCTGCTTAGAGGGATAGACATTCTGTACACACCTGGCCATATACAGTAAGGCTAATGCACACACTCTCTAACTCGAGCACAGTAATGACTAAACCAATCCGCTGTCACACTTCCTATGTTTCTGCACTGTTCCTCAAAGCTCCCCACATTCTTAGCCAGTCCAAGTCAGGCTTAACTGAGCCAAACCAGGCTGAGCAGTGTGACAAATGCCTCGCAGTTCTCTCTTTTCACTCAAACTTATAGTGAGTTTAACATACTGGCCTCTGACCCAGTAGTGAAGTATGAAAGAGCCATCTGAAATCCATCACAGTCACATGCACTGTAAATCTTTGTATATACAGCTATGATTACAAATAATTTGAGCAGTTGTCCATTTGTTGCATCTGTACATTGTGAAAGATTGCTGAATTTGTAACTGCTTGGTATAAAATACATTCCATAGTGACTACTGCTCTGAATCTTTGGATCTCACCACAGTTGTCCTCGCTGGCAGCTGGAACGGATGTTATCAGGTTTGTGCTGAGGCAGTCAGGAATTGTACTGTAGTATTTCTGCAGTATTATGTAGCAGTCCTAGTCTTTTCTGCTGTACTACACATACAGCCTAGCTTGTAATTGCTCTGAGTTTGAGGTTACGAGGTTATGAGCCAGAGGATTGCCATCATGCGGCTAGCCAGGCTGTGCAGATGCACCATCTACAGTCTAGCCTGTGGTCTAATTGGAATTGGATTGGAAGTAAAGGGATTGGCACTATGCACTGAGGCCGTCTGTTCAGATGTGCTGTGGATAGACAACACAAATATGCAGTTGTGTTCATTTTGGGGTAATGACTTAGGATTAGGATGCTTGTAGGTGAAGAAATTGGTTGAGTTTATCCCTGCACATGTTACAATTTTGGTCAGGGGTTTATGAACTTTTTCCATTCGGATCTAAACTTGGTGCATTCATTCCCCATTACATCTCATTACAGCCATATAGAAACAAGTCTGTAAACCAGTTTGGATCCTAGAGGATGCAAGATGTTTTCAGTCTGTGGTGTGAAGAATTGGTACAAGGCACGAACACAATCTGTTCTGTAGCAGTGTATTCAGATCCGCCTTTTTTCAGCCGTTTTTACTCTAATCTGACAGCTTTAGTTACTAGTTACTTTACAAATAAAGATTTTTGCAGACATAACACATGTAGTTTATAAAATACGATGTTTTATTATAAATTAAACTACTACTGTTTTGATCGTTTCTTAAATGTGAGGATTTTTTTTTGCATTGAGTACTTTTACTTTTAATACTTTAAGTACTGTACATTTTCCTGTTCATACTTACATACTTTTACTTAAGTAACATTTTCAATGCAGGACTTTTACTTGTAACAAAGTATTTTTACAGTGTGGTATAAGTACTTTTACTTAAGTAAAGGATCTGAATACTTCTTCCACGACTGGATGTAGGACACAATCCTTTGAGACAAGAAGAAGAGTCCTCAGTCCCATGCATAGGCTCAGTCATTCTGGGTCTTCAAGTTAAATGTAGGCTTCAATTTTGTGTCTTCACCTTTGTATTCTGTGGTTGTGTGTTTGACTAGAATATTGCCGCTGAACCAAAGGGGTTGGCTGACTTTTGGATTACATAAACGCACACAATTAAAATGCTGCCATCAGTGAGCAGACACAGTTTGAATTAGTACATAATTGGGCAAACTGTAACTGTTATTTCCATGCAAGCATGTGATTAGACAAACCCTGACTGTACATCTAATGTACATGAGTGAATTATCAATTATAGCCAATGGTGGCAGTTTTACACATTTGTGTGAAGCAACTAGTGTCCATTTGTCTCCAAGTTCTGTTTTGCATTTTTACATTTACAAGACAATACATTTACTTTATGGCTTTTTCTTGCAGAATTCCACTGTTTTGGACACTGAACTGTTATTACATATTTATTAAATTGAAAAGAGCTACAATAAGAGGGGGACATCATTCAACAACTGCCTAAATATGTAGTGACAATTCAAATATGACAAATAGTTCCACTCTTACACTTCAAGGAAGTGCATAATAGTATATCATGCATTATATGTTGTCAAGCCAACCCAAGCAAACGTCTATATGATGTACTATTATTGTCCCTTTGATGAATGTATACACAAGATGTCTCCCAAATCTACAGAGAGAATGAGAGCATAAGTGCACATGTGACTGTGTGTGTGTGTGTGTGTGTGTGTGTGTGTGTGTGTGTGTGTGTGTGTGTGTGTGTTCCTGCCAGTGTACATGTGTTTCATGAATGACAGGCTGTCATCCGCCACTCCTGCATCTTTGTCTGAATTATCCATTACCTGTCATGTGCGCAGTTGATCTCCTCATCTCGCAGTCATCACCTTGTATTTCCTTGTTCCAACGGACAGATGTGTCACAGTGAGCACTGAAAAAGAAATTACTTTCTACCTTTTCTCTTCATTTTCTGCTTTGAATTCTAGATTTAAAAAAATAATTATTACAAAAAAAGCTCCCTGTAAAAAAAAGGTATTTCTTGGACAAACGCTATGCATTTCGCCTCATTTTACATGCTACTGAGTGCAGGCTGCCAGTAAAATGGATTGCTCTCATTATGAGTGTGTTATGAACAAGCAGTCTGTGATTGAAAAGCTTTATTTCATGCTCGGCAGACTTGTAAATGAATGGTTGTGTGTAGTCAAGAGAGGAGATTGTCGTGTGTGTTCTGGTGTGGTAGTGTGTGTAGCGAGAGGCGATGATGGGATTTCATGAATCACAGTGTGCAGGGTAATACTTTACCTCTGCGGGATATTGTATGTTTTATTGCTGCATATAAACATGACGAAAATTAGAAAAGGTTCTGTGGTTGTATGTGTACTTGCGGCATTGTGCCTTTTTTACTGTGTTGACATCACAAGTAATGGGCCATCATACCGTGGAAGCAACTTACTCTTCACCAGCAGCTGTTTATATGTTGCTGTTCTCTATTTTTTATGATCATACAGTATAACACTTTATATTGAATTTTCCAATCTGATCTTCAAAATCCAGATTTCCAGGATTAAGTTGTGGAACATGTATGACAGCTACATATGTTTCTAGCTTACTGCATGCAGCCTTCCACATAAACCCCAAAGCATGTGTGTCCAGCCTTTCTGCCAGACACGGCCTATGTCGTACAAACTGTAGTTTTAGCAGGGCTGCAGCATTATAACAGGTCAGTGTTGGCTATCTGCCAGGGCCAGTATCTTACATAAACCACCACAGTGAGGAATGTGTCTGGGCACACTTCACAGGAAACACACAGACATGTACTAACACAAAATGCAATGTTTTTTTCTGCTTGGGCCCTGTATTGCTGATTTTCAATGCACACACACACACACACACACACACACACACACACACACACAGACACTCATTCTTTCCAGCTATAGCCATGCTCAGTCCTCCTTTGTTCTCTGTGTGTGAGAGACAGATAGTTTGGATGAGAAACAGGTGCAGCAGGTTATAAAGAGACACTCAGCAACAGAGAGGGAGATCATAAAAACTATGAGTGTGGATTGTAAGGGCTCACTCCGCTGTTTAGCCTCTCTCTCCTCTCACCAGAAGTGGAACGAGAATGAAACCATTATTGCTACCTCAGTCCCATCTCCTCTCAACTGGTTGTGACATTATCCGTGAGTCAGGTTGTGTCCAGTCTGGCCACTTTCTACAGTGAGCTAATGTGCTGTCATCCAGGCCTGTCTGCTACTCCTAACTCCCTCAGACCATGAATGAAATCAATATAACAGGAGCCAATAAAACCTGTAGGGGTTATTTAGCTGTCTCCCTGTCTTTCTGCAGTCTCCTCTGTCTGTGTTATTATCTGTCTTGCTTTACACTGCAGTTATGTCTGTCCCCATATTCTTCGCTGTCTCGCTAGAATCATTAGCAGCCTGTGTCTGTTCTTGTCATTTCATATCACACACTTTTTGTCTTTGTCCCTCTCCATTTCAGTCTGCCTTTGATCCATTTATCTATTTATCTATATCCATTTATGTAGCTTCCTGCCATTCCCTCTCTGTCTTTACTTTGCATTCTGTCACATCTCTGTTTTTCCCTTCATATCCTCAGGTTGTAACTCACTTGCAACCTGGAAGAAGTAATCATAGGTTTAATGATACTCATGTTGAAAAATGTCTTAATTTCACAGTTTTGCTCTCTGCTTGTATCAAGCTGCGGGCTGAAAAATACTGCAATTTTGAGAGCAAATACTCAACTTTAAGTAATCACTGGCTCCTCCAGTTTAAAATGAATTTAGATTCATGACTGACTTTCTTTTGAGGGCATTCGGTTTATGTATGTGTGTGTATGAGCGCATGATTAAGCACTCGGTCTAGCCGCTATCTAATTAGCTAATTTCCATTCATAGTCAGTGTGATTAAATGTTTATATCATAACTGTCAAAGCAGCACAGTGTTTATGTAAAGTTGTTGGCTCTTTCTTCTACAGTATTTGTCTTTCCTTTTGACCCCTAAGTCTGTTTACCAAAACAGAGCCTGAAAAAAAATATATATATATATATTTCTTTTTTTTTTTTTTTTTTTTTCCTGGATAGTATTCATGACTAAGATTTGCTGTTAGCATGCAACTTCAAATACATGTTCCTTTATGTTTGCTCGTTTGCTTATGTAAAGTAGTATATTGTGCGTGTGGTGTGTGGAATGTGTGTGTGTCTGTGTAAATGTGAGAGAGATGACTCACAGCTCAAACAATAGCTGATGACATCACAAGCTGATTGCATCTGCATAGAGACAATTCAGTGGTCAAAGCTGTCAATATCATGGCTGATGGCTGTATTTTTTACTAACTGAGGCATTATAGCTTTCATTGTGCATTGTTATAATGAAATTGTCCTGAATACTATTTTTGTTCGGTTTGTTTTATAATTTGGCAATCACAAAGTTATTCATTGTTGCAGTGATAAAGAATATGTAATGTTAACCAAATAAGAATACACTGCATTTTAACAGAAAAAAGGCATCATCATATACCTTACAACTTGGAAATTAAGAACATGTGGCATGATATTCGACTATATGGTACATCCCTACATTATTCCGTTCAGGGGACCATCTAAATCCGTTGTCTGACTGCTCTACTAAACACACTAAAGAGATAAAAGTCAGTTTGTGTGTGTGTGTGTGTGTGTGTGTGTGTGTGTGTGTGTGTGTTTGTTCCCTTATTGGCTGTAGACAATGATATGTTTCAGAGGCTTGATTGAGGTCATCTGGATTAAAACAAGCCGTTGGCTGGGTCAGTTAAACTTAAAGCATCAAACACTGACCAACTCACTGACCAGCGCATACTAAATATATCACATGCTGCTGGCCACATTGGTGTAAAAAAACAAAAAAACAAAGATTAAGGTTGGTGTAACTGTTGTCACTCTGCTGATCAACTGGCTGTTTCCATTTCTTAGTGCTTTGATTTAAGTTGGGAGCCTCCTTCCTTGCTGACCTCTCTGTTTTTCTGTGTTTCAGGGTTTCATCGCAATGAGGATATGAAGGCCATTGATGTGCTTCCCATCCTCAAGGAGAAGGTTGCCTTTCTCTCAGGTCAGATTATACTATACTCATAAAAACTGCAATTCACTCTTTTTTTTCAATGAAGAGGAGTCATTGTAGCTATTGTATACCTATATTGCTATAGAGACCTTGCATGGTTCTTGTTATGTTTGCACGCTCATATTTATCAGAAGAGACAAATGCAGGAAGAGATGTGAAGTTATCAAGATAATTTAGACAAAAGCAGCGATTTCAGTGTCGACACCTTTGTTTCAGCAAGAAAAACATCTTTAGTTGTTAATTTACAGTAAGTACAAATAGTTCCAAAATCATACTCTTGGTCAGAATAGGAACAAAACACATACACACCTTTGTGGCTCTTGTGCTTGAAAGAATGATAGTTTAAAAATGGGAACACATACTGCATGTCCCCTTAAATGGCATAACACAGCAGCCTGGGTATGAAAATTCTAGCTTCTCTTTATGCGATTTCGACTTCTTAGATTAATTAAGTGCACCCACTTATTTCTCTGAACTGCTTCTGACTTGTCATGGTGTTAACCTGACCTTTACCCCATTAGTGTTAACTGCATGGACATTGCCATAATTGTGAGTGAGTTTGAGAGAGTGTTTTTCTCTGTTCATAATAGTCGGTGTTGCTTGTTACTGCAGCCTGACTGAAAGGCTATTACTAGTCTTGTCATCGTGCGACTAATTTGACCCCTGACTCTTCAGTGTGACTCAGTATAGTCATGACTTATTCACAGATGGTACCCATACAAATTAGCTGCTGTCATCTCAGAGAACTACTGCACTCGCTTTACATCTTTTTGGGATGGTGTTCTGAAGTTATGTAGTCCTACGTAAACACAGTAGCATCAGACCAAGCAGTTAAAGGTAAAATAAATGTCTTAAAAATGTGTAAAAAGCAGGGGAAAATCCAGGACAAGTTGCGAACAAAGAACTTTAACGAATTAAAGAAAAAATGTTATTGACACCACTCTTCTCTCACCTTCTGCTTGGGTTAGCTCTGCTGCATCCATCTACATGGAAAGTAGCGGTTATTTAATTACTTTTTTGTTGTTTGATTTCTATCCAAAGGGGGCAGAGACAGACGTGGAGGTCCCGTTCTCACCTTTCCAGCGCGGAGCAACCATGACAGAATACGATCCGAAGACCTGCGCAGGCTCATTGCCTACCTGGCTACTATTCCCAGGTAGGGAAAATGCACCCTCAACCACACGTACACAGGGTTTCAGTGGAGGATTCATACTTTTTCAAACTGTGAACATACACACTCATATGCACTGACTTATAGACCCTAATCGTGATCCAGGGTTGATTTGAAACAGACTCCTCCTCTTGGCCTCTTATACAGTCACACACACACACACACACACACACACACACACACACACACACACACACACACACACAGCTTTTGTGTCAGACTTTCCCACCTTGCTTTGATTTAAAACGCTGAAGCATGACCTTAGGCTACAAAGAGCTGGGATGATTTTATTTGTGATTCTCTGAGAAGATTCAACTCCCCCCCCCCTCTCATTTCATCCTAACTCTCTATAAAAAGCTATTTCACCTTTTTGTAGGTTAGCACTCGTTCCTTTTAGTAACTCTCCTCTAAGTTAGAGTGGGTCAGGTCTACATGTAATTAGACAAAGTGCCATTTAGATTGCTGCTTATTTTTCTCTTTATGTCATAAAAATATGTTGTCTTTTCTTCCCGGTTTCCCTGTTTGCAGGAAGCATGTAGCCACAGGATGTTCTTGCAGGGTTGTACTCCATGGTGCTCTGTAGTTCTGTGCATTCTGATGTTTAAGTCTAGAAGCACCTTTCCTTCGCATTTAACACTTAGCTCCAGGCTGTTCTGTTTGGAGTCAGTTGTGATGAGCTTGGAGGGAAGCTTGCACTCTTCTGTTCTGCTGCTTCTGATCCCTGCACTGCGCTTTCTAGTGCTTTACAGGTCGAGTGCTAGATTTGTCTTGAGGCAAGAGGTGGTCCAGATCAGTTATTGCAAAAAATGGGTCCAGGTTTCTTCTGGGCTCCTTCACTTTCTGGGATGTGCAAGGCAAAATGAAAAATAGTCAAGGTCTGCGAATATTTCAGTCAGCAGTAGTCAGTATGATGCAAATGTTTGTATTATGATAGTTTGCAATTCTGTATCAAAGTCCAGGAACTTACTGTGCTTTTGCCTTCTACTTTTGTGTTACATTAGTTGGTGTTCAGTTTATATTGCAGACTAAGCTGGATAAAACAGTTTCATGTTACAAATGTATTCTTTATTCCTTCCAGCTTGATTTCTTTTTCTCCTGTCTAAATATTTCTTCCGTCTTTAACCTTTTTTTGTGACATTGTCTCTCGCAAGTCTCTCTCTCTCTCTCTCTCTCTCTCTCTCTCTCTCTCTCTCTCTCTCTCTCCTCCTCCCTCCTCCACGCTGTTTTTCTCTATCCATTTGGCCGCTGATCTGTTTTCAGAGAGTGAGGTCAGAGTGAGTTAGAGCAGGAGGGCCTGCGTCTGTTTCTGTCTCCTAGCTAGACACATTCAGATTAAAGCCTTTAACACTGAGAAACAACCTTTTATGGACTTATACAGCAGCAGGACTCCTGGTAAGCAGCAGTGGAAATTTAAACACTTGAATGTTTTAACTATTTTTTTTTCCTCCCCCAGATGCTCTGGAGATTTGCATGAGATCTTTTGACTTTAAATCTTTTGGGTATTTTAGCAGTTAGATTTTTTACAATGAGTCATTTTTGTTTTGTGGCTTTATAGTGTCTTTATTTCTGCTACATGGGCAATGGTGTGACTCAATAGTTTGACATTGTTTCTTTCAGCTCATTCAGGTTTGCTCAGTTGCAAATCAATCACATCTGATCATTTTGTTGTGACTTGTTTCCCTAAGCTGTCCTGGCTTCAAGTTAGCATAATAAAATCATTTAGAAGCAATGTTTTTCTCATGTGTTCATTTGCTTTTTATCCCAGGATCTGACCTCTTTATTTCTGTGTTTTTTTTCTGCAGTGAGGAGGTGGCCAGACATGGCTTCACAGTCATTGTGGACATGCGTGGTTCTAAGTGGGACAGCATCAAGCCTCTGCTGAAGATCCTCCAGGAGTCCTTCCCGTCTTGTATCCACGTCGCCCTCATCATCAAGCCAGACAACTTCTGGCAGAAGCAGAGGACCAACTTCGGCAGCTCCAAGTTTGAATTTGAGGTTGGTGAACTACTTCTAAGACACAAACCTTATTATTTTAACATGTTTTGTTGTTGTAGATGTTGTATATGAAACCATTAGTATTATAGTCTCTTTTGAGTATGCAGGTTCATGATTATTGTTTTCTACAAGAGATGGAGGTATTGGTAGTGCTCATTACATCAATATAGTATTTAACTGTATATATGATTAAGATTAACAATTTTGTTGTAACTTATTGCTTTTCCAGTTAGTTTAGCATAGCCATTAGTCTTAATTTATCAGCTCTAATTGGATTGCTGCTCTGTGACAGTGGCACTGTTCTGTCCCGTGTGGGCATGTGGTGGTGGTATATTTAGTCCTGACCCAGTTACTATGGTAACAGGATATATAGGACATGGCGAAGCATTGCATCCCAACAGTAGTGAGTTGGGTTTGGACAAGCCAACTTGTTTTTTTTTTTTTATGTCAAACATGTACTGTATTTGAGTAGCCACAATGATTGCCAAGAGGTCCCCAGTTTGAGTCTTAGTCTGCAAAGTTATAGATGGGGGAAGTGATCAAGATGACTCTTCCTTATCAAGTACTGTTGAGCTGGTCATTATCAAGAAATGCATTCATGATGTTTTAATTGCACAGCTCCCTGCTGCCAACGTGTGTAGGTTCACACCTCAAACTAGGTTACTATACGTATAGTGTGTCTAAGTGTTCTTGCAGTTTAAAAGAAGCTAAGAAACTCTCCAGTTATTATGGCATCAATAGAGAGCCGAAGTCACGCCCCTTCCGGTGGACCTCATGGGACCTTGATTCGGAAAAAATATGAACGGTAGTGAACGGGGAGAGGCAAATTATTTTTTGATCCCGTTTGAATTGAGCCATGGATTACAAATATGATGTTCGTCAATTTAAAAGATAATTTTTCAAACCGAAGAAAGTCTCAGTTAGCCGTAGGTTTGTCATATGACCACTTAGTTTTGTGTGAAACCGGTCAGTGAACTGCATCTCTTGTCTCACACAATTTACGTCACCTAGCATGATGCTCAACTTGCTTGCTAGCTAGCTAGCTTGGCTTTGTTCCACAACACATGTAACGTTATCTTACCTGATGTGTTTTATCCAGTGTTTTCAGCAGATAAGCAAAAGAACAGGCAAGATCCGCTGCTCATTTGAGTAACGTTACGTCCCCGGTACGATACACACAGACATCGTAGCTTCAGCAAGACGTCATCCATGCAACATTGAAGTGGGTAGTCTTTCTAATTACGTATTTTCACAGTCTTATACTTCAACAGTTTAACAATAAACTGAGACTTTCTTCGGTTGAAAAATTATCTTTTAAATTGACGAACATCATATTTGTAATCCATGGCTAATTTGCCTCTCCCCTTTCACTCCCGTTCCTATTTTTTCGAAAGATAGGTCCCATGGACCAGAAGTAGAAGACTTCAGCTCTCTATATTGGAGAGCACTCATACAGAGTCCAAACCCAAATCTGACCGTTTATTTTGCATTTTCATTGTTTCCCTTGCTTAACTGAACCTCAGCAATGTCTGTTTTTTATTTCCTTAGAGTTTAAGTCTGTGTATTTTCATCTTATTAACGATAACATGAAAGCTGCTTAAAATGTCTGGAATGTTTTTTTTTTTGGGGGGGACACCCCACCCATCTAAACAGTAGACATGTAGAGCCACCAACTTTGCACATTCTTCTCCTAATCTAGGTTTAACAGTAGGAAATATGATGACAAGTTAACATTTGATCAGTTTGGAATATTGAGATGATGATGATGACTGTGATGAGGATTAAATTGTGGTGGTCTTTCTATCTTTGTCTCCCTCTTATCCTCCCTTTGTCTTGTTCACTTCTTTTCTTTGCCTGCATCCACCCTTCTCTCCTCGCTTCTGTCTCTGTATTGTCACTTTCAACTTCATTTGTCCCACATACACCCACCCACACACCAGACGGTGATGGTCTCCTTAGAGGGTTTATCCAAGATTGTGGACCCATCCCAGCTGACAGCTGACTTTGAGGGCAGCTTAGAGTACAACCATGACGACTGGATTGAGGTTTGGGAACTTTCTTTTTTTGTTCTTTTCTTCTGCTCTTAAAAGTCACACAGAAAGACACCAGCCTTTGAATTAAGGCTGTTTGAGGTTAAGAAAACAGCTCTGTTCCTCTTAGCAGAACTTTATCAGAAAGTCTTATATAATTAACCAATACTTAATTAGTTGAAATGTAGTGGTACTGTTAACTTTCATTCCAGGTGCGGCTGTCGTTTGAGACCTTTGCCAGCGATGCAGCGCGGGCACTGGCACGCCTTGAGGAGCTCCAGGAAACCTTGTCCCAGCGTGATCTCTCGCGGGACCTGGAGGGGTCTCGGCGGCTCATGGAAGAACATGCAGGGCTGAAGAAAAGGGCCACTAAGGCATCGGTGGAGGAGCTGGATGCGCAGGGACGAAGGCTGCTACAAAGGCTACAGTTACAAACTGCAGGAGGTGGAAGTAGCAGTGAAAGCGGGTACGGTAACCGCAGTGGCGGAGCTAGTGGAGATTCCAACGACCATCATCACGGCTTCCATGCACATGCGGACGCACACAACCTAGTTACTAAAGTGACAGGTTTGTTGGATAAGCTGCATGGGACACGCCAGAATCTGCAGCAGCTGTGGCACATGAGGAAACTGAAGCTGGACCAGTGCTTCCAGTTGCGTCTGTTCGAACAGGACGCAGAGAAGGTCAGAGTATTCTATTCCATTCTATTCTATTCTCCATGCTATTAGCATTGTGGTTGGCAACCATTTTAATTGGTTCCTCGCTGTGTCCTTATGTTCTTGACCTTTGGTGCTTTAATGTTGATATGCGCCAATGCGCAGTTTATTTCTTGATATGACCGCACAGGAGCTAATCATGCATGTCAGTCTTAGCCGGGTATTTGAAAACATTACAGTAATCCAGAGATTTAAGTCCTCAGATCAACTTTCATCTCTTTGGATCCCAGGATAGTGAGGCTATGAATGTATACAGTATTGCAGATGAGGTGCATTAGTGTACTGAAAGTACTATACCGACTACTATTGACAGGAGGTTAATGTACAATATTCTGATCATATAAATTCTTATGTTTTTGACTACCTGTTTATCTTAAAACAAGCTTTTTTGGTAATGTAAGATATTATGTTTTTATGTTTTATGTTTTTTTGTGCACTCAAGCCATACTTTATATCTTGGTCAAATATTATCTGAGCTGTGCGTTTGTGTGCATGGAAACAGAGAGGAAATGAAAGTGTGTGCCTGCATGTGGTCAGTGTTTCAGAGAGGGTGATGTTGTGTGTCTGGAGCGGGGAAATGTAACTGTGCAGAGCTGGAGGCAAATGCAGAGGCTGGCTATGGAAAGTGTTAGAGCTGTAATTAAACACACCTTTTCCATACACCAAACATGTAGAGAGAGGAACATACTGCCACATAAATGTAGGGTAAAGTGCAGCTGACACTACACGCAAACACACAGAGCTTGTTCTTTTGTTCTTACTTATTACAGAGGAGCTTTAAGATGACTACCTTCTCGAACTCAGTGCAGTGATGAAAGGCATTGGTCAATTACAAACACCAAACAACAGGCCCTCTCTTATTCTCACTGCTGTTGCTGCGAGTAAACACGAGCTGGAAAGACCCTTTTCATTTGTAGTGCATTCTGTAACACTAACGGCATTTTCTCCCCCTCTTTGTGCGTAGATGTTCGACTGGATCATGCACAACAAAGGGCTTTTTCTCACCAGTTACACGGAGATCGGAGGGAACCACCAGCATGCTGTAGAGCTGCAGACCCAGCACAACCACTTTGCTATGAACTGCATGGTAAGACATTGTCTTTGTCTCTGTCGTGCACACACACATGCACAGAAACACACTGAGACACAGGCGATGCAGTCACTAACTATCATCATTACTGTCATTCACAGTAACAAGCAAATGCCTCCCACTCCTGTACAACCACCAAACACACACACACAGACACACACACACACACACACACACACAATCATGCACCTCCTCTTTTGTCCCGAACCATCCTCTCCCTTTGGGCTATGACTCGCTGTAGACTGATACTTTCTGTCCTGCCACTGTCTCCCTCATATTATTCAGCTGTTTTCCACGCCGCCTCAATTCTGCCCCCTCTGTCATGTCTTGTCACAGTGCTGTTCCCATAATTGACCCATATTACCTCCCTGCCCCTCCCATGGCTATGTGCTGCCCTCTGCTGCTCTGCTCCGCAGCCCTCCCTGCCCTCCCTTTCCTTACTGTAGTTTGTGGAGCTCTGCTGCCGACTAATGCGTGCAGCTGACGACATTATGCTGTCTCGACTCTGCAGTCTTACAGTGCTCTGCGCTGCTAGTTCTTATCAAAACCTTTAACCCCTCATGGTCTTGCTCACTAAAAACATACATCATCAATACCTGACCCTTCCTGTTTGTGTTTGTCTTCCGCCTACTACAAACCATACGCTTCCCTAATTCCTTATCACAATTCATCAGTGACTGTCACATTGCATCACAATGCTATACAGTATTATCCCTGTCTGGCAGAGCTAACTACTTATTTAAACCAAGCTTTAGTTGATATCTATCAAGGATGTACAGGATGGGCTTGTTCAGCAATACACGTTACAACTAAGAACACAAAAAAACATGTTCAGACTATTACCTCTAATCGCGACAAAAACAATCGACCGAAAAATGTGTCAAATCACTGATATTTCACTTTTCCTGTGATACAGTAACTATTGTTGGTGTGACAAAAGTGTAGCCAAGGGGGAGAAGGGATGTTAGGAACCGAGTGCAACGAGTGGTGTCAACATCAGGTCCCAGAGGCAGCTTAGCTGACCACACAAAGCCAATTGTGTCAACACTTGAGTCAGGTTGAGATGGATAAAAAAACACTGAGACAAGAGTAGTAGAAATGACAGATGGTACTGCATTATACAGTCACACATATATTTGCAATACACTAGAAACATACACACATACAGTACACAGGCGGGTACACTCAGAGTGACCACCGGCCTCTCCACCCATTCTTCCACAGGAAGCAGCGTTTCCCCTTCCTGTTGCTGGCTGAATGGAAATACATAGTGTCAGAGTGTGTGTGTCCTTTTGTTTCTGTGTTCCCAGTAAATGTGAAAATGTATGGAAGAAAAAAACAAGATGATACAACACAATTACCTGAACATATGTGTGCCAGTTTCCACTAATTATTGGCATTGCTGGTTTTAAAAGATGTGTTGCCTTCACAGTGTTGCATTGTTTTCATTGCTTTTAGCATGGAAATTCAAATGAGCTTCATCAACTTTAAATTGACAATTAAAACCAAATGCTAGTGGTGACTGTTTGCAATTATGTAAGTGATAATATGTCATGCACAATACGATAGATGGAGTTATGTTACTGTTATGCCCCCTATGGGAGGCACTTAAAAAATGCACTTTGGGAATGAAGGAGTTTCTCAACCCTATTAACAGTTAAAGATATATGAGTTTTATACCACTGCCATTTTACACCTGGTGAGACATTTTGTGATGTGACCACTGTGTCGCAATTGTGCGAGTGAACCGGTCATATTTTTGGGTGAAGAGAGAAAAGTAGATTTTCTTGGCTTTGCAAAAAATAAAAAAAGGAAAACATTCTTTTACACTAACAAACAAATGTATTGGTGAACTTTTTTTACACTGCCCTGTATATGGACAATTTGGACGAATTGTTAAAAAGCAGGACTAAACATAAAATATCACACCTGTACAAAAAATAGCACACAATAATCCCAAAACATAATCTAAGAACATATAATGATATCAATAAAGAATAATAAACAAAGTATTACATGGTTATGGATATGATATGATCTGAACAAGTGGTTGTCCCTTTACATTGTAGATGTGTTATTTTTGCCCTTAGGGAGAGTTACAGTGCTTGTGCAATTCCATGAGAATGGGATGCTGCAGTTTCCACCTTCCAAGATCTTGTTACCCAGATGGAACGATCCCTTTTTCATTTGCTGCTGTAAAGGCAAATAAAGTTGTTAATTAAGATTGTGCCAATTTATACCCCCAACTTTTTAATACTGTATGTATATGTGTGCACACATGGACACACATACATACAGACAGATCAGCTAATCTATTCCTCACCTCAAGCACGTCATAATTTAGTATGAACAGGTCATGACCAGTTATACAATCAAAGTTGCCTGTGCTGGAAACGTGGTATAGTGATCTGGAGAGCTTTGTCAGGTTGTCTGTAAAGATGAACAGTTGAGAGAAAATGGTATTTATAACAAATTTCACAAATCATTTTTTTGCACAGTTTGTTAAAAGTAATCATTCTGAATTTCTAGCTGTTAACATGAGTCATATGTTCAATGACCACTCACCTTTTTCATTTTTCAACATATGGTATTGCTCAAGTAGAGTGTTGACCCTTTCCATCTGTATCTCACAACATCTCTGATCTGTTAAAAGAGAATATGTAAATGTTTTGGTCATTTTAAAAGAAGTCCCTTTTGTACAACTAATTCAGGTACGACCCCCAGCAGAGTACAACTTAAAACTTAAAAAAAAAAAACTCCTTATTTTCAAATATTAACCTAGGCGGGCTTAATCAGTGCTATACATTAATACAGTGTAACATGTATGTAGTACACTTTTTTCATCTTTTTTTAATTCTGGAGAAACATATGCTGCATCTTTAAGGTTGTGATTTCATAAAAGGAAGTTTGGACTCACAGTAGAAGCCCAGACCAAGCAGCCCTCCCAGTAACAGAATACACAGCAACATCAGACACAGTATAGTACGCCTGAGGAAAACTAATCAGAAGATAATATAATGTTATTATACTGTAATATACCAGTATGATAGTGTTTCGTTTGTCTGCATTTTCTTTTAAAATTAAAATTAAAATTAAATTTTAATTTGAATCTTTTTAATTCAAATTTGTACCTTACCTAATTGGGGTGTTCCTTGTCCTCTGTTTGCATTTATTGAAGGTCGTCGGATAGTGATGTATCTTTCAGGTAGACTGATGGGTGGCTGTGCAGTGGTCGGGTTTTGGTTGTTTTGCGGTAGTCTGTTAGTTACAACTTTCCTTAATTTCAACTCTTCTTTTTTCTGTCCTATTGAATCAGGGCCTGATTCAAGTCCGCTTGAATCCTTATTTCCTCTTAAATCAAGATCGAGCGTATCTCCGTTTTCATAAGTGTCGTCATGTTCCGACCATTTATCAGCATCCATTGTCATGTATTCCTCATCAGCACTGTCTGCTCCTACAGGACCCTCCATTGTTGAATTGCATCTCCGTCTGTCTGTAACTATGTGTGATATGTTTGGAATACTTTAAATACTGTATATCTGTCTTTATACTAATGAGGGACTTCATTGGAAGTATCGGACAGAACAGTCACCCGCCTAAGGCAGAGGCTCCGCCTCTCACCAACCTTGTTACATTTTGCATATGTACCCATTAATAAAATCTTAAAAAGACCGGATCACCAGGTGACAAAATAGAGATGCATATTTAACTAGGGCAGTCCCAAACGATTATTTTTTAAACGATTAATCTAGCGATTATTTTCCCATTGCTCAATTATAAACAATTTACACAAAATAAATTTCAATAAGGTTCAAATCTCTATTTATTAAATTTGTTTTTTAACACTGCACTGTTCACGTAAAATGAATTTTTAGTGCAACCTGAAGCCAGATGTAGGCTATCAATCCAACAACAAAATAAAGTCACTTTCAGGAGGAATACAAAAATAAAAACTTAAAGTAAACAGAGCAAGTGCAAAAAGAGTAGTCTGTATTTGCTTTTTTTAACAGTAGGTAAAATAATGAATAAGCTCTTGTTTAACATCTAAGCTCTTCTCCCTTTAATCTTACATTAAAAAAGTGCAATTTTAGCAACATATGAAATCTGATGTATCAAATAAATCCAACATAAGGCAAGTTGCAGAGTGTCTAATATAACAGTCTGTAATCGATTGGGTCACTCATGATGATGGTAAACCAAATCAACGGACTAACGTACCGTTGGGCTACTACTGGGAACACATTCCGTGTCACTCTGTTGATAATCGTACATGTTTGGGAGTATAGCCTAGATCAGGCACAAAAAATCAAGCCCGACCTTACCGGAGCCCGTGCACGTTGTGTCCGAGCCCGAGCCCGATTTTAACCCGACAATTTTTTAATATGTGGGTCGTTATAACTGACGTTATAAAGGACTCATGAGATATCTGAAACAATTTGGCCTGGTTGCGCAATTATCGAAGACAGTGCTACAGATGGGGGAGACACGATTTTAACACAGTTTACCTCACACTCAAGTCAGTGCAGGAGATATACCCAGACCTACGGGAGAAGCTGGAGAGGCATAGCTTTCTCCCCACCCAGTTAGGCTAATAAAGTAATGATTAAAAACACACAAATGCTTGATCAAGGTCCCGGCCCGGCACAAGGCATTAAGAGTAAAATACTCCCACACTTTAGAAGAGCGCGTGCAAGCCTTTTTCGCAACGTGTTGTTGAACTCGCGAGGAATCCATACTTGCGCTGTTGCTGGAGACAGCTATGTTTTGTTTTGTTTTACTACATGTGATGCGTCAACGCAAATTATTTGTGTTCGAAGAACAATGGAAAACACTGGAATTTTCCTGAAGGCATGGGGATGATTTGCCTGCAATTTGTATACAGAAGATAGTTGTAGAGATAAGGAATAATTTAGTAGAACTATGTGTTGTAAGATAAGAAGTCTACCAGTGAACAGTGATAATAATTCAAAGCTGTGGTTTGTTGGGATGGCTTGTTGTTGTTTAGCAGGAGAACTGGAGACAATGACTACAAAAAGGCAGATCTGGCAAAGAATTATGTCAAACTTCCAAACCTAAAGTTTACTTTGTGTGGTGCTGACACACAATTGCATCAGTGTTGCAGATAATGTTACAGGTTAGGGTTTTATACAGATATGTTTTTTTCTTTCTTTGCATTCCTCAGATGCAGCTTATTAATGAGTAGTAGGTGTACTCTGAAAAGTCCAACTAGTGGATGTCAGGAGCAGCATGTTTTCTCAACTCTTCCTGCCCTAAGTGACACTAATGCATGAGCTGCATTGAGTGAGCTGGTCATAACTTCAGGAAGTAATTGGTTTTTATACTGTTTGGCCTTTAGAGTGAATTTTGAAAAATCAGATGGGGGCCCCTGGGATGAAATCTTATCAAATGGGGGTCGGTGGTGCAATTTGTGTCAGTTGACATAACATCAATTAACATATCTAGCAATGGTGAAGTTTATTGAGGACATTTGTTAATCTTATTCTGTAATTCATTCACAAAGCCTTATTTGTTTTCCTTCTCTAGATTAATTGATTTCTGGGTCAAAAGTATTGCCCTCCTCTTTCTCTCTTTCTGTCTTGTCTTTTCTTCTTTTCTCTCTCACATCAGGTTTGAGTTAGGAATACCTTCTCCCTACCTCTGCCCTCCCCCTCTCCGTCCATCAGTTTGGAATTAAGGGTTTTACCACCCAGTGTGTTCCAGTAGACCAGCCTCTGTTATTTAATCTAATTCATAATGATCTATAGATGGCTAAAAGGCCGTTAGGCTTTTGGTTGTGACTGGAATTCTGTTCTCTCTTTCTGCTCCAATCCCCTCCTCCCCTATATGTGTATATGTGCTTATAGATGGATGTTTTCCTTGAGGTCCTTTTGTATCCTATCCAAAAATCACCATAATTTCCCATGGTAGTACACATAAGATCTATAGTAGCGTAGAGATAATTTTCTGGTTATATTTAATTTGTGATCTTGTAAAATGTAAAGTAGGATTACAGTAGTACTACTGTGCACCACTGATATTTTGTGTATCATGATTTACCTACTGCTATGTGTTTGAGAAGAAATGGAATCCCTTGATTTCTCATTTGAGCCATATTTTGAAGCACACCACTGTCTCTATCATTGAGCCAACATCAGACTTAATATGGTGCTTTTACTGTATGTGTCACAGTGCCAAGATTTTGCTGGATTTTGTACATTGGAAAATGTCTCTGCTTGGTTTACATGCAAAACTTTGAGAGAAAAAGACACATCAGAAATCATCCCAAAGCCTTATTTAAACAAAGCAAAGCCCCAATCCAGTGCAACTTTTATAAAAACTCATAATGTGTGTTCTTAGAATCACCCAGCCTCTGTCTGAGGGCTGTAGCTAGTGTTTGCTTCATCTTTCCTCACCGTTGTGATTGAAACAAGCAAACTAAGAGCCATAATAGGCTCCAGGAGCAGTAATTGAATAGAATAATAACAGGCTGTTAACACAGTTGTTAATTAGCGTTTGCTGATCCGTGCCTATCTACACAAGACAGCTTGGAGCCCATATATTAAAAAAGACTGAAAGATATGAGGCAAATGGGTTTATTTTCATTATTCACAGGGGGCATGCCTTCCAAGTGAATTACTTTTTAATGTCCACACGGTGTGTAGATGGGGTAGCTTATGACAACGTATTGCATGTATTGACTTTTTATTTCTCAACTATAACTTGCGGTGTAGGTTAATGTAATTGTGGCTACTATATTTCACAAACACACTTTGATTGCTTTGTAGAAATACAGCCAATGTTGACTGTTTGAAAACATGGTTTCAGCTTCATGCATCATGGCACCCAAAATGAGACCGCAACAATAATTAAACTGGCTGCCTGTTGATTTACCTGGGGCAGAATGCCCAAATAGTAACATTACACTGAAACACATTGTTTATATGAGTCAGTACTGCCTCAGGTCAGGTGTCTTTAGATTTAAACCACTGCACTTTGTTTGTAACAACTTTGTTAGCACACATTAGTATTCACGGATAATTAAACAAATTATATCCAGTTTTTTATTGAAGCAAAACCAATTTTGGTATGTATTTAATCTATGTCATCTTGCTTCTCTACCTCTGCCTTGAACACAGAATGTGTATGTGAACATCAATCGGATCATGTCAGTAGGAAACCGGCTTCTGGAGTCAGGCCACTACGCCTCCCAGCAGATCCAACAGATCTCAGGACAGCTGGAGCAAGAGTGGAAGGCCTTCGCTGCAGCGCTGGACGAACGCAGCACCCTGCTGGAGATGTCTGCCAGCTTCCACCAGAAAGCAGACCAGGTACAGACACACAACGACAATAGACACACAGAAAATCAAGTACAGTTCTGATGATGTCAAACAAATTATGTCTGTGTGTTACAATAGATGTGCATTCTTTATTTAATGATATGCACAAAACACATCTACATATCCACATACAATCATGTAGCACATATGCCATCAGTTTTGACTCAACAAAAAAAAAGTTTTTTCTAGTTTATACATGCACACAGCACATACTGTCAAATAAGAGGTGGAATTGAGCATAATTAGATCTATTACAGAATGTTAGAGGCTGACTTGTGCTTGACTTAATAGTTTAGTATCCACCTTTTTGATAGTTTTATATACTTTTCTTAAATAAAGATAGATTTAAAGAGTAACATAATAATTTGGCTCCACTACAATTCACAAGCACTATAGTTGTAGTATCTCTAATAGACCCAAAAGACCATTTAAATGATCAATACTGTTTTACATTGTTTTGCTTACGGTTGCAGTAACAATGCATTAGTTAGTGGTTGACACCTTCTGTTGTTTGCTGAGTGGCCTCTTTTCTGTAAGTCTTTAAATGCTCAAGACTTCCTTGTAAGCTATTGATTTTTTTGTTGTCAATGTTAGTGGACAGAGCAGCATTACAGACAACCTATTGCATTTCATGTTATTTTATTTTTTTTAAGATCAATTTTTTATTGTTTTTTTTTATATTTCTAAACATACAGAACAGACAAACACAATTGAACAAGAACAACAACCCTCTCCCACCCCCCACCCTCTGCGGTCTCAAGGAAAGAAAACAAACAAATAAACAAAAAACAAAAACAGGAATCAGGAATCACACCTTGCCTAGTCGCTTTCCTCTAATTCTTGTGATGCTGAGCATAGGACTGATACTTGTATTTCATGTTATTTTTGAGACAAAATAGTCTCTGCTGTTGGTTCACTTAGTTGCTAGAAAGCATATTTCTCATCAGTCAGGCTACAGAGACTCTTTTCTATTATACCTTCCTAAAACAGAATAATAACCTTTCAATCATTACTATATCAAAGCCTTCTACAGTGCTCTCTGCTCTGCTTTTTTGTTGAACTTTCCCTCTCTCTTACGTCAGTCTCTCTTGTTCTCTATCTTTGTCAGCCTTCCTGTTTCCAACCATAACAGTTTGGATGCCAAAACCTTTATGTTGAGCTAGTTTGGCTGACAGCCGATCAAGAGCTATCGTAATGCAGAGTCATTGTTTTTCTCTGTTTTTATTGGCTTGAGGTGACAGTGTTCAGTAGGGAGCAAAACTGTGTCTGAACTCCGCATGCATACTAATAGCATTGACTGGGTTAGTAATAACATGTTAGTATGCACATTTTTGAGATATTAAATATGGCGTCAGTTGTCACTACACAATCAAAACTGTTTCATTTTATTCACTATCTTGGTTTTATAGAAACAAATTCAGTTGTGTCCTTTTAATAAAGTCATTATAATGTTGATTTTATAATGTCAACCAATTAGCAAAGTTGCTGTAGTTTTACAAAGTTACTACTGCTTTGATATAAAAGCCCCGTCATGCATACACAATGGATACTGCATTTTACATACCAAATAACATGCAGAAGTATGTACTGTAGTGTGTTGTACAATAATAGTTTCTTTAGAGACAGCTAACGTTTGAGAACAAATCAAAGCAAACATTTAGATGTCAAATCCTTTCAAAGACTTAATTGGCCTGTGGTTTGACTGGCTGTCCACATCTCAACTCATTATGCATTCGGACAGAACCGACTGTTAATAACATGTATATGATATAATGGTTAAGTCTTTATATCATTGTATTTATATATACATATATGTATGCATGTCTGTGAAATACAACGTTTGTGTTTTGTGTGTTCTCTCTCCAGTACATGAGTAAAGTGGAGCCATGGTGTAAGGCATGTGGTGAAGGAGAGCTGCCCTCTGAACTCCAGGATCTGGAAGACACAATCCACCATCACCAGGGACTATATGAGCACATCACAACCGCATACTCTGAGGTCAGTACACACATGCACACAAGTGAGCATGCAAAACACAAACGTACTATATATGCAAATATTAATGCCACCTCCGCAGATCTTTAAAATAGGACTGACAGTTATCCAAATCATGTATTCAAACACATGCTGTCAGTACAACACAATACAAACTCTACAATATAAACTCTTTCCATGATCCATTTATTTGTGTTAGTTAAAATCTAACTAATGACATAAAACCAACAATGGAAGTAGATGTAGGTCGAGAGGGGAAAAAAATTGTTTCCACATAGATATACAGTACATGTATATGACATGGAACAATATATATAAAACAGAGGTTATAGTCATTTTTAAATGTGTTCAGCTTGAAAGAAATGAGAAAAGTACTTCCATAATTAGTACCCCTTTATCACATTGATAATTGACCTCAGTTAGTGAGGGGAAATAAAAAATATTTTTTTAGGTATACCAATAGATTTAGTTATTTATTTTAACCTAATCAATGTGTTCTCTCCATTGTAATTTCTGCTCATTGAGGAATCAACCAGCTGAGACTTGAGGCATTTCATTATTCTCAAGTGAGATACCTGAGGATTTTTTGCAATATGTCAAACTACACATCACCTTTTACAGGTAAGCCAGGATGGGAAGTCTCTTTTAGACAAACTACAGCGACCTTTGACCCCAGGAAGTGCTGATTCATTGATGGCATCAGCTAACTACTCCAAGGCTGTGCACCATGTTCTAGACATCATCCATGAGGTGCTGCATCACCAGAGGCAGCTGGAAAACATCTGGCAACATCGCAAAGTCCGCCTGCACCAACGGCTGCAGCTGTGTGTCTTTCAGCAGGATGTACAGCAAGTAAGAGACACATACAGACATACAGAGACTACAACGAGACCTGCGCAGCTCTCCTGGCTTCAGCAAGTTTTGTTGTGCACACATGGGCAGACATGCACACTCACACATGTACACAGCAAAGACTACAGTAGAGACTAGAGAAAGTGCTGTCTCATCTAGAGACCCTATGTTCCAATTAAGTACCCTGCCCATTAAAGCTGTCTATATCTAGTCCATTAAGTAATGTAAAGCACTAACAATGCAGATACCTATCCTATACACACCTATCCTTCCAAACATTTTTACTAAAATGAATCAACTTATTGAGCTTTTCACAAGACTTTGTGGCAGTTTTACTCAATTCATTTGGATTATATTGAATCTGTAAACCCTTACTGTTTGAGTAAAGCTAAACATTGCTGTGATAAGACTTGTTTTTACTAGCAACAGTACACAATATATTGTACCAATAGTTAATAAATAAAAAATAAGAAACTGTTCAAACATTAGGCAAAAAGACAAAACACATAAGTGATGTTTCCCTACTATTTTTAATGGTTATAAAGATCCAATAAATGTTCAAACATTCCATACTGGATAGCAGAGTGTGTGATATTATATATAATATATGTATAATTTAATCAGCTTCAGCTTCTTCAAAGCCTTTCTTCCACTTTCTCCTGAGTTTTCAGAGTGAGAGTTTATATCTCTCTGTGTGACTGTATGGATGTCAGAGCTCTTAGATCAAAACTACTGAGTTGGTGTGTAGTGTCATTTCTGCGTTCTACCCTTTGGGCATAAACTCTTTGCCTCTCTGCCCCCCCTCCCCCTCCCTCTCTGTGTCTCTTGGTAGTGGTTTCCATGGTGATGCAATTTACTGTCACATAAAGTGTCGAGGGCATTGTGCACATGTTCATATGTGTTTGTCCCATTAAATATTCTCACAGAGACCTTGAAAGCATCATGAAAATCCCTTTCATTGTCCCACATAGAAACAGATGAAGTATGACCATCTGTTTAATAGATAATAAGGTAATTATGTGCAAAGATTTATAGCTAATCTCATCTACAGTGGCTATGTTGACAATTTGCACTGCTCTGGATTTCCTATTAGGCAAAACCTTATTGTCCACTCTTGTGCAATTTAAACATGACAGACTGCAGATGGGGGGGGAAAGTAAAGAAAGGGGGATGAGCAGAAAGCGAGACAGAGGGGCAAGGGAGAGAGAGATGACATCTAGGACTACTGTAATGCTAATGTGATCTGAATACTGTCATGCCAGTCAATTGCACCCCCTACTGCTCAAAATTTATACTGCATTCTCACAGTGTAATGTACAATGGTTGTGCATATTTAAACTGTGTGTGTGTGTGTGTGTGTGTGTGTGTGTGTGTGTGTGTGTGTGTGTGTGTGTGTGTGTGTGTGTGTGTGCGCGCGTGTGCGTGTGTGTGTGTGTGTGTGTGTGTTTTTCAAGGTGCTGGACTGGATAGAAAACCATGGTGAGGCCTTCCTCAGTAAACACACTGGTGTTGGGAAGTCTTTACACAGAGCCAGGGCTCTGCAGAAGAGACACGAAGACTTTGAGGAGGTTGCACAGGTAAGTTCTAATCTAGGTCCAAAGTGTTAACGCAAAAGCAAGTCTTCATCTTGTGACATACTTTTTCCTCTAGGCAATAAATGTGTCTTTTTATGAAGAAAAAATGCATTCCATTTTGTAAACTTGACCTCAAATGTTAAGTAAAGTCATTTCTTAGAGGACCGACATGCTTAGTAAATGATCTAGATTTGATGTTGTTGTATTGTCCTAGGCCACTACAAAACTATAAAGATTTAAGCTCTTAGAGACTAAAGAGCAGTTAGGCGTACCAGTCAAGTGTATGTGATACTGTACTCTCATAAATATACTTCTTGTTAACATTTTAGAACACCTATACCAATGCTGACAAATTGCTGGAGGCAGCAGAGCAGCTGGCTCAGACCGGAGAGTGTGACCCAGAGGAAATTTACCAGGCTGCCCACCAGCTAGAAGATCGCATCCAGGACTTTGTGCGACGTGTCGAGCAGCGTAAAGTCCTCCTGGACATGTCTGTTGCCTTCCACACACACGTCAAAGAGGTGTGTATCTCCTCTCCTCTCCTCTCCTCTCCTCTCCTCTCCTCTCCTCTCCTCACCTTATCTCATCTCAACCCTAAAGAGCCCTATTTACCACATTGATTTGACTCCATTGTTTTGCCCGAAGCTAAAGCTTATGCTACTGATACTCTATGGGAACACCGTGAAGGTGGAGGGTTATCCATTTATTGATCACACTCCAGCTTTTCATTATATGTAGGGATGACAGTAAAAACTTGTCATATCTTTATCCACAATTAACAACTGACTTATTAGTCATATTTTTCGCAACCTATAGAGGAATTGCCATGCCATATGCAGGATTGATCACAATGTTTGCATTTGTCATTATAATTTTGCCACAATTGCTAACTATGTTCAATTGTTATTGCAGTTCATGCAAACATCTGTGCTTTACCTTCCTTCTTTAATTGTTTTTACACAAATTAAAGGCAATCTGCCTCAATCTGCCTTCCCCTTCACTGTGATAATGACAATGATGCCTCTAATGTCCCTTATTATTATTTGACCTTATTCCTTAAAAAATAAATAACGAACACGCAAACTAAACATATGCTGTGTGTCTGGGATGCTAATCACTGCACAACTCCCGTACTGTAGCCTAATTCCTCACACAGTGTTATGAAAGTCATACACTGCACATCGTTGACTGTCAAAATTAACCTCTACACTGACATAGCACTGTGCTCTGCATGTGTTAACACTACATCCTGTTTACCCAAACTCATAGAGACAGTCAGAGGCATGGTGTTATTAATGAAGCTAGTCTTTAGTGTCCATATGCACTAATCTTCTTCATCCCATCTGTCAGCTCACACTGGTGCAGGTCACTCTGTGTGTGTGTGTGTGTGTGTGTGTGTGTGTGTGTGTGTGTGCGCGTGTGTGTGCGCGTGTGTGTGCGTGTGTGTGTGTGTGTGTGTGTGTGTGTGTGTGTGCACACTTGAATGTTTCCAACTCCCCATCACCTCTTCTAGTTCTGTAGGAGCCTTTGGATGCAGTCCAGCATGTTGAAAGGCAACAGACAGTTGACTGCGGAGACAGAGCATGAACTACATTGCAAGATAGGGGATTCATCTGAACTGATATTCATTAAATACACAGATGAAGTCGCTCCACTCCGAAAGGCATTATCTCTGTTTTTTTTTTTTTTTATAAATCTACATTGGTGACAACAAAGAGAGCAACCTACTACTATGTCTAGTTGGCAAAAGATTTCTGTGACTCACTATTAGAAAATGTCCCTAAGAGTGTATATTGCTCCTTCTACCAAACACTGAAAATTAATCTATTTTAGCCTAATCTAAAATAAACTGAAACTAGGCTATAATAAAAAATATTTTGTGATAGCAAAAACTAGCCATTCAGTCAGCTCACTCATATATATAAATGTCAGGTATAATGTAACATACTGTATGTTACTAAGTGGATGATGGTCACAATACCAAAAGTAGACGTGTTTTTGAGTAGGCCGTGTGGGTGTTAGACAACTGTGGGTGCCAGGGTCTCTCTCCTGCAGCCTGGATGGTGTGCCAGGGCTTTAGTACACTGAGCCAATTCACCCAGATGGCTAATCTGTTACAAAGATGACCATTCACAAAACACCAGCTTTAAGCAGAACCCGTTGGATTTAATTTCTGTCTCCATCTTCTGTCTGTCCATTTGGCAGCTTGTCTATCGATTCCCACATCTGTATTTAACTCCCAGCGCTCTGTGTATCTGCCCCACCCCCTTCAGTGTGTGTACTCAGTTCACAACAGGGGCTGTTTAGTGTGCTTCCTGCTTTTTTCTCTTCTCTTTGGAGGTGTGTGCACTACATGATGCTGCATTTTAACTGGCTTGCCTTTCCTGTCAATCCCTGTTAGCTATGGACGTGGTTGGAGGAGCTTCAGAAGGAACTGCTGGATGATGTGTATGCAGAGTCGGTGGAAGCAGTGCAGGACCTGATCAAGCGTTTCGGCCAGCAGCAGCAGACCACCCTACAGGCTACTGTCAATGTCATCAAGGAGGGAGAAGACCTCATACAGCAGCTCAGGTGACCATTATTAATACATGCTACACTAATGTCTGCATATGTTAATATATAATATACACTATAGGGTAAGCCACACCCATGCAGTTAATTAACACATACAAACACACTCAAGTTGTATCCAGAATAGTTTAGGGTGACACCAATACAACACCATTCCTGTATCACTGAAAATAACAACTTACTTAATACCAAAACTAAGGAATGCAAAGCCCAAAGCCTGATTTTACATTTTGTTCGGTGATCATTAGGCAATCATATTGTAGTGAGACGAAAGTAAAATAAATACTTAAGCTTAGGAGAAGGGACAAAGAGATTTTCCTGAACAGACTAAGTAAACTGAGCAAAGGAGAGGGGAAATTATTCAAAAGAAAAACATTTAGTTTTCTTTTACTTCCTCAGGGAAGTCTCCGCAAAAACTGGGCCCCACATCTCTGACCACAAATACACTGCGCCTCTTAAATCCCCTGCATTTGACCTCTCTCCACAGAGACTCGGCCATTTCAAGCAACAAGACTCCTCACAACAGCTCCATGGCCCACATCGAGAGCGTGCTGCAGCAGCTGGACGAGGCCCAGGGCCAGATGGAGGAACTGTTCCAAGAAAGGAAGATCAAGCTGGAGCTCTTCCTCCAGCTCCGCATCTTTGAGAGGGACGCTATTGACGTAAGTAGGCGGGAGTTGGAGGCTCAGTAAATGATGAATAATTATCTTTGCTTTATCCTGCAATGTTCAGGCAGAAGTGAGAGTGAGCAGATGAAATAGTGCAGTAGAAGATGGGGTTTGAGGGTTGCAGATGGTTAAGAGAGCGAGTAAGGGGTGATAGTGGATGAAGCATATGGCCTTGCAGTGCAGTACTGTATATAATTGGGAAAAGAGGTTCACTAATGAGCATGAAAAACATCAGAGGTGGACCAGAATTTATAAACTTACATACAGGAAGAAGGTGTTGAATGAAAGGGAGAAATGTATGTGTAAAGGAGAGCACAAAGGTGTTTATGGTTTATAAAAAAAACAAGTGAAGAGTGGAGGTGAAAATTGCAGAGAATGTCATAAGTTGAGAAAAAGGGAATTACAAATATAAATGTACCATATTACACCTTTTCTTTTTATGTCTTATTTGCTTAGTAGTTTTTTTCTTAAATGCAATAAGTGTCAAGGGACACACTGGAAAAGCAAAATGACTGTGACTCTGAGCTGATGGACCGTTACACAGTAAAAGAGAGGTTCAGTTCTGTAGTTAGGATTCCTGCTGGTTCAAAGCTTGGTTGAATTTACAGCGATACTCTCACATGTGCTACATTAAAAGAGTATTTAGTTCCACTTGACGCATCTCATCCACTGACTTATTCCAATTTTGTTTCCCCTTCCCCAACCAGCAATCGGCTGCATTGTATCCGCTAATTCCTTAACGTCCCACTGTGAGAGTGAATGCTTTTCTCAGCTGGTGCTCAGATATGATAACTGCTCTTTTAAAATATCGTTTTTTATAGTTACTCATGATGTTTACTGTAGCATGGCTGTCAAATCAGATTTGTTGAACCATACTATGTTGACAGATGAATAACACTCATCCACTTTGAAAGGAAATACAGGTATTTATTCATGAGAATAGTAAAAAGATTTGTGGAAAGTAAGCATTTGTGTATAATTTTTTATTTTTTCACGCCAGCGGCATGGCTCTAGGGATGGCAGTGTCGGCGTGTCAGCATAACTTGTCAAATATATTTATATCTGCTGGATGACACAATATTTAGTGAGATTCTTGGTTAGCAGACAAGGAATTCTAATAAGTTAAGTGATGCCCTGCCTTTTCCACTAGAGCCACCATGATGTTCTCATTTGTGTTTTTGAGTGAAATGTCTCAAAAACTATTGGAGGTTCTGCCGTTAAATCTGATATGAACATCCACATGCCCCTAAGGATGAATTTTAGTCACTTTGATGATCCCTTGACTTTTCCTCTAGCGCCATAATCAACTAACTATTTTGTCCAATACCGTTGTTTATACCTGCACAACTAATGACGTTCCCATCAGCTGTAGTTTGTGTTTGGTGCTAATATGCAAATGTTAGAATGCTAACAGGCTAAATTAAGATGTGTTAACATTTAGCAAAAAGCACTACTTTGGTTTCAGTGTTGGGCAAGTTACTTCCAAAATGTAATACATTATAGATTACTAGTTACTGTCATTTGAGAGTAATTAGTTATATTACAATATTACTGTCTCTGAATTGTAATGCGTTACACTACTTTTGCGTTACTTTTGAGTTACTTTCACCAAAATAACAGGGGATGTTTGATTTGGCAGCTAGCTTGTTAATTTCACCACCGGATCAATAAAGTCTCCTCTTTATCCACTTTAATACATCATAGATTATTCATATTTTGTATAATTAATATAAATATGCAAAGTAACTAAAGCTGTAAAAAAAATAGATAAGTAAAATGTATAATAGGCAAGTAGGAGAAAATGAAAATACTCGATTAAAAGTACGGCATTGTTGTAAAATGTTTGTTTATAGCACTTGAATAAGAAATTCATGTTGTTTAGTTTAAAACACTCTAAAGGAAATGTTCAATTATAGTGTGATTAAAACTCACTATTTACATTATTTACAGTACTTCATTTACAGCTGATTTGTGAAAAGGTAGCCTACACAACCTTATTTAACAGTAATTTAGTTTTACTGCGAACCGTCACAGGAAGTGTTTTTATTTTGAAGTAAGCTACACGGAAGTTGTCTGTTGTGTAGCCTACTCTTGCTAGCTTACTGAGATGCAACATGTCCGTAAGGCTCAAGTTGTTCACTTTCTTGTTTGTAAAACTGCAACAGTAAATGGTCACAGTAAAAGACAAGCGTTTTTGGTCGTCATTCGAAGCCATTCCACTACAGGCATAGTTACTCTCTACGGCTGATAAAATGCAATGATATTTACGTGTAGCAAGCCTCAACATTAATTCCCGACATGTTTATATCTGTCAGCCGCTGATGTACCGTCACCTGTTGGGACATACATGCTGTCCGTAACGTCTCTGGTTCTGGCTCTGACCACGGGAACAGAAACAAGACAGCTCACTTCAACGCAGTGTAATAACTCCTGAAAATAATATCCATCTCGCAAATGTATCTGTCTCTGCAGTCATCTCAACCATCGAATACAGCGACAGGAAAATAATACGGCTTTTTTTTTACTGTGAAGAAATGTGTCGCGGTGTTGGTGAATTCTTAAAAAAAACAATGCACCACTAAATGTTGCGTTAAAATGCGTTGTAACTTGCGTTACTGAGACTGTAACGAGTATAATATTACCGAAATTTAATTAGTAATGCGTTATATTACTGCGTTACAGCAAAAAGGAATACATTACTGTAATTGCGTTACTTTTGTAACGCGTTACTCCCAACACTGTTTGGTTTTACAGCCTCACAGAGCCGTTTGCATTGCTGTAGACTCACGTTTCATGATATGGATTTAAATGCACAATATCCATGTCAGAATTTTCGGTTTAATGTAATGCCTGCCAAACCTGATTTTACGGACGTAATTAAAGGCTAAGCAACTTTTGTTTGTGTTGATGATCAGATGATTATGAGATAATTATTGTATTTGTATTAATAACGAGAACACTTGCTTTACCTTTCCTGCTATTGTCAGCTGGACTTTCTAGACACAAAAAACATAATCTGCACATTGTGCATGCCGGTGTGGAAGCATATGGTTTTTTATTACTTGGCTGCCTATAAATTAATTCTCCTCTACAATGTGCTAATATAAGTTCTGTGGTTGGTTTCAAGTCATTTGTGTCTGTATTATAAAGTCAAAAAGAACAGATAAGTCTTGCATGAGTCCTGCTTGTCAAGTCAGGGAATGCTTGTGAATCTGCTAATCTCTCATGTTGAACACTGAAGTAAACCCACACCTACACACACATAGACAGAGGATTGATATGACACAGTGCTCGATCATGAAGATGGGTGGAGGAGGCATTTGTCTCCTTCCACTCCCTGCCCACACACACACATACATGCACATGTACTGTGACACTCCCTCCTGGCTTGAATGGGTGTGTGTTTGAGGTAAGTGCATGGAATGAGGTGAGACATACACTTGTCTTACAATGCTTTCTTCTGGGACGATGAGCTCTGAACCAGTGCAGACCACAGAGGAAAAAAAAGACGTGGTCAAAGAGGAAACTTATGTCCTGCTTTAGTTAGTTTCCACTGTGTTGGTAGCTGAGGGAGATGGTCTTTTTGCATGCAGAGGGCATTTTACTTAACTGTATGAGGAGAGGAGAGCAGAGTGCAAATGAGTGCTTGGTAAGTTTCTACTTTGTGGCATGATTTGTAAATTTACCATAGTGGTTAGAGAGGGTATTATTTTATTCCGCTATAAAAGGCTTGATAAGATTACTCTGTGTGCTAGCCAAGAAAGTCATGTTTCTATACAGAGGAGATTTTATAGCAGGGGAATTTCTGTATATCCGAATTCCTGGACTACCTTGTCATAAGTCAAGCATGCTTTTCTACATGAACAGAGAATAGTGCTTTTTATTGCAAAAGAGGTTTACTTTCCTTTTTGTATAAACTTAAAAGCCACATTACCTCTTTTTCCTTTTTTCTGTTTTTATTCATTTTGTCTTTGAATGAAGATTTATGCCCACTGTTGTCGCACACACTGGGACTTTCTCTGTGCTAGCACCATCGACAGGATTCAAAAGAATAATTGTTACCTGTAAAACTGTAGCTTAGTGACAGCTGGTGTTTAGAGGTATAAATACTGATAGCTACTCGGTTCCCTGTGTGGCTCAGACTTCATTATCTGTATCATGAGAATTAGAGAGAAGCAATGTTTATCCTAATCAAAGAAAAGAAGTGGAAGAGAGAAATTGACTCACTGTTCCTAAATGTAGAACTGTATTTACTGAGTGCAGTTTTTACTGTACACTTAAAACTGAATTTTCTGTTTGCATTTGTTCTGTCCTAACTCTTAGGAGCAGTTGGCAGCTATTTTTGCCTAAATGTTGCATATGACAAATAGCATAATAATACACTCAGCCTGCAGTAAATTGTTATGCAAAAATGCAGCACCATCCTTTTACCAAGCTTTCCATTTGATGTACTGTTGCTGTACTATGAATCAAACCTCTATCTGTAGCACTCTTGGTGTTCTAACATACATTGACAGGATTATATTAGTTCTAGCCAAGTGAAGTACCTGATAGATAGAGGAAATTAAAAATAGCACAGCCTGAGAGGATCAGGTTCTCATACAGATATTCAGTTTCATGTTTGGAATCTTCTTACTTAGCTTTTCTATCTGATCTTAGTCAAGATTACAGACATGCAAACACCAACGCTCCTCTGTCCCTCTTTACATCTCTCAAAGTTTCTTTCTGTTCCACATTGAAACACACTGGACTTTCCTTTTCTAACTCCATTCACTTCCTTTTTTCCCCATTGTTGGAGGTCTTTTTAAGGCACAAGATAGCAGGTTCTGAATTGAAGAGGACAGCTGCCAAATCATCTAATTTTCATTTAAGCACACAGATTAAATTTTACAACTGTTATGAACTACTGCATTCCCATTACTTACATGTAACTCTCATAGACGTCCAGTTGTCAGGGCATGGTAACTCCACACTTGTCAAATTGACAAATTTTTTGACATTAGTTTATATGGTTACAGAACAGCTGAATGTAGGATAGACACTGGATTCAAACCGTTCAAAACAAGTATGCAAAGTATCTGAGAGCATGAATGTTGACATTTGATCAGTTTTGTCTTTCGTGAATTATGTTATGGCCAAAGTACTGTAAATGTCAATCTCAAATGTGCAAATCTGACATTAAGATACACTTTCATCTGACACCAGATCCCTAATAAAAGCCAGTGGTTCAGTCTTTTAGAACACATACTGTAAAGTCCTAAATAAAGCCTTGGAAAAAGGGGAAATTAAATAAATTTTGAATACTTGTAGAATAGGCTCACATGATAGGTTCCGTATATAATCATATTATCAATACAAAAAAGATACAATACACTCGTGCCATACAATTTGCTGCTCTTGACAATTTTACTTTTTACCAGAAATAATGCTCTAACTCACAAATGAACTACTTCATCGAACCTACTTAATGTAACTTCTTCGTTCTCGATGTTGCTTTTAATAAAACATAACACCTCCTGTAGATTTCACACAGTAAACGCCTTCCAGGATAGGGAGTTCACAACAGCACACAGCAGTGACAGCATTAATTATGTCAAACAGAAAATCTGAAAATAAGGATTATTACATTTGCATGACAGCTATAATAAAATATACTTTCACAAAAGGGGAAATTGTAATTAAAATCTGTTTCTAGTAACAGTCTGTCTTAATAAAAGATTCTCTCTTTAGGTAAAGTAAATAAAGCCTCTGCCACTATTTGACAATTTAACGTAACTCCATATGCCCCAGGGCAGCAGGTGGATAAATTAGACCTAGTAGACCTCCTTTAAAAAAGAAAGAAAAAGAAAAACATTGACAGGCAGAGCTGGAAGGTGCCAGGATCAAGGTGCCCCTGGTATCATGATTCAGTCTGCGTGGGCAGTCAGAGACAAGCACTGACATCTCAGTACATCTGCTCTATCAGCCATGCATCACCAGTGTAATATGTTGTCTGTTACTATGCCAGTCATATTAAGTGTTGGGTTACAGCGATTAAACTGTCTGACTTGGTATACAGAAATTCTCTTAAAGGTGCAGTAGGTAAGACTTATAAAACTAACTTTCTGTCATATTTGATTAAACTAACCCTATGTTCGAGTAGAACTACATGAAGCAGGTAATTTAAAAAAAAATCCGGCTCCTCTGGCACCACCTACAGCCTGTAGTGCGATTTGCAAAAATCCACCACTCCCTGTTCAGATGCACCAATCAGGGGCAGGGGGGGTGTCTAACTGCGTGTCAATCACTGCTCATGCACACGCATTCATTCTCCCTTTTGGGGGGAGGGGCTTAGGAGACTGAGAAGTTATTGATGTTCACATTTTTGGGCTAAATCCTTGGATCTTTGCAATCCTACCTACAGCACCTTTAATCATAACATTATATGGATAATGGAATGGCTTTTTCTGTACTTTACAGTCCTTTGAACATTTGTGCTGGTGAATAATTTATGTAAGGCATCTTGTTGTTTTAGCAGTCTAATGTTTGCACCATTAAACTGTCTCCTGGGTTCACATTCAGTCCTTTGCCACACATTATTTCATGCAATCATTCCCTCCCTCCATTTTTCCTTTTGACTGTCAAATGAAGTCTATTATCAGAATCAGAATCAGAATACTCTATTGATCCCCTCAGAGAAATGATTTAGTCACAGTTGCTCACAGTCGCATTCAAGGTAAAAATAAGAGTAAGAAAAGAGCAAGTGTATAAAGTAAATAAAGTAGCATAGCTACAATAAGAAATTAATAAAAATGTTAAGTAGAAGTAAGTAATATTAGGTTACAAGTAAGATTAGGTTAAAAAAGAGATTGTTTCAAATGGATTGTACAAATTCTATTGTAGTCCAGTGTCAACATAAATACAGTACAGACACAGTACAGTGAGTATAAGTAGCAGCACTGGATACATAAATAACACCTTTGTACATGTAGCTGATAAATTATGCAATTGTGCAAGCAAAATAATTTTTAACTAGAAATGTGTTTTTGTAATTGTGTTCATACTCTCTCAGTTATTTTCATGAACGAGTAAAAGGTCATTTTATCTCGCTAATGTATCTGAGTTAACCCTTCTTCTTCCCCTTTTCCCCTCTCAGATCATCTCAGACCTGGAGTCATGGAACGAGGAACTGTCCCAGCAGATGAGTGACTTTGACACAGAGGACCTGACGCTGGCTGAGCAGAGGCTACAGCACCATGCAGACAAAGCGCTTACTATGAACAACCTCACCTTTGACGTCATCCATCAGGGACAAGAGTTGCTGCAGTATGTCACAGAAGTCCAGGCGTCTGGTGAGTGAGGAATCACAAACAGTTGTCAACAGTAACATATTTTTTCAAGCACCTGACATATGTAGGATACAGTTCTCACATGATGTAAGATCAATATGTTGGAACTTCACATTCAGGTGCACATAAATAAGATTGTTGGCCAAATGGTCTTTGTGAGAAAGTGTAAGAGAGTACAAATCTAGCTGACCTTATGCAAAAGTCTGGCTCTTCAGTCAGCCAGCTACACTGCTACTGCTAGCTACATGGCTACCTGAATGGCATAGCTTCCTCTGTATCTTGCCTCAATAATTATTTACCAGGGCCATCCTTTCTGCTACTGAAGCATCACGACTTACACACACTGCAGGAATAAAATCTGAGTACAGATTATGCCAATGCTAAATTTGTCAGGCATTGTTTAGTCAGCTTTCACAAGATAAGCATTTCACAGCTTGCATGGCTTTATGTTATTAAATATGAAAACTGTCTATGCCATCTATGAAAAAATGTCAATCTGAAGCTATACTGCTGTTGCTATTCTATAGATGCAGGTAATACAGAGACCATTAATGAGATACAGATGTTACACCTCTCCTTGTAATTCCACATTGAGTATGTGGATTCAGCATATAACAGAGATGTGTGCAGAACTGCTAAATACCTCTTTACTCAAAACCCATTTACCCTTGTCAGTAACAGTAAGTGATTATTAAGTGAATAACTACGTAGTAAAAAAGGACACTACAAAAGATAGATTGTTATTTGTAACATAGTAAAAATGTCTACTGAGTGCAGGTGTGGAGCTGTTATGTGACAGAGATGTGGACATGGCCACACGTGTCCAGGACCTGCTGGAGTTTCTCCACGAGAAGCAGCAGGAGTTGGACCTGGCAGCAGAGCAGCACAGGAGACATCTGGAGCAGTGTGTCCAATTAAGGCATCTGCAGGCTGAAGTCAAACAGGTACGTACTTGAAGAAAGAAAGGACAAGAGAGTTTAACAAGGATAGACAATGACACAGCCTGGAAACACTGATTGGAAGGTGTAGGTGGGATATCCTAAAGCACTCGAAAAAACAAGCTACAAAAGCATGAGCTGATGTAGGCTTTTTACTTATGAAAGAATTACCCCTGTATTAAACTCACATTCTGTTTTTTTAAACAGCTGAAACATATACTTTTAGCCTATTGTATTTATGATAAACACATGTTGTAAGTGGAAATAGAGCTCATATATGACTGCTCACGTGTGCTGTATTTTAGAAGTAAACACACCCAGGGCTGCGATCCATAATGCCGAGGTCAAACCGACATGTGGAATTCAGACAACTTATTGCTACATCCTAGTTACAGTAGAGTGTGTTGAAGTGCTAAAAAGCTACAGTATGTTCTGTCTGCACATGACCACAGGTAGATGACTCACCGTGTCAACAATCTCTCTCCCTCCTCTTTCTTTTTGTCTCTCTGGCTGTATTTCTATCTATCTGTATATCTTTCTGAATTCGGAGAATAGTCTGAGCGATAAAGTTTGGTTCGGTTTAAAAGGCAGGCAGAAAAATGGTGGCAGATATGAAATTGAGACTAAAATAACCAAAATGATACCTGGAGAGAACTCCAGCAAAACATTTCAGCAGACGCACTGCCATTGTATTGACTGAACCGATCTGACAGTAAGACGATACTGTGATGATGGTGTTATTTTTACTCATCTATCCACAGAGAGGCAGTGCTATTAATGCAGCTAAGGACTGTTGCAGGAATCAATGCATGTCTGTGCAGCTAATAGTGATTTATAAATCAGAATCTTAAGATGTGGCTTCTGGTTTTTAAGCTAGTAAATACTTTTAAATGACTTCCGGGACACATCAAAGACTACAGTACAATGTTTTTTTTACATGGATTTCTGAGATTACAGTGTAAAATACAGCACAACTTCTTTAGCCTTACTTTCCCTACTTACTTATACGCACTGCACTACATCCTGGGAAATTACTGCACCATTTTAGACTATGGTAGATTATGGTTGGATACAACCATAATCTGGTAATTGTAGCCTGTATATTTCTGCTTCTGATTTATTTATAAATATAGCCTTTCAATCCTGGCCAGAGATTACTACTGCACTACAGTTGCTATAGTGTGTTTCTTCTTTTTTTAGCTTCAAATGTCCCACACCGAGAGATCTTTTCTTGTTAGAACTGCTTTCTGTTTGTCATTATGAAATGGAACAGTTTATGAACAGGGATTATGGATAGAGCAACACAGATAAAATTACTCTTAAAGTACAGTAAAGTGGTTTCAGTTGTAATTGTATGATGAAATATTGGAATATATTATGTAAATCAAATGGTATGCCATAACATACTAATGAATCATATATGTACTTATTATTACTGATGTTGCAGCTGTTTGTTCATGCATTGTCATGCATACATACCGCTGCTCTGATATTCAGCAGCAAACACTCATACCTGTCCTGCCTCGGGACATCGCAAGTGCATGGGCTCTGTTGAAGTTGCTGAAAAACAAAGAGTCGGAATTGTGTTGCATCATCACTTTTATAGCCAAGCTTCAGTTGCAGTTCTGCCCATCACCCACACAGCAGGTGTGCTTGCTGAGTCAGAGAGAAAGAGGTGTCTTTGACCGATTGTGCTTAACATGCCCTTTGGCTAGAACTAGGCCAACAAAACATCAGCAAATGGGATTTTGTGTTCATCTGTGTGTGTGCGTGAAGGTGGGTCTGTGTAGCTGAAGAGATTATATACAAAGAGGAGAGCTTACACATTTTTAAAGTGATTGGTCCATTTTGAGTTTGATTACATTTTTTAAGATGTTTTCATAGCATAAGTAGTACAAATAATTAAAATATTAATAAACATTAAGAGTAAATAACAAAAGACTTTGTGTATCTGTGCATGTGCTGTGTGTGCTTTAGGTGCTGGGTTGGATCCGTAATGGCGAGTCCATGCTGAACGCTGGTCTGATCACAGCCAGTTCCTTACAAGAAGCCGAACAGCTGCAGAAAGAACATGAACAATTCCAACATGCAATAGAGGTAAAATAAAAAATGTATACATCATTTTTGTCTTCTTGCTCTCTTTTCAGCTTCTCTATTCACAAAGAATCTAGAAGCAACATGTTGATGTCCATGTGCTTTGTACTCTCAGTTGTATCATTCTTTTTTCTCAGATATATCCTTATCCCTTTTTTCCTCTTCCTCCCATTTATCATTTTTCTTCTTTCATTTCTTTAACCTCCATTCTTCATCTACCCTTTCCCCTCATCTTTTACCACTTCTGCATCTTCTCTGCTCCGTTGCCCTTCATCCTTCAACCTTTTGCCTTTCTAAAACTCACCTCAGGCGTCTCCACCGCCTTCCCTTCTCATCACAAGTCACACATGAAATGGAATAATAAATAACTAATATCTCTACCTCTCTCTTTCTTCTCTCTCTGCTTACCTTTCCTCTTTATTTAATTTCTGTCTTCACTACTGATTATGCAGGGTGCATTTCCTTTGAACTCTATCGAGCCTGGCTTATTTTAATGCAGGCCTGTACCTGACCTACTTCTCCAAAGCTCACATACGCACGTACACAAAAATGCAGAAGAAAGCTGTGTTTATGATTATTGCTGATGTGGGACTTGAATTTTAACAAGCAATGCCATAACTGTAGTCCCTGAAACCTGCACTGGCTCCAGCGTGGTGAGAAAACAGCAAGTAATAAAGGAATGTCCTCCTCGACAGTACCCAGCAGGTGCTGCAGACATTACCAAAGGTGGCAAAAAACCCTTCATTCTTTCTTTATCTCCTTCTCCAGTCCAGCAAGAGCAAATGCCTTATTCTCAGGCTTTCCGTTATGCCACAGAAATCCTCAGATACTGTCGTTTTTTATTTCCCTATCTCATTTCCTCTCCAGAATGCTCACTCCAGGACAATCTTTATGACACAGCTATAATCAGACGCTACCATTATTTATTTAGCCTTTCCTCTGTTGCTCCCCAGTCTTCAATTTTCCACCAAACTGCCCTACAGGGTCCAACAGGGAGCTGGGGCTATATTTTCAAAACAATCATTGTGATATAGAGATTCATATAACTCTTTATTTCATTGTTTTTTTTTTAATCTCACCCCCATACAGAAAACCCATCAGAGCGCGCTACAGGTACAGCAGAAGGCTGAGGCCTTACTCCAGGCAAACCACTATGACATGGATATGATCAGAGACTGCGCAGAGAAGGTATTTTTTTTGTTTTTTCTATTTTGTTATTTTATATTTTACTATTTAAATTGTATATTTCTGTTTGTCTGTGATTTAACTGCCATATTGAGAGCTGCTAAACTGTGTTGCGTTGTTGAAAAGATGACAAAGAACTATTCTATTCTATTCTATTGTTTGACTTGAAGGTGGCAGACCACTGGCAGCAGCTGATGCTCAAGATGGAGGACCGACTTAAGCTGGTTAATGCTTCTGTGGCCTTCTACAAGACCTCTGAACAGGTACTTGTTATTGTGCGTTTGTGCGTGCGTGCGTGCGTGCGCGTGTGTGTGTGTGTGCGTGTGTGTGTGTGTGTGTGTGTGTGCGTGTGTGTGTGTGTGTGTGTGTGTGTGTGTGTGTGTGTGTGTGTGATAATCTTGAACATGAGTGGGTTTGGGAAAAAATAACAATAAATGGAAATTACACTCTCCTTTGTGAACATCATTAGACCTGAAAAGCCTGAGTATAATTAAAAAATTGCTTTCAATGATATATAGTTTCACAGGTTGTATGACTGGAGAGCAGGTTAAGCTCAGTGTTTCACTGTACAGTGGTTTTATGTACTGTATCATCTATGTTTCAGGTGTGCAGTGTCTTAGAAAGCCTGGAGCAGGAGTATAAGAGAGAAGAGGACTGGTGTGGTGGTGCGGATAAACTGGGCCCGAACAGTGATTCAGACCACGTCACCCCCATGATCAGCAAACATCTGGAGCAGAAAGAAGCCTTCCTCAAGGTGACAAAGAAGGAGATATTTCAGTTTATATTTAAGAAAAGACAAATCCCTTGTTATTTGTGTGATTCTAAGGTAAGTTTCACTAGTCAGAAGGATGTTATTATTGAACCTGTAATTGACATCTGTTCTCATTCTGCACACTTGCAGGCCTGTACATTAGCCAGGCGTAATGCTGATGTCTTCTTGAAGTACCTGCACAGGAACAGTGTCAACATGCCCGGCATGTTGTCCCACGTTAAAGCTCCAGAGACTCAGGTTAAGAGTAAGTAGCTATCTCTTTTGCATTTAAAATGTTATAATTAGCTTATTTAATTTTTTTTTTTTTTTTTTAATCCACAGTTTTTTATAAATTCAGGTGTTTATATTGTCCTGTTTAATGCTGACATACAGTAATAAACGTCTTGATTAATATATATTGTCTGCTTGTGTTGTATCATCAGATATCTTGAATGAGTTGCTGCAGAGAGAGAACAGAGTGCTCCACTTCTGGACCATGAGGAAGCGGAGGCTGGATCAGTGCCAGCAATATGTAGTGTTTGAACGCAGCGCCAAACAGGTGTGTCCTTATGTTTATGTGTGCACTTGCAAAAAGCCCAATTTGGAGAAAAGGCTGAGCAGATGGGTACATTGTGTCATTCAGGTCACTACAGACAGAGTAAGTAGAAACAAGCCTCATTTCTGTTAGTGATTGGCTCCTGTTTGTATAAATCAGCCAACTGAGTTGTCTCAGTTAGCATACATATATATATTTTTTTAAATCAAGCAGCTGTTTTTCTTGGTAATGATACATTTCAAATATACTGGAAATTATATAAGCTGGCAGACATTTGCAACAATGACAGTCTTAAAGACGGCTATCATTATGTGGCCTAGTAAATTTAGTCTCCAACCATTCATTTTTACTCCTCAGGCAGTACTGAATATTTCAGCCACTGGCATTTGTATTGTAAAGTTTGTCTGTGTTTAAGAAGAATAAGATGATAGGTCAAGTGAAAAACACTCAATATCTCTCAGTCAAACAATCTCCAATCAGCCATTGTTCAAAGATACAAGATACCTTTGAGATGGACAGAGTTTGGATATTACTGTTTTCAGTAGCAGCCAACATCTCTTCACACTGCACAGACTGAGCTGACATGTTGAGTGTTTTATTTAAACATGACTTTGACAGCTGGAAACTCTTTATTTTCAAGAAGCCAAAGCAAGTTAGAATCTGTGGGATTTAAGCTCTTACCTCTGCCCTTGTGTACCAGGTCTAACACTGTTTATATACAAACACTTTGCTCCCTCTTGTGGTGTTTGGATAGCACAGCGCAGGCTCACAGCAATGCGCTTAGCCAATAAAATCAGATGACATCATAGATGTTTCTAGGACATGGCTATTCTAGGGTGATCCAGGTTTTATCCCCAGGGCCCAAATGCTTTCTGGTCTCACAGTTTGACTGGACCAGTTCTGCCACTGCAGGTCAAGTCCCAGTTATAAAGTACACTGACATGAAAAAGAATAGAAACTACTGTAAGTAGGACCTTTGGAAACTGAATGCTAGAAATGTTAAATTTGTAATAGGTGGTAACAGATTGTTAAATTTATAATTCCTGTATCATATTGTTTTCTCAGAAAAATTGAATGTCACATTTCCTAATCCTGAATTACCATGAACGTGATCGGAATGTGAAAGGGATTCGTAAAGTTAAACTGTACAGTGGAAAATGCTATGCATTTCAAACCCTGATCAGTTCAAATTGAAACAAATGTCCTACTAGATAGGAGAGGATGAAGGGGATGATGGTGAGTTTAAGTATACAAAATACACATTGTAATTGAATTGTAGTTACACAGTAAGTTTCAAGTGTACCTACTTGTACTGGGTCTTCAGATTTGTGTTAAATTGTGTAACTAAAATCCCTTCAGTGTAAATGTACTCACTTGTGATTGGTTGTGTCCTCAGGCCCTGGAGTGGATTCATGACACCGGGGAGTTTTACCTGTCCACACACACATCCACCGGCTCCAGCATTCACCACACACAAGAGCTGCTAAAAGAGCACGAAGACTTCCAGATCACAGCAAAGGTATGTGTGTGTGTCTGTGTGCGTTTATGTTTATTTTTTGGATCTATTACTTTGTAGAAGAAGGTGGGAATGATGGAGACTGTATGCTTGTATTTGTGTGCCTGTTGCTCTTCTCGTTGTGTTGCGTTGTGTGTATGTTTGCACAGTCCTGCGCTCTTCTGTGAGGCCCATTCACAGGGCAGTGTATTGTCCCGTGTCCTCATTGCTGTGTCACTGTTATTGTGTTAGAGAATAAGCTATTGTGTCCATTAAGCAACACACTGATTCCTAACTCTCTCTCTCTCTCTCTCTCTCTCTTATCTACCTTTCCTTCACCGGCACTGGCTCTCTGCGGCCACCTCTCTTTTCTCTCTATCCCCTCCCTAAATGTCTCTCTATTGACAGCAAACCAAAGAGCGAGTAAAGCTGTTGATCCAGCTGGCGGATGGGTTTTGTGACAAGGGCCATGCCCATGCCCTGGAGATAAAGAAATGGGTGTCCTCAGTGGACAAGCGCTACAGGGACTTCTCTCTCCGTATGGACAAATATCGAACCTGCCTGGAAACTGCGCTTGGCATTTCTTCAGACTCCAACAAGGCTGTGAGTGCACACCATTGATACAAATCAAAAACGAATACAGACATCAGCTCTGTCCTTCCAAACTCTATTCATATGCTTTATCCTAAACCTTGAATTGATGCTCTATAAGGAAAGACCATAGAGAGATACAGACACTGAAACAGTCCATGTCTGGCACAGGTTTTAGTAATAAGGATATAATCTTGCCCTCTAGCCTTTCTAGAGTGAGATTAAAACAAAATCATGTTTTATGTGATGATTATAATCATACAAACTACCCCTGGCTTTAATTGTATTGTAGTTTCAAGAGAAGGAGCTTGCAGCAGGTGGTCGGATGTAGATAGATACTGGAGACCGTCGATCACTCATGTCTCTATATAAATTCCCATCTCCCAACAGCTCAGTTTTAATGAACTGGTGCTAACAGAAAGCAAATATGTCACACATTGGTGTGTTGACTAGTGAATGACCACCATGCCTGTTATGCGCAGACATAAAAGCCACTGTCTTCTTTTCAGAGCAAAGAGCTGCAACTGGACATCATCCCAGCCAGTGCTCCAGGGTCAGAGGTCAAGTTGAGGGATGCTGCCCATGAACTCAACGAGGAGAAAAGGAAGTCAGCGCGAAGGAAAGAGTAAGTGCAACAGATATTTTTCTTGGCACACTCGCTCCTGATTGCCACCCGATGTTCAGCATCACAGGTTTCCTACACAGGCCTGGAAAAGTGCCTGGATGAATAATTCAGTAATTTTCTGCAAACATATGAAAGCATATTATTTTTCAGTCCCATTAACATTTTATAGCTGCGGATAGGCTTTCATTTGAAATAGTTTAGGTTAATGATAATGTGTAGTTTACTGTCAAATTAACCAGAGAACATGAGCGCATAGCAAACACTGAAATCTTCGAATCCAGTCAGGTGTGTAAACAAATGGAGATATAATTTATTGTGCATGTGAGAGGAGGTAGAGCAGTAATGTGCCTTATTAGCATTTATCACAAGATGTTTCAGTGTTCCTGATGCTGTATAGAATATCTTTGGTAATTTGTTTATGGGGTGGGTAGCTCACGACCAGCCTGTAAATTACAGTACATAAGTTCACAAGCCATACGTCAGTCATAAGGGAGTTGTGATGCATCCGCATATAGCTACAGTGCTACCCCAGTAGTTACAAAGAATGTAGAAACAGTACAGCAGAGTGAAATTCTTTATCTTTTAAATGCTTAGTATTTTTATTTTATTTTCTTCACCACAGATTTTTTATTTATTTAGTTTAGTTTGGTTTAACTACAGCACCTGTCCACCTGACCATGTTCATCAGTGTCTCCTCTCCGAATGTGCATGTCCTTTCAGATTTATAATGGCTGAGCTGATTCAAACAGAGAAAGCCTACGTCAGAGACCTACGGGAGTGTATGGATGTAAGTATTGGAGCCAACACACACAGAGCCATTAGCATTTACCTACTTTACATAACCTTATTTACATCATTTTCATTTTTTTTACACAATTAGGTGGTTTCTGACTTGTAGTAAATTGACCTTTTGTCAAATGTATGTTCATTGCCTCTGCTATGATTTTTAAAATGTTTGTTTTAATATTTTGTTCTTATATTGCATGAACATTTTTCTTTAAAATTGGTTACTTTTTACTTTCCAATTTTCTCTAGATATTTTAGTGGGTTACTCACAAAATAAGAAAATTATTAATTCAAATATGTAATGTGATGATCAGACGCTCTTACATCAGACAAGTTGGTACTGAGAGATTTTTAGGTATTCAATTAATTCTGCTCTGGTGTGTGTGTGTGTGTGTGTGTGTGTGTGTGTGTGTGTGTGTGTGTGTGTGTGTGTGTGTGTGTGTGTGTGTGTGTGTGTGTGTGTGTGTGTGTGTGTGTGTGTGCAGACATACCTGTGGGAGATGACCAGCGGTGTTGAGGAGATTCCTCCTGGAATTGTCAACAAGGAACACATCATCTTTGGGAACATGCAGGACCTCTACGAGTTTCATCACAAGTCAGTAGAGCCATGATCTGCGATATTCTGTATTCTTTACCATTAACAACATCCGCTAATTTGGTTTAAGGTTTTTTTTTTAAGTGGTAAAGATACAATATTAAGTTCTCAGCTTCTGATTGTTCCTCATTTAAATCTTTCTGTCTTCGTACAGTATCTTCCTGAAGGAGTTGGAGAAGTATGAGCAGCTTCCAGAGGATGTCGGCCATTGTTTCGTGACTTGGGTAAGAGATCTACAAGCTGTCGCTATTATACTTCAGTTTGTATTTTTGTTCCTCGGCTATATCTTTTCTTCTATGTGACTAGGTCCATTTTTAGTTTAAATAACAAAAGGGTTACAGTACAATAGACCTATAGAGTATACATCCAAGACTCTTGATGATGATTTGTGAGTAAAGCACTGGTGTTATTTCTCCTGCTCAGGCTGATAAGTTCCAGATGTATGTGAACTACTGTAAGAACAAGCCTGACTCCACTCAGCTCATCCTGGAACATGCTGGACCCTACTTTGATGTAAGTAACTACCAATACTGCTTGGTCTATAATAAGCTAAAATAAGATAAGATAAGATAGACTTTATTGATCCCACAATGGGGAAATTCACTTGTCACAGCAGCTCAATGCAGCACAACAAATAACAAAAATACACATTAAATATAAATAGGATAGAAAAACACAAAGAAATAATAAAAAATAGGAAATAGAAGAAAGAAAATAAGAAGAGAGTAATAATGGTAATATGTACACTATAAACACTTCTTGTAGTTACAGGTGGGAAGAATATATAAACAGATGAATATACATATAAATATGAAAAGGCATATTGTACAGGTCATTATTTACATGTGGGGAGAATATATATACTGATATACAGATGATTAAACATATGAATATGAGATGGCATATTGCACAGGTCACAGTAAGATGGACAGAGTAATAAATAAATAACTATAAACAGTGCAGAATATTTTGAAGTGTTGGCTCATGTTATTGTGTTATAAGCTGTGCTAATAGAGTGAGGTGTGTGAGTGATTTTGTATTTATTTATTCCATTTTGTAATCCAACTCTTAAGGCTTGTCTGTATAGTACATTAGTTAGAATAATGAAGACCGTAGCCTCTGTAAGACGTGTCTGTTTTCCTTTTTTGATTTTAAGGAAATCCAGCAAAGACATCGCCTGGCCAACTCCATCTCCTCTTACCTGATCAAACCAGTCCAGAGAATCACTAAATACCAGCTCCTTCTCAAGGTACAGCATGCCTTAAAAATAATTGGAAGTGAAAGAGTATCTGGGTTAGCATTACTCACTTTTTGCAGGCAAAACAATGTATACAGTAGGAACTTAATCATGAATGCGATCTTTACTTCTTCATTTAAATGTCACTGTGTGTACATTTGTGTTCTTCTTGTCTTGTTGTTAAAGGAATTGTTGACATGCTGTGAGGAGGGTAAAGGTGAGATAAAGGATGGTCTTGAAGTCATGCTCAGTGTCCCCAAGAGAGCCAATGATGCCATGCACCTCTCTATGCTGGATGGTGGGTATACACCGAGCAAACCCCCTCACACACACGCCTCTGTTGTTAATGGAACTCCTATTGTGTTTTGATAGTCACCTGTACAACTGTTCACTGAGTGTGTTCTGAGGGTCTGATGTTTCAGATTAAGTGAACTTTCACTTTGCTTTTGTGAATGTAATCACGTCACTTATATTTAGCACAAATTACTCAGCTGTCAGTCAGCAGTAAATTCATTAAACTTCCCTCCATTTGCCACCCACTGACATGTTTATACATACTGTACACACATGAAAACACCCCTAAATGGCTCTTTTCCTCCACTGCCTTCACTTCCTCAGGGTTTGATGGTAACATAGACTCCCAGGGAGAGTTGATACTTCAGGAGTCCTTCCAGGTATGGGATCCCAAGACTCTGATCCGGAAGGGTCGCGACCGACACCTCTTCCTCTTCGAGATGTCCCTGGTCCTTAGCAAAGAAGTCAAAGACTCCAACGGGCGCAGCAAGTACCTCTACAAGAGCAAGCTCTTTGTAAGTAATGTACTGTTTGATGTCAATGTAGTTGTAAAATGAGGTGTCCCGATTGCAGCTTGTATTGCTCATGTTAGCAGACTCTTCATCGGGTCATATAAGGTTTTATTGGGTCAAATCAAATCAAAAACTTTAAAATATCAATTCAAGATTGACCCAAACTAAGACTGAGTCTGGCTCAAAAGTGTGAACTAAAGACCCGCATGGTTCAGGATTGATCCTTGGTTTTTGATAGTTGGGTCAGCTGGAAGATCTCTATGACACACATTATTTTTATTTTGGTTGCAAATTGTTATGGCATTATTAGAATATAATGTATATATAATGTATTGTTGTATGTAATCTTTGTTATTCACCCCCTCAGACATCAGAGCTTGGAGTGACAGAACATGTGGAAGGAGATCCTTGTAAGTTTGCCCTGTGGGTGGGCAGAACCCCGACTTCAGACAACAAGATCGTCCTCAAGGTATCAAGATGTTGATTTTAATGGTGAAGATAAAAGGTCATTGTTTTGATCTCTGGCTCTGTACTAAGTGTAAAATACCCCCCCCCATGTGATTCTCCTCCTATAAAGAAGAATAACTCCATGTCTGTAGTCCACTCAGACTACAGACTACAGTTTTTTTTTTAACCTTTATTTATTCAGGGAAGGTTCACTGAGAGACAGCCTCTCTTTTGCAGGAACGCCCTGATCACATTCACACAGTTACACATTCATACCTGAAAGCTGCCCGGTACAACCACAGTCTGATCTGCTGGCCACTGAGCAACTCCACTACATAATCCCCAAGAAAGTTCACTCCCTGTAGGGTATAAAGTGTTACTTTCTGCTACTAATCACACAGAAACATCATAGCAGCTGATGGGTCGAAATTCAAACTCACATGCAACTTGGTAGTTCTCACGCAGTCAGTCAGAAGCAATGTTTTATGCAAAGTGTGTGTGTGTGTAGATGTAAATGTGTTTGTTTTTTAGACCGACAGAGAGCAACACTTGTGGATGTATGTGAATGTGTTACGTGTAAATATGTGCTGTACAGCTATCTGTCTTATTCAGTGTTGGGAAGGATACTTTCAAAATGTATTCCGTTACAGAATACAGAATACATGCCCAAAATTGTCATTTGTAATGTATTCCGTTACGTTACTCAATCTGAGTAACGTATTCTGAATACTTGGATTACTACCACATTGAATTGCATTTTATAAGTGTAGGAATGTGGCTATCACATACAGCTTACTAAACAGGCCTATTCTGGTGTGTTCTTCTGTTCCAACTGGCTGAATGTGTACCTGAACAAGCAGATAGATTTTGGTATTTGTAGTCCCGACCTGCATACTACAAAAATCTAACCGCAGTCTAAGCTACCATGAGCTAATTTTAGCTAACGTTAGCTAGCATGTCAAACGGGGCTAGTCAGTCTTTCAACGGCTCTGGGGCTAGTAAATCAGCACCTAGGAGAATGTAAAGTCGCACGTCAACTATAAAATAGCAAGGTGACCAGTAAAACTACAGCAGACGACTACCCTTGGCTAATTAAAAAAAAAATAACTTACTTTACGATGCTTCTTCAGGTTGGAGGTGGAGTAATTTGGACGCTGAAAGGAGGTTGGTTGCTGGCAAGCAGAGGTTGCACTGCACAGTTATATTTCGTTCTCCCTGTTCTTTCTTTAATTTGAAATGCTTTTTGAATTTCAGAGATAGAAACGCATTCCTGCCCTGGCTCTGTTGTGCCGGTTCCGGCTCCATCTCTACCTCTATCAGTGAACACTCAAATAGCTCATTTTTTCGTTTTCATATTGGGTCTTAATGGAAATGCATTGAGTTGCCTTAATTTATTCAGAGAGTGAATAAAATCGTGAAACAGAGAAGTATCGTCATGTAATCCATTGATTTCAACAATGTAATTGTATTCTAAATAACAGCTATTTAAATTGTAACTGTAACGGAATACAGTTACTCATAATTTGTATTCTGAATACGTAACGCCGGTACATGTATTCCGTTACTCCCCAACACTGGTCTTATTACATAACTTATGATGACCATCTTAATCTTTGTCTTATGTAACATAGTGCCACTGCAGCCTTGGTGCTGCTTGTTGCTAAGTGAAGGATGACGAGAAGACACAAGAATAGTCATATGCTAAATACAGTGTTGCTTTGGCTCACTGATGTTAATAAACAGAAGGCTGATAATAAGCATCTTTCTGTGGAACCCTAAGTGGAGTATAGGCGACACAGTTGTCGTCATTTCACTTTGTGTCTGAATATGGACGTTTGACTCAAGTACAAGATTGCAGGGATCAAAGCACTCGTGGGATCAGACAAAACTATATAATTGCTAAATTAAACCTGATACCGTGTTATGGGTCAACGATTAATTCATTCAGGCCAAGTGAACAGGGCGACAGCTTTTATTTTTCTCCGCTGTTCACATCTTGAGTTGTTGATTTAATGTTCTGTTTGTGTCTGTATATGAAAAAGCAAAAATAAAAATACCTGGCTACACTACTGATATAATACCTGTACATGCTAGAACCTGTAAACCTAACCTTTGTCCGACCCAATCATGTGTTGTGTCCCAGGCTTCAAGTATTGAGAACAAGCAGGACTGGATCAAACACATTCGGGAGGTCATCCAGGAGCGAACTGTCCACCTGCGTGGAGCTCTGAAGGAGCCCATCCACATCCCTAAAGCCACCACAGCTAAACATAAAGGCAGACGGTAAGCAAACAGATTACAATTAATATAGTGTGTCATCCTGTAAATGTATTTTGTATGTGCAACATATTTTTGAAAATAAATACAGTAGTAAATGTAAAAACAATGTTAATCAGTTTTGCAATCATGACATTTAAAACACTGCAGCTGGGCACAGCTTTAATCGACCATTGCAACCATACTGGCGAAAAACGAAAGTGGCACTACAGAGCAAACACAGTATATCAACTCAATAATCAATATAATAGATACAGAAAATAGATGTAGAAAATTTAAGGATTATTAATAATAGCAATACATTATTATTAAATCATTTAATTTTGACCATATGGCCTTAGCAATAAACAAGCCGTTCTTTAATGTCGTCGACTGTTGTTTAGTACCCTTCTTTTTTTTCTTCTTTTTTTTTACTTTATTAAAAAGTATCGGTTCAGGCACCGTTAAGGCACCGGCACCGTTTTAAAAGTACTGCTTTAGCACCGGTATCGGAAAAACCCAAACGATACCCAACCCTATTCCTGAAGCAATTTTGAATTTATTTCCTCAGCATATTAGGTCATATTGTTGATTGTTATGGCCATTATTTGAACAGTGAAAATAATAATAAAAATATTTGTTTTAACTTTAATGTCACTAATGCTGATTATTCATTGATTCATTTGAATTGAAATATTTAAAATACTTTCACAGCAAAAATTATGTATGCGATTAATTTAGATTAATTAATCACAGAGTATGTAATTAATTAGATTACATTTTTTTAATCGATTGACAGCCCTAGTAATAATAGATGACAGTAATGATAATGTCTGCCTGCAGGGACGGAGAGGAACTGGACAGCCAGGGAGATGCCAGCAGCCAACCGGATACCATCTCCATCGCCTCACGTACATCCCAGAACACACTGGACAGTGATAAGGTAGGACCACACACACAATATCCAGGCTTTCTTAAGCCCCAAAATGTATAGGCATTACTTTAGTGATACACCAATTTATTTTTATTTTTTTCATTTCCCTTTACATGCCACATTATTCAGTTAATTCAGTCAGTATCATTGATCCATATCATGCCATCACACACCAGAAGCTGGGTAGATGCAGGCAACTCTTCTCAAGTTGTTTCCTGTGAAAGTGTTTAATTGTGTTAGGAGGAAGAAACAGTCCATCTGACGGAGCAGTGTGTGTGTGTGTGTGTGTGTGTGTGTGTGTGTGTGTGTGTGTGTGTGTGTGCGTGTGTGTGTGTGTGTGTGTGTGTTAGCTTTACAGTTGCTCATACTGAGCGTAGGAGGAAAGGCCTTCTGTGGTGCTATTACCAGATATAACCACACACACACACACACACACACACACACCAGCACACATAGATACAGAAATATTCCCATAATTTTAAGTCAAACTATTTATAAACTGTAGCGGTGGACTCTTACGTGAGGTCATTATTTTCACACTTGAATTGGACTTTCCTTTAGCTCTGCCTCATACATTTCTGCTGTAATCAGGAAAATAAGAAAATTAGTTTAGCGTGTTCACTGTCACTGTTCACTCAACTGTTAGCACAAAGCTCAGCTTTGTGATTGTTTCATATAGCATAAAACCAAATTGTAAAGGTGAGCTGTGCGTGCGTGCGTGCGTGTGTGTGTGTGTGCGCGCACGCGCGCGTGCGTGTGTGTTCATGTGTGTTTCACAACTATCACAGACTCTAGTTAACTTGTCATTGTTCCCTCAGTTAAGGGCATACATACAAGCATAAACATTTAAAACACACAACTAACTAACTACAAATTTTGCATTTCAATCTCACTTTTTGAATGCTTCTCTCTGTGTGAGGACTCTCTGTGAGACTTCTCATTCAAAAGGCAGTGACAGTGGTGTGTTTGTGTTAGTGTGTGTGTCCATGTTCCTGTGTGTGTCTCTGCTTTAGTGACTGACTTGTGTGTCAGCAGCTTCAGCCTCCCACGCTCTCTTCACAGAGGATACTCGTCTGTATGCCAGACAGGAGAGCACAGTTTTAAGTCCTCACAGCTATCAATCTCACACTTTGCTTCGTAGAAATATTCCGTCAATTTTCTTTTCTTCTAATTTTCCGGAGTTTTTTTGTTTATCAATGGACATTAGCGAGCTAAATTGTGGCGACACTTGTTTAAAGACAAGAATGGATTAACCGCTTCGCTCCGGGGAAGCGCCACACAACAGGGAATCATTTAAGCTTCAATAGTCAGATTGTAAGAACCAACAAGAGGAGTGCTGTTGACCGTGGACGGCACCAACTTTTCTTTTGGCCTTGTGATGTTATTATGGTTCAGGATTGTGATTATCTTGGGCTGTTTTCCCAGGGGAAATATTCCATAACAAGTTAAATCAATTGCACTATTTTCCAGACAGTTTATGCTTACCTAGTGAGCAACTTCTTGTTGTGATTCAGATTACATTTTCAGTGGATAACTGTAGAAATCAGAGTGCTGTAGAGTTTTCTTGCTCTTTGGGACTTCTCTCGCAATGAGGGAGTGGAAAACAATGGAGAAGCTGGAGGACAGGATCTCACATCCCATTTCGCAACTCCTTAGCTCTCTGGCTTTACCACACTATCAAAGGGTATGTTCAACATTATGTGATTTGCAGTATTTGAAAACAAGAAAAGAAAAAAAGCACTACTGTGAAGTTTTAACAGTGAACATCTTTGAAATGATCAATGCAATTTATTTCAGATAGAAAGGACACAAGAAACCTGCAACACTATACATTTCAACACTAGAAATAAGAAACACATGTCTAATTTAAGCAGCAGTAAACCTGGGATGTGCAAAGCATGAGATGTGTGGATGATTTTTGTCTGCTGGGTATGTGAATATTTTTAACTATGTGTCTAATAGTATAAGACTTTTCTCATCTGCCATTAAGTCATATTTGGTATAAATGCTCACAAGATGATTAGAATCATTTAAGGTTTTATATCTCAAAATTCTTTGCTATAAACATGTTTATATCTTTTTCTTGGACATTTACCATGAAATACATAAACTTAAAATACTTGTAGTGTAGAATTATATCTGTTGCTAAGTACAGCAGAGGACAAGTTACAGACGTTTGGACATATGTGGTATTCATTTGCATTTACCGTGTCAATAAAGCCAATTTATTTTAACTCTGTCCCAGACAATAAGAAATTGTTTGTGATTTTGTATTTAATATTTGTAGAATAACAATATTTTTGCACCCTCTGGTGTACTGTTGCTCTATATCTTTTACCTATGAGCACAGAACTTGCTGTGAGCACAGAGATTGAAGCCTTCATAGAAACAAGCAGCTGCATTGTCACGTGTTGACCAGAAATACCTTTGAGAATAACTGGTAAATAAAGTGACAAATTCCACCTTGTTCCACCTCTGTCTAATACTGCCTTTCTTCTCATAGACACTTAGATGAGCAGAGTCAGATCGTCAGACTGACGTTTTGTTCAGTTATGCTAGAATGAGTCACTAATCATCAGTGCATGTGCACTTTAACTGTACAGTGCGGCTGGAGTACCTGTGCTGTTATCAAAGGATGTTGCGTGGGAATATTTGCTTTTTGTTCTGAGAGCCCATTCATCCCATTTAGTGATGTCAGAAGTAATTTTACTGAATGACAGTGGTGGAGGAAGTATTCAGATCCTTTAAACGTATTAAGAGAAGAAGTGTAAAGTGGCATGAGAAGAAAATACTCAAGTAAACCTTGTATTTGTACTTAAGTACAATACTTGAGTAAATGTACTTTGGTTACATATCACCACTGCTAAATGGCCATGCTTGTTGGCATTAGCTTATAGTATCTGGTTCTTATGTTGTCTTTTTTTTATATTTGTGGCAAGATTATTAAAATGTAGGAGAAATTATGTCTTTCTCTTCTTTGAAATTTAAAATCTATAGTGGAGCTTGGATGGATACAACACTGGATTGTCCTGTGTGCTGGTAATTAGTACTGACTGGACGAGATACGTGTAAACAGTAGCTTGGAAAATCAATGTTTTCCAAGAGGATTCTCCTCCCTCCTTAGTCAATTTAGCAACAATCAAATCACAGTTTATTACTACATACATGCTACCTCTATTTAATTCTCATGATTTTGTTTTATCACTTGTTGGATACAATTTATCCTCACAGATAGCAATGTGGAACCTGCATTCATGCTTTGTGCAAACATGTGAACAGTAGAACTAAAATGAACAAATATCAGCATTTGTTTAATAGGTTTTCACATCTTTCTTCCATTTTAGCTGTCCGGTGGCTGTGAGTTGACAGTGGTGATCCATGACTTTATTGCCAGTAATGGCAGCAGCAGCGGGGAGCTGACGGTGCGGCGAGGCCAAACTGTGGAGGTTCTGGAGCGACTCCACGACAAGCCGGACTGGTGCCTGGTGAGGACCACAGATCGCTCTCCAGCCCAGGAGGGCATCGTACCCTGCTCCATGCTCTGTATCGCTCACTCCAGGTCCTCCATGGAGATGGAGGGGCTCTTCAACCACAAAGGTAGGATGACAATGTTTTCATACACACTGGCAGGTGGAGTGAGAGTTATTTTGTCATATTGAGGAACATCAGAACATTAGGAAAAGTTAATTGGATGTAGTTCATGTTTGGAAACAGCAAAGGTGGCCTGCAGAATCTTCTTATCTCACCCAACTGCTGCTTGTCACATCCATGCACATATGGACACTTGAAACATTTGGGAAAGCTAATAGGATGTGTTTGGAAACATATCATTGGTGAGTTGCAGAACCTTCACTTCTCACCAAACAGCTGCTTGGGGAAGCACGTACGTGTATTTCTAGGTGTTGCTATGCAAGTGTGGAAGACCCACTTGAAGCACAGCTCTCTTTTAATTATCTTAAAATAATTTTAACCTTTGAATTCCCAGCGCTCCACAGATCGTATCACTGACAGTATTCCTTATATTGTCTTAAACATGCAGCAGCATGGCCTCGATTATAACAAACATGAAATATTAAACTGCCTTGTGAGGGTGCAACCCTGAAAGATATAATGTCAGAATCTGCATCTGTTGTCGAACCCAAAGGGTTTTATTAAGACCAGTCGTCAATGTTTTTTTCCACAGTCTGTGTGTGTGTTTTACCATCACACCAGCTCTGGTTACAATTACTGTTAAATCATGCCCTGCCAGCGAATGAACTCATAATTACCAACACAACAGATTATTGTTGGAAATGTGATGCATGAGATTAATTTTCGAATGTCCCCCAATTTTTAATAGTGATAAAGGGTTATAGCCTGCTTTTAGTATCCAATATAAAATATTTTTCTTAATAACAGTAATGCCTTGGAGTGCAGGCTTGATCATGATGGCTGTGTCTTGTTAACTTCATCCCATCCTTTTGATACTCCCATGCTTGAAAGTCAACCTGGACTGAGACTGGGACTCCCTGAGCGTGTATTTGGTTCAAGTTCTCTGATAAAGGCCCAATAGCTGGCTCAGGTTACTGTGTGGATCATGTCAGACCCTGGTGCTATCCAGTTCTATATTCTTGTGCACTGTTGTTGGATGTGCCTCGGTGATGGTGACTGGTTCCTTCATTGGGTAAACTGTTTTCCGTTCTGATATGATGCAATGACATCTGCTGTCTTACTGTTTCTCACTCAGCCTAGGCTGATGCAGCCTTTTTAATGATATTGTATCTCTCTGCACTGCACCTGGGCTATGCAAGGCATTGGTCTTGATCTCATCTTTCTCTCTCTTCTAGATAGATAAATAGGTTTATTTACTTATACCATACATACAGACATACATACTATATATTTATAGATTTTTCTTATGACCAAAATAAACTTGGAAATCCTAATTTGGACAGTGCTAAACAAAGAATAAATATAGCTAACAGAAGGTGAGAGGAAAGACTCTATACACAGACCTGACCCTCATTCGACACTTGTCGGTTGAGATATGAGCTGCTGGCATCATGTCTTGACAGAAGTTTCTACTTGTGACTTTCCCTCTTTAAACTGAAAGAGTGGGTGAGAGCTGCTTGTTTCTATGGTAATAAAGCATACACATATTTTGCTGGCAGCCTTGTATGAGAAAGGTTTGCATTTGTATTTAAAATTATAGGATACTCGGATTGTAAAAACAGGTGCTCACAACTTTGGAATTAGCAGAATGATTTACTAGTACAGTGTTGGAAGAAGGGTAGAATTTCCCAACTACTTAATTACAGTAACTGCAGCTTCACTGTTTCTCATCTCTGTTTTGCTTATAGAGGCGCTTGTTTTATCTGGCTTTTCTTGGTCCCTTGGTTGCGCCTAACCAGCCCTCACTGTTTGTATCTGTGTTTGTGTGGCCAGTAGGAGTGATGAAAAGGACCTTCTCACTGCATGGGGTTTCTGTGGTTAAAAAAGGCTGTTGCTGAGGACGAGAAAGACAAGGATGACAAAAAAAAACGTCTTTGCTACTTTGTCAGCCTTTTGTATTTACTGACCAACCATGTAGGCCACTTTGTCAAAAGTTGCGGAAGGGTGACGGTTTTGCGGATTAGTGTTCTCCGGGAAATCTCCCCCTTTCCTGCTGTGTCTCACAAGCAGGAATAATTGACTGTTGGGGGACAATGTCTGTGTCTGGAATAACAGAATAGAGTGTATTCAATGGTTCACATACAGTAGGATTAGCCTGCAAAGTATATAGCTGGCAGCTGGTTGTCTGCTCTGATTATAGTATGTGTGAATGTGAGAATAACAGTGGTTCACATCTTAAGTCCTGTGTTGTTCAGCTAGCTGCTGAAACCTGTGCAAACCTACACATTCCTGTTGAAATCGGGTTTAGACAACTTTCCCTTACACACTAATCACATTTTCAGTTGAATTACTGGAATTCCCCCGTTTACCAAAGCATGCAAGTTGACACTCAGTGCCTCTCATAATGAAATAAATACAAATTTGGTACACACTTAATGACATTGTTATTAATTAAAAGGACTCTTTAAGGAGCAGGCCAGTGTATGTACAAGTGTGTGCGTGTTCTTACAGGATAGAGTGTGTTTAGAACCCAGGGAGACACACACACACACAAACACACTCACAGTTAAACAGGGAGATCTTTGTGCATCTAGCCTGCATAGCTACTCTGAACTGCACAGTGTTTCAGATGAAGTGAAGATGCCTAGATGTAACAGAGTGTTAAATATATAGTATAAGTAGTTTTAAAAAAACTTGTTAAAAAAGAAAAAGAAAAATGGAGATTCAGAATTTCAGAAAAACTGAAATTTGTAACCAACCACTAAATATTTTCCTCTGACCATTTTCCTGTATACTTCTCTTGGATTTTATAACCAAGTCTATATTTGTTCTAAGCATACTGCTGAACTTGTATGCATCCTAATGCTTGTGAAATATGCACCCGCCCACACAAACTGAGTGGGTGCTCCTGTAAAGGGTAATACGGTATATGTGCTGCATGTTTGCAGACATCCCCTTGGAACAGCGAGGCACAGTGGAGGCTTGCCCAATATCCTCACAGCAGCCCAGAGAGAGAGAGAGAGAGGGAGGATAGGAGATACAAAGAGAGAGAGTGTGAGAGAAAACATCCTACTCTCTAATGCTGCATTTGACTTTTTCTTTTTCCTCACACTGGACTTTACACTTTCTCTCTCTGGGATTTCAGCGACGCAGTTACTAAAACATTTTTAGTTTTGCATAGGAATTGAAAGTTGTACCTGTGGATATGCTGTGAGGGAATATTTAAATTCAGAATCCCAGGGATGTGATATTTGACATGGCCCGTGGAATTGAGTCCTTAGTGTCTCTAAATCCATTTTGCTCCATGGATTCAGCACAGGGAGGACACTCTGACAACTGCAAGTTCTGGCTGCTGGACCTGGGTAGGTCTCTCATTCATGTGCGACACATGAGTAACAGCATAATGTGTAGAACATAAGCACATTTCCTTTCTTTTGCTTATATCAGGATGGTTTTGCTTGATAAAAAAAAAAAAAAACACTATTCTGTTTTATGATTCTGTAACAGAGTGTGATATGGAGATGGTAACATGTCTATAAAATGCTGTATTTGCTTGTTAAGTGGGGATAAAATTGCAAATCTACTTTTTTAAAGTGGAAAAAGACAGGAGTGTTTGGGCAGAAAAAGTGTTTAGTTCACTAGTTTGGTATTATTGTTTGTCCTTGTTTGTTGTAGATTCTACGTCAGCTATTTGAAAATGGGTTTAAGGCAGAGGGCATTCAATCAAGTGTGGATTATGTTGTGGCATTATGGCAGTGAAAGTAATTTGGTGAATGCACAGTTATGTGATGAGATATTAAATCTACTGAAATCACATCAACAAGATTATATCTTTGTGCCTATCTGTGTGCATGTTCAGGCGGGTGCTGTACAGATGGGGAGAGGGTGTCATTGTAGACCCCAGGGAGAAAAGACAATAATGAGGTCAAATAGAATAGAATAGAATAGAATCGGAAAATAAGGAGCTTCTCACATTTCTTTTCTTTGTCATGTTTTTACCGTTGTCTGTCATATACAGTATGATAAAGCCTTGGAAAAAACATCAGACTAATTTTGCCAGAATATGTAGCGGGTGGTCTCTAAACTCTCCCAAATCTCCCATCCCAACTCCACGCCCTCCCTAACTATGGCTGTTGGTGGCAAGCCCTCTCCAGCATTGTCTACATGTTTACAGAGCAGCTAGCCGAACCCCTGGAGCTTTCCTACACCCTGCAGCTAAAAGCTTGTCTCCAACCACACAGACTGATGTTTGTTTGCGTCTGTGTTTGTACGACTTCTCCTGGGGAAGATAAGGCCACACTAAAGCTGCTCCCCTGGTGACACCTCTGGAATCCCAGGCATGCTTCTGTGGAGCTGTGCAGACTTTTGGGATCACTCCAGTTGTACTACAGCCCCTCCCCTCCGTCCTATTCTGAGACATAGGCACACACACACACACACACACAGAGTCGTAAATCTAGCATGTTCTTTATGGTAGCGTGAATGCGCAATGTTTGAATTATGATAGCGTGTCGGTTGCTTGCAGATAAATTAGCAAACATCTGAAGATGCAGTGGAGAGCATCTGGCGGACTCTTGGTGGGTCTCTTCTCAGGGATATCAGCCCACAGAGTTCAACTGAGAGAATAGTATTAGGAGGGCAAATACAAATCTGATCTGCCTTTGCATGTGAGCAGATATTATAAAGTTTGAATGTCTATACATGCATTTAAAGTATATGTTGCATATTTGTACATGCATGCATCTGCATTTATTATATGTAAACACATACAGTTTTTCCTGTGACAAACACTAATGATACATGAAGATATGCAAGTGTATGACTCCACAGATCATCATAGTTGCCTCAGCAGTATGATGCTCTAATGAGTCTACTGAGGAATTAACCAGCAAGTGAAGGCGATGCCTCCAATCCAAAATTGCTACAGAGACGCTAGTTTACTAATTGAGTCAGTATAATTAATTTAGCAAAATTGAACATATTACTACACACTTTAAAGCCTGTCATAGGGAAACTAGAGAGTTGGCTTAATTCTCAAAACATTTTGAGAAAATATGTTGACTATGATAAAGAGGAGACATGTACGGTTATAGCCACAGATGCATATATATATATATATATATATAATTGTTTATGTATTGTATAATCTTTTATGTATTGGGTATATGGTATATGGGAATTCTGCATTTGTAATTACAAGGTCAGATGATGGGAGTAATGGAACCAGATCTCATTTAAATGTAAACTTTTATATAAAAAACAATGATTAAATGAGAAGGACAGAGTCACCCCTGCAAATAAACTATGTCCCCATTTTTGTTTCCCATGAGTGCTGTGAGCCTGACCAGCTGTTTCTGAGGTGACACCCTACAGGGTAAAGGTCATGCCTTCTGTGTGTGTGTGTGTGTGTGTGCGCGCTCGCGCACTCGGGTTATTTTCTACTGAGGAGGAATGTGTCAGGGCCGCTGACCCCATGTTTCACCCATTTAGACCCCTGTTAGCACGACCTCGTCAGTCTTATCAGAGCACATAGATACCACCAGATGCTTATCTAACTGTCAAAGTGTCAACATTGTAGTCATGACACATAAAGAATAGAAGGTGGAATGATTTGATTTTTCATGCTTTTCAGCCTAAAGCACCACAGCACCACAATACCTAGTAATGTGGCTTATCATGCTAATTTATAATATTCCAAATAAAGAAATTATGGAATTATAATTTTAATATTGGTAAGTTATTGAGGCGTTATTCCCTTACAACTGGAACCACAAAGGCAATTATCTCAGTTTTACATTTTGTATTTGAGTATTTGAATGCCATTCAAAGGGAGAAAAGTAATTGTTTTTCACCAGAAACCCAGTTGGTGTGAATTGACTGTAAAATATTTGTCTGCTTAACTTGCCCCGCAGCCTTTGATGTAATAGCTAACACGTACTTGCTTACAGCATGGTTACATGTGAGATTGTGACCAGTGTGTGTCCAGGAACCACGGTCTGTTTGCTCTACGTGAGGGGCCCTGACTCCTGTGTCTGGCTCTCTGGTTCATTCCCTTTAAAAGTGTCCACCTAGGTGTTCAATTATGAATTTGGTTTGCAAGTAGGTATGTACTGTGGGTCATCAGTGTTGTTGGCCACTTGTAATAAAAATAGAATAGTAGAAAGGGACCTGATTTACATTAGAAAATAAGAAAACATCATGTTTCAGGTCATGTTGCACAGTGTGACAGCACACAAACAAATCCAACCTCAACATTATCATCCAAAGCAGCGATGGATTCAGGCTGTCTGAGAGGCACTGCATCACGTTTTCTACACTGGAAGGGCGCTCTGGAGGGCACTTCATCCCATTTTCTCCACTGGAAGGGCACCCTAGAAGGCACTTTTTGCTGCCATTATTTCGAACATGGGGGCTCTGAGTCCAGTGATCCCAAGACTCTTTTGTCAGATAGCTTGTTAAGCCATTCGAGAGGTTTAATTTCTTCATTCAGTAGAATGCAGCAGCATTTTTAATGATGGTAAAGAAAACTAATGAAGGAATGTCAGGGTAATGTAGGAGAAAGGGGGTTAGGCTAAAGATAGGATGGATTGAATGAGCAGACCAGTAAGACAGATAGGGGGATGGATCTTTGAAGCATTCAGACAAAGCCTCAAGCATCTCTTTATCCTGTATTTTGTTTTCCATCGCTCCATCACTAGTCGAAGAAGAGCTTTCCTCCTACAGATTCCCTACGGCGCCTCCATCACTGTGAAAAGGCCAGCCTGCCTACTGCACATAACACATACAAACCCTGTACAAACAAACAGAAGCACACACATTGTTATCATATACCCTGTTTTCCTTCAGTGTTTCTCACTTTATGGAAAAACTCACATATACATATATGGTGACTACATGTAAAATGTTGTTTATTCTTTGTTACACAACTTGAATACATGAACTACTGATAAACAAAGCTTCAAGCTTTACAAGCATTTCTGATGTAATCTTTTTACAGCACCAGACAACATTCATCATATGGGTTAGCTGTTACCTGTGAACCAATGACAAGAAAAATCACTGCTGTTAGTATTGGCCAACTGATTGGAGCATTTGGATTCCTGACTACACAAAGCAGTGACGTCATCAGATTGTCTTAATTTAGAATGACTAATAGAAAGTTCCAATCTTGTGTTTTTATTTTTTGGTGAGATAACCCCCTTTTGTGTACATTCAATCAATATCAACCTTCTCTTTCTTTTCTCCTGTTCACCCTTAGACACCTTGTCTGTATCCAGTAACGACGCCCTACACCCAGGCTCCAGCCAGACGCTGGGTCCTCACAGCTCACCAGGACCCAAACGTCCTGGGAACACCTTACGGAAGTGGCTGACCAGCCCAGTGCGACGGTTGAGCTCCGGCAAAGCTGATGGCCACGTCAAGAAGCTCGCCCACAAGCACAAGAAGAACCGGGAAGTTACGAGGAAGAACATGGACACAATGGCCGGCTCGCAGAAGGATTCTGACGACAGCGCCGCCACGCCACAGGACGAGACACTGGAGGAAGTAAGAGCAGATAAAGTAGTGGATAACCGACCCTGCCAGAACATTCAAAGAGTTTTGGTTCCGACCTACCAACTGACAATCATTGTTCTCCTCTCTGTTTCCAGCGAATGCGTAATGAGGGGCTGAGCAGTGGTACCCTGTCCAAGTCTTCCTCATCTGGCATGCAGAGCTGTGGTGAGGAGGAAGGAGAGGAGGGGGCTGATGCCGTCCCTCTACCTCCACCTATGGCCATCCAGCAACACAGCCTGCTGCAGCCCGACTCCCAGGACGACAAGGTTGGTCACGCAGGGCAATCTCAGTATATTTAAAATGGGCCAAACATGCTTTCATCAGCAATATGGTGATACACAAATACATGTATAAAATGTTTTGTCAATTAACTGGGGGGAGGTTTGCACATGTGAAAGATAAGATAACACAGATAAGTGCAAAAACACTAAATAAATTGCTGTTTGCAGAAAGATGAACCTTTTGAACTTTTACACTTGTTCTTTTCAAAATTGCTAATTCCTTAAAATATTTTATCTACATTAATCTTAATTTAAGCAGAGTTTTGTGTTTGGTTCCATGTAGAGGTCCACACAAGGCTTACAATAACATCTAAACTTTTACTTTGGCACTAATAACCTTTCTTGTTTTTCTCTTATTTCCTTGATGGTTGCATGTTCCTCCCTTCAGCATTACGTTGATTTTTGTTCTGCTTCTCTTCTTTCCCAGTTTCCCTATCTCTCCATGTAAACAAGCCACTTCATCTCCACTTTGGATCCTTCTTTATTGAACTTTTTTCTTTTTCTTTCTTTGACTAAATGTCATTCCTGTGGAGTGTAATTGTTCTACTGTTGCTGAAGTGGATACTCCATCCATGTGTTGCTGCAGTTGTGAGGTGTTTGTGGGACTAAATGGTGAATTCCCATTAAGTCTGGTTTTGAACAGTTGCCTTTTAAAACATTGCCTGCCGCTACGCCTTGGAATGGGCTCTGTTGCAGAGGCAAACATTCTCTCCAATGGAGTATTGAGCAACAATGTTTGCTGTATATAAGTTGTTTGACCAATCATGGCGCTCATGCTTGAAGAGCAGTCCAATCCTAGGGCTTGCCATTGACCTAAACCCTCCTCATAACTGTTAACCCTGTTGACTCCAACTTGGCCCCAGTTAACCCTTTTATTAGGGAGATCACACCCACCAAGTCCTTATTTGGACATGTGGAATATCGGGGTCCAAACTCAACAATGGTGAGCCTGATCACATTCACAGTAGTAGCCGTTGAGAATGTATGACTCCTGTTCAAATGCAGCTCTGCCAAGTGTTACATTTGTCATGTTTTACACCTTAACCATTAACTTTCCTTCTTTCTTCCATTTTCTCTGTCCTTCATCAGTCTGCATCTCGTCTGTCCGCTCGTCCCAACAGTTCAGAGACACCGAGTGCTGCTGAACTGGTCAGTGCCATCGAAGAGCTGGTGAAGAGCAAGATGGTGAGATAAAAATAATAAACATAACTCACAAGTACACGCAAATGTGGCGCATTTATACACAGAAGACTTCTGATAGATTACAAGCACACACACACACACACACACACACACACACACACTTTTTTTCTGGTGTTGTTGACAGAGAATGGCATCATGGCCTAACTAGTCATCTCTCAGGACTGTGACTCACTATGCCAGCTGTCCACTCTTCCAACAAATAGGCATCGCACTGGCCAATATCCCTAACACACATGCCCACTGGCTTACATAGAGTATGGACACATACCAAAGTAAAGTTAATACCGTTAAATGAAACATGCTGTCTAAAAGATGAGACCACATACTGTAAATACTCTTTCAGCTGTTTTTTTCAGCTGAGTGACAGTTCCTTTTTTCTTCAATCTTCCGTTCTTCCCCCTTTGCACTCTGGTCCTCCTTTCCTTTCCTCAGTCCCTGGAGGATCGTCCCAGCTCTCTGTCGGTAGAGCAGGGCGACAGCAGCTCTCCCTCCTTCAACCCCTCCGACAACTCCCTCCTCTCCTCCTCTTCACCCATCGATGAGTTGGATGAGCGCAAGTCTGGCTTCTTCAAGAGAAGACAGTAAGTTATAAGCCTGTGTCATGTTAGTGTTTTGATAAACAAAAGCTGCTTGAGTTCAATCAGTTAATCACGTTTGTCTTCATTTGTGTGCTTATATGGAACATTTCTGATGTTCATCCACAGCTGAGTGCATTACATTTGTATTACACAGTGACAATTTCTGTTTTGTGTCTTCTAGTTATGTGCTTCTGGAGCTGGTGGAGACTGAGAGAGACTATGTCAGAGATCTGGGATCTGTGGTGGAGGTAAAAAAAGAGACATTCAGAGATTTATTTTTGGTCTGTGTTTGCTGTATGTTTTACAAACGAGTCGACCTTTCTTCCCTCAGGGCTACATGAGCAGGATGAAAGAAGAAGGAGTTCCAGACGACATGAGAGGAAAAGACAAGATCGTCTTTGGAAACATCCATCAGATCTATGACTGGCACAAAGAGTATGCTGGCAGTCTTATCCAGTTAACATGCCCTACAATATCCACTACAATTTTTATTAGAGTTGCATTGTCTGCCACAGCGTGAAGATGGACAACATAAAGTAAAAATACAGGCAGTACCAAGTTCCTTAGCAGGTTTAATCACGTGTTTCTCTCTTGATTGGTCCCCAGTCTTTTCCTTGGAGAGCTTGAGAAGTGTTTAGAGGATCCTGACAGGCTGGCTCCTTTATTTGTCAAACAGGTGAGGAACCTATTCACATTTGTTGAAGGGTGGATTATCAAGTACATTTTATTGAATTGAAAAGAGAGAGCAAGGAAATAATAGTTTAAACTGTCATATTTTTTCTCACTTCTAAAAGCTACCTTTGTTTTCTGGTTTTGTTCCATTTGCAGGAGCGGAGGCTACACATGTACATTGTGTACTGCCAGAACAAACCTAAATCTGAGCACATTGTGTCAGAGTACATTGACACTTACTTTGAAGTAAGATTATTTTTACACCTACCCAAGCCTATAGAATGTTCTCTATGTTGTATTATCCAGGTAATCAGTAGTTTAGTATAGAGATAATAATATTTGTATCTTTCATCAGGACCTCAAGCAGCGATTGGGCCACAGATTACAGATTACTGACCTGCTAATCAAACCCGTCCAACGTATAATGAAGTACCAGTTACTACTGAAGGTAAATCTACTGTAGTGTTCTTACTTTGCAGGCTGCATTCACACTAAGTAAAAGTACTTTTCATATTCATCAACACAATAAACATTTTTCTAAACATTTGACCTCTTTAACAGGATCTTCTCAAAATTTCTAAGAAAGCTGGAGTGGATACAACAGAGCTAGAGGTAATGTGATGCCCAGGTTGCAGCTCCAACTTTCTTAAAGTGATGATATATAATAATCTATTTTTTTTTGCTAAGACTCACATTCCAATCCTCTATCTTTTTGTTTACTTGACACTCTTGCAATTTGTCTCTTAAAGTTTGTGTTACTCTCATGTTCTACTGTAGAAAGCTGTAGAGGTGATGTGTGTGGTCCCCAAGCGCTGCAATGACATGATGAATGTTGGGCGCCTTCAAGGCTTCGATGTAAGACCGCTCTTTATCCTCTCAGAAGTTTGTGCATGTCTGTGCCTGTCTGTGTGTGTGCTTGGACAACTATACTGAATTAAATAAGGTATCAATGTAAATAGTTTACTGTATACCCTGCAGAAATCAATTTCTATTTTCAGTCAACTGCCTCTAGGTGTCAGTGTGCACACATTTTTGCAGATATGTAGTACTGTAGGTAGTTTGTGATGTATTAGACATTGCTTTTGTTTCAGACCGTCTTTTGCCTATTCACAATTTTATTTATTAAAGGTCCCATGACATGGTGCTCTTTATATGCATCTAGTGGAGCATCCTTTTTTTTTAGTGGTCCCCTAATACTGTATCTGAAGTCTCTTTCCCGAAATTCAGCCTTGGTGCAGAATTACAGCCACTAGAGCCAGTCCCACAATGAGCTTTCCTTAGGATGTGCCATTTCTGTGTCTGTAGCTATTGAGGAGGAGAGAGGGGGGGCAAGGTGGGGGTGTGGCCTTGACCAACTGCCACTTTGCTCGTTTGAAATCAATGATGTCTCTCTCTCATGGGTGGGCCAAATTCTCTTGGCGGGTAAAGCAGAGAAAGGGGAGGTAACGGGCCGATCTAGAATCTTGCTCCTTATGAGGTCATAAGACCTATAATAATAATAAAACTGGCAGTCAAAACGTTGATGAGCATGCTGTCCTCTGCTGTCCCTGTCTTCTGATTTTCTCTCCCTCTTTCTTCAGGGTAAAATTGTGGCACAGGGCAGATTGCTCTTACAAGACACCTTCATGGTGGCAGACCAGGATGGAGGACTTCTGTCCAGGATGAAAGAGAGGAGAGTCTTCCTGTTTGAGCAGATTGTCATCTTCAGCGAGCCCATAGACAAAAAGAAGGGCTTCTCTTCTCCTGGCTACCTCTTCAAGAACAACATCAAGGTAAGTGCAGCTCAATAAAATGTTAGAGCAAGCTACAGTTAGAGCAAAATAAAAGCCTCCCACAATTGATAAAATGACACTGTCTATGCAGGGGTTAAAGTGGGATCTGGCAGTTTAGTGGAACCCTACGATCTGGGGGGAGGGTGTGCTAACACCACACCAAATTCCATTCTCAAATTTAACATTTTAAATCTTCTTACTACTTTAAAGTGTCTATCCACTACACTAGGGCTGCACAATATATCGTTTTTTTTAATCGTCATCGCGATATCAACTGGCGCAATAAACACATTGCAGAAGGCTGCATCATATCGCGAAAGATACTCAGAGATTCTTTGTGTTAGTTGAAAAAAAATATCAGTAGGAAACTGCACCTTAAAATGTAACTGTCATTCTCTTTTTAGTGGTGCCTTTTATATTCAATTCAATGTTCAATTTGTTCCAAAATAGAATGTTGGAAATGATTTCCTTTAATTTGTTAAAAATTCAACAAGCAATTTGTTGTATCTTAGCAGAATACTGAAAGCAGCAGAAATGCTGAGTACACTTTAATGTCTTTTTATTTATCTATCTATCGTAGTATTGTTATCGCAATACTCAATAATGTTATCCCATATTTTCCTCATTTTGTGCAGCCCTACACTACACAGCACTTCAAGAAAACTCACTTTTAAAGCTAGTTCACCTGTTACTCTTGTTGTGTTCTTCTTCCAAAACAGTGGTCACCAGGTGCAATTGACAAGAGTAAAACAAAATGATGACTGGTGGGTTAACTGCGTGCCAAATTGCCTCCTAAGTTACCGTATGACCGGTTGCTGACAAGCATTTAAAAGGCTATTTTTTTAAATGGAGTCCGACACAGTTACTCCACATAAATCACACTGGGGCTACATTCACTTCCAGGTTACTTCACGATGAAGAATGAGGGCAAAACAGCATCACCAATCTATTTTACACTAATATTCTCTGTCTAGCTCAGCTAAAAACACTGGATATGCAGCATGTTACCGTGTCATTCACTACTGAGCCGGTTTGTAACCGGTATGCTACCAACAACGTGATCTTCACCTGTTCAACTGACTTTACCAAATAGTTGTTCCAGCCCACTTTAACCCCCTTGTATATGTATTGCATGTTCACATTCTGATTGTACTGTAGCTTCTTATTCAAAACACTCACACTTTTTTCTTTGCCACATTTCCTCTCTCTTCCTTTTTCTTCTCTCTTCCTTCTTTTCTTTTCTCATCACTTCAGGTGAGCTGGTTGGGTTTAGAAGAAAATGCAGAAGACCCCTGCAAGTTCACGCTCACCTCCAGATCATCGAGTGGCAGCCTGGAGCGATACACCCTCCATTCAATGAGCCCTGGAGTCAGTCAAGTCTGGGTCCACCAGGTCAGCCAGATACTGGAGAACCAGCGCAATTTCCTCAATGGTAAGAGTATGATGTGCACCCAAAATTACAAGCTTACACCAAAATGATGCTGGACTTGGTCCTTTAGTGGAAATGTGCACAAGTAGCATTATTTTTGAGTTTTCAATATTGTACTAGATCTTTTTCAACCTCTTGGAACTAAACACTCTCTAGTGTTTTCTTAAGGGTTCTGTCTTGATTATTATGAGTTTTTATTTAAATATGCTTTTGTGTCATGAGTGAAATCTTCTCCCACAGCTCTGACATCCCCCATAGAGTACCAGAGGAACCACGTGGGTGGTGGCGGGCCAGGCGGTCCACCCAGCAGTAGCAGCAGTAGTACTGGAGGCCTGCCAGGAGGCAGCAGCTCCAACAGTACCTCCAACATGGGTGGGGGAGGTGGCGGCGGTGGCTCTGGAGGATCAGGGAGCAGCTCCTCTTCTCTGTGCGGCCCTCGCTCCCGACCCTCCCGCATCCCCCAGCCATCCTCACGCCTCCCCCAGCCCGTCCACCACCACCATCCCCCGGGCCCTGAGGGGCCCGACAGATCAGCAGGTATGTGGTCACCCTGCCACCCTCCATCCCCTCAGTCCCTCCCCTCTAACCCCTACTCAGACACAACCACAAATGGAGAGGTGTTGGCCTCAGAGGTCCCTAAGATGAGGATGCTGAATAGTCCTCATGGAAGTAACAGTAATAACAGTAACAGAGCATCAGACAGCATGGAGGCCAGTGTCAAACCGGGTCTGGGGGGCTATGAAGAAAACCAGAAACATCAAACAGCTGGAATACCACAGATGGCTGTGGCTCCTCTTAATTTGCCCCTAAAAAGCCCTCGGGTTGGGACAGTTTCTCCTCTGATTTCACCTCTGTCCCCTGGAGGTGGAGGAAAGGAAGCATGTGTCCCCTCCAGCCCAGCCCATAAAGGCAACTCTTTCTGGGCTATGGTCCCTGCTGTGCCTCCCTCTCCCGCCAGCTGGCCTGGTTCCTTCTCCTACCCCAATGACAGTAGTGGGGGAGGGGACTCTTTGGGCAGAGGAAGCCATGGGACGCCCTCTCATCACCGCCACTCCACCCACAGTAAGGACATAGACCGCATGAGCACCTGCTCCTCCACCAGCGAGCAGTCCATACACTCCACCCAGAGTAACGGGGTAAGATGCCAAGTTGAGGCCCAGGCTTTAGTGAGGCCTAGAGCTACTCACTAGTCACTAACCCCACCCTCACTGACTGGCTGTCCGTCAGTCACCCTGCCGCTGGCTCTGAGAATGGCTTGTACATGCATCGACTACTACACTGGAGATTAACGGCTATCTGAGTGCACTAACTTCACCGACAGTGTGTGTGAGAGAGAATTTTCTGGCTCTCCCAGAATGTACTAACAGTGTGGATCTGACTCATAGAGCAGCTGTTGTATCTGCTTTCTTAGACTCTCTGAGCTTCAGTGTGTGTTTGCTTCTCTACTGCAGCTAATAAACACTAACAGTTGCCAAATTATAAAAAAAAACAAAAAAAAAAAACACCATTACATTTGATATTTTTTAATCATACTTCCATGGTAATATCCTCATGCGATAATCAATGATCTCTGGTCAAAACTTTGTCACGGATGAGGAGCTCTTTCACATTTTACCTCCATTTCCTTTGTTCCTTTAATGGTAAACCTCGAGACTACACCAGCTGCTGTTTGCTTTACTTCAACCTGCTCTGTCTCTCTTCAAGCTTAAAGATTGTCTTCTGTATTTTTCTTGGAAAGTTCTTTACTTCAACTTCACTCTGTTCTTTGGAACACAAAGTTCCGTATTTCAGAATCTGACCTGAGGGTCATAACTTCTGCTTTACATCTCCTCAGAACATAACTTCTGTCTTATACAATTACTTCTTAGTCACCACTGTAGATGTACATTATTGCTTTACCCATTTATATGCAAGATAAATAAAATAATTTTGCAATGCTTCCTGCATGCGTCAAGCATAATAGCAAGGTCATTTGTGTGTGTGACCATTGATCAAATCCTGCATTTGATTGGTGTGAAGCTACTGATACACTTCTGTACTCCCCTTTTTTAGCAGTGTGTGTGTGTGTGTGTGTGTGTGTGTGCGTGTGTGCGTGCGTGCGTGCGTGCGTGCGTGCGTGCGTGCGTGCATGTGTGTAAGTGTAAGTGTGTGTGTTGTTGGTTTGCGTGCATGTGCAGTCTAACATTGTGCTTTGTTTAAACAGCGTTGTGTGTTTAGGTCTAAAGTTTTACAATCTTCTTTGACAGAGTGAAAGCAGTAGCAGCAGCAGTGTGTCCACCATGTTGGTGACCCAGGACTATGTGGCAGTGAAGGAGGATGAGATCAGTGTGGTGCAGGGTGAGGTGGTCCAAATGCTAGCCAGCAACCAGCAAAACATGTTCCTGGTGTACCGAGCCTCCAATGAGCACTGCCCTGCTGCTGAGGGCTGGATCCCTGGCTATGTATTAGGACATACCTCATCCTCAATCACACCCGAATTCCCTGAAGGAACCATCAAGTAAGAATACGAGACACTTGTCCTGTTCAGTGCAAATGTCAGAATTCATCATGATTTTGCAAAAACGGAATAGAAACTGAGACTGGTCTGGTTTGCTTTAGAAAATCATTATCATGGCACACAGCACTCCGTATCCGTCGAAAGTCTGAGAAAAGAGACAAAGAAGGGAGAAAGATGGAAAACGGCTATCGCAAGTCTCAGGACGGCCTGGCCAACAAAGTCTCTGTCAAGGTAGATTGTGAAGATAATTTTTACAAACCCAATTAATTTGCTATTTATGTTTTTGTTTGTGCAAAACATCTAATGTTGTCCTTACATTTTCATTACAGCTTCTAAATCCCAACTTCATCCATGATGGTATGTACACATTGTTCCTTTTGAACGAGGAGTGGGTGAGTGTGTGCATGCAGGTGTGTGTTCAAACGATCAAGGAAACCTAAAGAGAGAATGATTCAATAAACCTTAAGAAATCTACATGCTTGAATTGGACATTAAGGCCTTTTAAAATCTACCCCCTCCTGTCATGGGCTGTTGCTTAGAAACCTATAACTTTTAACATGTATAGAAATGTGTTTTAAGCTGATTTGCGATTCAAGGTTTTGACTTCTATTCTTTCTCTCCAGCTCTTCCAGAGTTCCTGATCCCTGTTAGGGATGTAGCATGTGAGGGTGGCGACAGTGTTACTATCAAGTGCAAAGTGTGTGGTCGACCCCGGGCCACCGTCACCTGGCGGGGACCTGACAACAACACTCTGAGCAACAATGGACAGTACAGCATCACTTACAGGTGACAGCATATATCTAGACTTGAGTTTGAATTGACTTAAGTAAAGCATCAGATTCATGGGATATAAAGCTTTAATTCTAAGAAATATAAAATGCTACTGTACATTTGGCCATTCACAGGAAAATCTCTGGGTTGCATAATGCAATGTGATCAATGGTTTATCTCCCCCCCCCTCCCCCCCTCTCTCTCTCTACAGTGAGACAGGAGAGGCAGCTCTCCGTATCCTGGGAGTGTCTGTAGAGGACAGTGGTGTGTACACATGTGTTGCCACAAATGTAGCAGGCTCTGTCACTTCCTCCGCCAGCCTCAGAGTTTCCGGTGAGAGCCCTGTCATGGTATAAACCCTTTAACTATGCATTTGCCAGTGAGCTAACTGGGTTTGTTCTGTAAAGCAAAATGATTGGGAACATTGTTGTACTTAGACCACCTCAGGTAGGGTTTGAACCAGTGAAACTGTACACATTTATTTAACTTTAAAGGTTCCATGGCATGAAATTTTCACTTTATGAGGTTTTTTAACATTAATATGCATTCCCCCAGCCTGCCTATGGTCCCCCAGTGGCTAGAAATGGCGATAGGTGTAAACCGAGCCCTGGGTATCCTGCTCTGCCTTTGAGAAAATGAAAGCTCAGATGGGCCGATCCTATCCGATCCTTATGAGGTCATAAGGAGCAAGGTTGCCTCCCCTTTCTCTGCTTTGCCCGCCCAGAGGATTTGGCCCACCCATGAGAGAGAGGCATCATGGCTTTCAAACGAGCAAAGTGGCAGTTGGTCAAGGCCACACCCCCACTCTGCACCTCAATAGCTACAGACACAGAAATGGCACATACTCAGGAAAGCTCATTGTGGGACTGGCTCTAGTGGCTGAATTTTGGGAAAGAGACTTCAGATACAGTATTAGGGGACCACTAAGGCCTATATAAAAGTATCCAAAGAGCACCATGTCATGGGACCTTTAATTTCTGTTAAGCAAACAAAAAAGAAAAAGTCCTACTTAAATAGATGCTTTGAAAAGCGAGCACAGCAGTGTACTTAATCCAATATAATTGTGTTCTCAGTAACCCCTGATGATGGCAGTGAAGTACTCTGGAAAAGCAGCTTTGAGTCCCACTACACAGAGATCACTGAACTAGGAAGGTAAGAATGTGCCCTTTTATTTGAACTTTTACTGTTTGACTCTTCCTTGACCACATCAAAGCTAATACATTCTCAATATTACTGACATTGTTACCAGTTGCATTAATAGAAGGCGTTGGGTAGTTGTAAAGTAGAACTGAGGGTTTTTGGAAGAGGAGAAATGTTAAATGTAATATATTATGACTTAGGCTGATCCGTCAAATGTAAGTGAATGTATCCTCCCCAACTGATTCTACCTGTTAAATCCAGTCCAGGCAAATATACTATAGTTACAGTAAATGGGAGGGAGAAGATAAAAGAATGGTTGTCACTATTTGAAGTAAAGCATTAATTAAATGATTTTGAAAGTGTACCTGAGATCCAGAGTGAAGAAAAAGTAACATATATTTTAAATAGGTATTCATATATTCTTCTAACCCTCGCTTGTGCTCCCCAGGGGCCGGTTCTCAGTGACTAAGCGGTGTGACCAGAGAGGGAGTAAACGGACAGTTGCAGTGAAACACATTAACAAGAAGCTGCTGCGTCGAGAGCAGGTGCTGCAGGAGGTCAGACTCCTACAGACTCTAGACCATCCCAACCTGGTCAAGCTGCTGGACACGTATGAGACGGCCAACAGCTACGCACTTGTACAAGAGATGTAAGTACAGTTGTGTTTCCCTGTGGCTGTTGTGACTCCTCATTTTTTTAAAGATGTATTAAAACAAATTGTGAATTTCAAGTCGCCAATGACATACAAATGCAATATGTGTTTGTATTTTCAGGGCAGACCAGGGACGTTTCCTGGACTATGTAGTGAGCTGGGGCAACCTTACAGAGGAGAAGGTGGCTCTCTACCTCAGAGATATTCTTGAAGCTCTCCACTACCTGCACAGCTGGAGGATAGCACACCTTGATCTCAAAGTAAATACATATTCTGAGATCAGTGTAGAGCTAAAGAATTCGTAGATTATTAGTAGTTAGATAAGTATCACAAGAGTCAGCTTAAAATAATAAAAGCTGAGTCTCAGTTTGGCCCAGTGGATGTTCTGCTGTTAAGAACGATGTTTTTTCTGGGTCTAACGTTCCTTTTCCCTGCTCCCGCAGCCAGAGAACATTGTGGTGGAACATGCGTCTTCCCAGCCAGTGATCAAGCTGACAGACTTTGGCGATGCCATTCAGCTGAACCCTTCCTCCTTCTACATCCATCCTCTCCTGGGGAGCCCAGAGTTCTCTGCTCCTGAGCTGATCCTGGGTCAGCCTGCCTCACTGATGTCTGACCTTTGGAGCTTAGGTCCGTAACTAAGCACAAGTAGTTTGTAACTTGTATATAACACCATAAGAAACTTATTTATAAATACATAGTTTGGTAATATATTGTGCAGGTGACTTGATAAACATAACCCATAATTTCCTGTTGCAAACTAATAGACTGACCGACCTATTTTATTGATTTATCTCCTGGTGTATTGACTGGATGATTTATACAGGGGTGGTGACCTACGTTGTACTTAGTGGCGCCTCTCCCTTCTTGGACGAGAGTTTGGAGGAGACGTGTCTGAACATCTGTCGCCTGGACTTCAGCTTCCCCGAGGACTACTTCCAGGGTGTGAGCCCAGCTGCCAGGGACTTTGTCTGCCTGCTGCTCCAGGGCGAGCCGGAGCGACGGCCCTCTGCAGCATCCTGCCTGCAGGAGCCCTGGCTCCAGCCTCGAGGTGTGATAAACTTTGACACTGGCCATGCCACCTTAAATCATACGCAGCCACCGGCACTGCCAGCATCTCAGAGTCATCACACCTCACATCTGGATACCTCCAGACTCATTTCCTTCATCGAGAGACGGAAACACCAGAACGATGTTCGGCCCATTGGCACCATTAAGGCCTTCCTTCACAGCCGCCTGCTCAACCACATCTAACAAACAGCTCACTAGGTAGATGTGACAGCAACATGTACTGTAGAGCCCTGTGTCTGCATTGTTGTGGTATAGAAGGAATTACTGCCTGGCCAGCAAACTATGGAGGATGGGTAACAAGTTAACTTAGTTCAGTTGACCTGTGTTACTGAGAGGACCACCAGCAACTTTTCCACAATGATCACCTTTTTCTTCACTAAGCCACAAAAGTCCTGCTGCTGCTGACTGAGCGACTCTGCTGATAAACCCTTTGACTCTCCCCAACTCCCCTCCTGAACACACCTTGGCATATTATGCCTGCACAACAAATGAACTGCTGGAATCAGTTTGAGCTTTCAAACCTTGACTTAGCAGGGAGAGAAAACCAAGCTTTCTCAACAAGCTTTCTCAGCAAGCTTGAGCAAGTCGAACAGTGCTGAACAGAGAAAATATGATACTGTATAATAAGAGAAATTCAGGCTGCTTTCGATTGAACACAAGAAAATGTTTTTTGTAACGAGAGATTACTTTTTTGTAAATGAAACCATGTACAGTGAGGAAACAGAGAACTGTCTTTATTCATACCTTTGGGAAAACAAAGGTGAGTTAGTACGTAAAATGAAAACAAAGAGGAGTGAGATGTGTGAACAAAGTGGCACCCATCAGCAGGGTCCACTTATTCTAGAATAAGATAAAGACCAAAACCATGTTTTCCACAAACACATTATAGTTACATTCAGTGCAATAGTTTGCTTATCTTTATGTCCCTGTTCAGTTTAAAAGGTATAATCTTTTCAGTTTGTGACACTAAGAGAAACTAAATTAACTTCAACAAGCTATTCGGCAAAGCTTCTCCGGTTTTTACCTGAATTCGCCTTATTTGTAAATAACAAATTCCTGCCTTTCATTGTCATTTTGAAGAATTTGTCTCAAATGAACAAAAGCTATTTCATTTGCCGAGTATTAGTGACACCATGCAGTTTGTTAGGTAAGTCGCTTCCTGCGGACCCTCAGCAGCTGGATTTTCACTATGAACAAACCGCTACTAGAAATGCACTCGTATTTTGCATTAATTCCCATGTGCAATGTTGCAGCTTTAACATTTATGCAACTATTTATGAAGACTTTGTGTTGTAGCCGTATTCTTAAAAAGGCATGTACGTACCTGGTACTGCGATAGATGTCTGTATTGTGTTAACTCTTACGTATTAAGTTCAGTATTAATATCTGCAAAACCCCCCCCCCAGACAAGAGGCGGGTTTTCAGAAATAATGTATAAAAAATGTGTATCTATAAAATATAGGCACTTATGCTTTCATTTTGTCATTGTTCGGTTTTATTTTCTGTAACAATACCAAAGTTGACTATGCTTTTTTTTTTTTTTCCTGCTCAAATGTTTTGATTTTTTTTTCTCATGTTAAGTTATAACAGACCACACTGAACCAGGACATGTGAGTGTTACACAGGTCCAGTCTGGATTTATTTATTCTTATTGTTATAAGAAATTGTTTGGTGGATTTTTGCTGAAAAAAAAAAAAAAAAACAATATTTCACTTGTCTTTTTTCAAGCTGTGCACAAAGTGGTTTGCTGTGTAAGTTTGTTTGGCTTTTGTAGGTAGATACTGGTGTATGTCGCTAGATTTTTTAGCATCTCAGTTGTACGTCATAAGACAGACATGGTTGACATTTTTACCAAGCAATAGGTCTGGAAAAATGTCTCATCGTGGACCATTCACCACGGACTTTAATTTATTGGAGAATGCATTAGACCTTTTAGGAGACACCCACATATTGTACCACCAACAGTTCAAATGTATCCTTTTGATAAATTTCATTCAGCATTAACAGGTATCTGCCGTGAAAGAGATCTTTTCCAATTATTTTCATTTTAATAAGTTGATGTATTTCGGTTACAAAGTTGTTGAAAACTTTTTTTTTAAGTGCCAGTTGAGGGAGCCAACCTAGAGAGGTGGGTGGAACTTAAAACGTGCAAACTTTCTTATTTTATCTGAAGGTTTTAAGAGTTAATATCTGATTTAATGTTAAACAAGTCAATAACATGTTGAGTTAAATGACTCTTGTCGGTCTGTACAGTCTTTCATTTTGTGTTATTTTTATTTATTGGTGTGGATCTAGGTTTCCCAAAATCATGCTGTTAATCGGTTTATCAAAATCAAATTCTCTTAAAGCCTATTCATGGAAGAATATGATCTAAGTAATAAAATGCCTTTGGGAAACCCAGCCTATACATGATGTAAAGATGTACAGAGAGGGTCGGGCAGTTTGCCCACACCCAGGATGTAAACCTCTTAACTATGTCATATTTTAAATACACATAGAACAAGACTGCAGCAATGTCATTTTGAATGTCTTATTATGACTTATTTTTACTTTTGCATGTATATTTCTTTATACAGAAGATTGTGTTTACATGTTACTAAGTGTTGTAAATATCTTATTTTGTCCTGTTATTTTGCCATTAAACGTACAAGGAACAACTGGTGTCGCCGAAACTTTGTGTGCACATACACCCACACATGATAACGTTTGCCTTGAAACTAGTATTATTCATTCATTATTTCCCATAACTGAGGGTTGGAAGGCGAGACAATGCTGTTTTCCTGGAATGAGTGAAAGGCAGGGAAAAACCCTGAACAACAGTCAATCAAAATGAATCAAAACAGCAATCATAAACATCTTCGGTGACATAAAGGCTTATTTTCCACTGAATATTTGTTTTCATTTTAAACTAGGAGCCGTCAGAAAAGCAACACATCGGCTTCAATGTGTGGTTTTAGGTTCTTTTCATAATCTTGCATACGTGTGACCATGATTATGATATGTAGGCCAATGAGTGGAAGTCCTTTGTTTGCTTAGCAAGATGATAAGACAGACGTGCACGGTAATACTAAGCGAATGTATTTACTCTGATGAAGATCTGTGTCTGTGATAACCCATGAAAAAAGAACCAGAGAGGATGTGTTATGATCTTATCTGTCCTCTGCAGATGCTGCTACTGTGCATGAATCAGTAGACCGTACAATTTCCCCACCTCCTTAACCCACTTCTAATGTATTTCACTACATCAAAAGAGAGAAGTTACCAGAAAGACATTTTTTTATGCTTTTATGCACGTATGGTTTTTTTAAAGACACCACAGAAAATGTGTTATTAGGATGTCATTTATTGTAGCCTTGTAAATTGAACACATTTAAATAGTTCCAAAATTGAAGCTTTGTTCGTTTGTTTTACCAGTTCACCTGCAGTACCTGTGTTGCTGCAAGCGACTATACAGAACAAAATGTGTACACGTGACTAACACCTTCTTATCAGGTGTGAAATAGTGTATGTGTTGTTTTTCTCTGCAACAGCAGCAGCAAATATTTTGCATGAAACCACAGAGGTCATGTTTGTCACAATCTCGTGCTCTTAATCTCATGCAAGAGCTGTTAAATGTAAAGGTGGAGCTTCCTGGCATGGTGTCTCTTTTGTTATGGTTTACACATCTGATTGGTCTACTAACAAATGCTGCATATTTCCATTATTGATTATATGATTTCTTTGACCATTTCTTTCAGCATCCAGACAATATTTCCCCTTCTTTAACAGCTCATCTATGGTGGTTTCTGGGTAATCTTCTGTCTCTGTCACCCACTGAATTCAGCTTTCAGTCATACACCGAAATCCTTGTCTGACACTTGTTTTCATGGTTTAAACAAGTGAAACCCTGAAAAACGCTGGATCGCCGAGATATCAAGTCATCTAGGCCTATGCCCATTAGTTTTTCTCAGCACTTTCTGAAAAATACTTAGAAAGTCAATCAAAATTACGTGATTGTCACCTACACACAAACAGTATGGACTGTAAAATGATTATCAAATGTACAGTACGCCCTCTTTTCAACCAGGTTCTGCAACACCACTTGATGGCACTAGAGAACTGATTGAATGGTTTACTGTAATAATCACAAGCGAGGATATTATACAATATGAGGACAGTCTCTAACATTGTGGAAAACAACAGAAACCAGCAAGTTTCCATTGTTAGATTAACAAGAAGTAAAACCGGAATAATCAGAATCAGAATCAGCTTTATTGGCCAGGTTTGCGTAGACAAACAAGGAATTTGACTCTGGTAATCTTTGCTCTCAAAGTACAACACTTAACATATTAAGAATAAAAAACAGAGTTGACAGTAAGAATATAAAGAAAATAGTGTACAGTATAACAATACAATAGAATTTACAATTTTACAAAAAATATACAAAAGAGAAGGAAGGAATAGTGCAATATCAGTCAATAGACTGAGATTTTAGGATTTAAATATGAGTACAGTGCAAGGCAGATCAGTGCAATGGTAATATATTAATAACAATATTGTAATTATAGGATTGAAATAGACGTGAGGTAGATGAGCAGAATAGTGGTGGTTGACTTTGTTCAGTGTAAGGGTGGGGGCTATTTCTGAGCGTTCAACAGAGTGACTGCTTGGGGAAAGAAACTGTCTCTGTGTTGGCTGGTTTTGGCAAACAGTTCCCTGTATCACCTACCAGAGAGAAGGAGGTTGAACAGTTTGTGACCAGGATGTGAGGGGTCTGCAGAGATTTTTGCCCTTTTCCTGACCCTGGACCGGTACAGGTCCTGGATGGAGGGAAGGTCAGTTCCAATGATCCTCTCTGCAGCCCTAATTGTCCGTTGCAGTCTGGCCCTGTCCCGTTTGGTGGCTGACCCAAACCAGACAGTGATGGAGGTGCAGATGACAGACTGAATGATGGCTGAGTAGAAAGTGGTCAGCAGCTCCTTAGGCAGATTAAATTTCCTTAGCTGTTGCAGAAAGTATAACCTCTGCTGGGCCTTTTTCTGGACAGAGTCAATGTGGGGAGACCATTTTAGGTCCTGTGAGATGGTTGATGCATACAATACACCTTCTGACAGCACCCTCCATTATAAGTGAAGTAGGCTACTTCAGCTCACCTTGGCTTGCATCAAATCTCTCAGAGTGTCTGTTTAAAAGCTTGCATATAAACAGAAAAAAAAATCTTTGCCACAGTTCAGGGTGAGTCCATCCCACTCCTTAGTTTAGAGTTTTCAGTGTTGTTAGTTTCATACAGTCTATGGTTGAAACTTGTCTTAGAGTGGAATTAATCAAATTAAGTTAGGTATCTTACTTTCTGTTTTGGTGACTTAACCAAAGCTTTCATTATTATCAAAATATGCAACTAGAGGTAGCTCAACTAATGTTATTAGTCAGTTCCATGATCAGAAATAAATTGTGGATGTTACTGCAGTACTCTGGAACATTATTCTGGGGTCTCTTAGTTTTAAACTCTCGTTAAAAAGTCAATTAGTTAGTTTGTTTTGTCTGTTGTTGTCGGCTGGGCCGCAAGCAATGCGAGTCTAGCCCAAACGCGAAAGTCTGTCTGTCTGTCTCTGCTGAGTGAGTGAGTAAATTAGTGAGTGAGTGAGTGAGTGAGTGAGTGAGTGATGAAGTTACACCATTGGTCAGCGTGAGTGATGACGTTGGTCCAGTTGCAGCTTCCCCATTGGCCGTCAACATAATTGGAGCGACAGCGAATCATCCATGCTTGACTTTATGGCGCGTTCATGCCACCTCGGAATAACAGGGACCGCCCCCGTGATTACGTTGTTTTTCCGACTACCAGTGTTCACATGGTTAGTGTCGGTACACGATCCGTTCTGCCTGCACGATCCGTTCTGCACATGCGCAAGATAATACTGTTTTACGTATCCATACGACCTGCACGATCTGTTCCACGCTAGCCTATGGCTAGCCTCCACCGGGAAGCTAACGTTAGTTTAGCTAACAACCGCTAGCTGACAGCTAGATTCAGTCTAAAATAACGTTAACTCAAACGTAATGGGAAAAGCAGGCTACAGCTAAATTAAGACTTCACAGTAATAACAATAAAGACAAGTATTGAGTGATTGTATTTTAAATGAGCACAAGTAAAGTAGAACTGATGTAACAGCTGTTATATATGTTAGGTGTTTGTTATATATGTCAACGTTTATTTTCAAGTTTTATTTTGAGGGTCTTTTAAAGTTATTACATGCTGTCTCAGCTAGCAGTTAGCCGAATTAGCTGTTAGCTAAACTAACGTTAGCTTGCCTGTGGAGGCTAACGGCAGACCGCTACAATCAGCTAGCAGTTAGCCGAATTAGCTGTTAGCTAAACTAACGTTAGCTTGGCTGTCGACCGGAAGCGTGGAGCAGATCGTGCAGTGTCGTAAATCCTCGTACAACCGCGCATGCGCGAACATTTTGCGCATGTGCAGAACGGATCGTGCAGGCAGAACGGATCGTGTACCGACAGTTAGGATGGTCGGGATCATAGACTGTATATATTAATTATATATATTATATTATTATATAATTATACTAATATATGCAGTCTATGGTCGGGATGCGTGTTCTTCTTCTTCTGTTATATTGGCGTTTGGCATAACAACTTGTTGCATGACTGCCACCAACTGTTGGGCGTAGCCTAGAGCATCAGGTGTGTGAAAACCTGGTGAAAACATGGAGGCCACAATAATTTGCTGCTGTTTTCTTATTCGAGCATACAAACAGCACATCGTCAGGTGTTTGTGTTATCTGCAGGACAACGAACAGGAAAGGACATGGATAATGTGTTGTTTTTTTATACATAGGCCTATTTATGAATAATTTGAAACATGTTATGTCTGTGTATGTTTCTCAGCAGAGGCGTTTGTCCACAATAAACAGTTTATTGTCATTGAAATATGTTCAGTGAACCAAAGTCGCCTACATCAAACGTCAGTTGTCAACAACGCGTCACCAACTGGGAAACTCGGTTAGCAAAATCTGGCCCGAGTTTCCCACCTCTGATTCCGACAGGAAGGGACGTGAATGATGACGTTTTCACTCGGAAAAACGTTTTTCCGATGTCCATGAACGCACGGTTACTCCCAACTCGCGAGTGTGCGTAAAGTTAAAACTCTGATAAGATAAACCAGAGACGATTTAGAACATAGCCTATAGAGGATCTTTGGATAAACTACTAAATCATCTTTAAATAGAAACATATGAAAGTTATGATGCTGTGGGCGATCGAAGCAGAGAAGGAAAATAAACTAGCCACACTCAGCCCAACTTCTAATGTTCATCATACCAAAAATAATTCAGGTTTTTTTTTCTGCATTCAAAGGTGCACTCACGTTATCATATAACGTTAAAGTACGAACGTGCAAAGCATGGGCTGATAGTCACGGCTCGTTGAAGCGGAGACGAGACTAGCAGCTAGCATGCACTGCTGCGAGCTCTAGCCACAACCACTAGGCCTGAGCAGTTTGTGAACAGTTAGGCTACAAACAATGCAATTAATAATTGCACCATTATGGGTCAAGGTTATCATTATTGTACCTCGGCAAAGGTAGGTTAGGAAAAAGTTGCATGTGACAGCAACCTTAATAACAGTAAACACCGGTTTAATGCACCACCACCCGGCCAGCACGCAAAGTGAACTTGTGGACTGGGTCATACTGGCACAGAGACGCTGAGTGGACTGGGTATGTCATGCATTGAGAATGAACGAGCAGAGAAGTTGAAGGTGGAGCAGATTGAGGAGGACTTCGCGGTGCGGAACCACAGAATGATGATCAGATAGGTGGGTAATTTTTGCAAACTTACTGCGATAGTTGTGGTTGTAATTACAACCACAACTATCACAGTAAATCTCTGCAGACAGTGCAGAGGGGAACGTTAATGTTGCTAAGCAACGGAGCATTTTGTGTGTGTGTGTGTGTGTGTGTGAAACTGCAGCCGCTGTGGAGTTGGAATTGTTAATACATGTCGGTGTTGTCTGCATTTTCATTCTACTGTTAATTTATGTGGCTTAATATTGCTTGTTTACGCAATGTGGTATTGTCTGCTATTTTTGTTGAATTGTCGAGGTTTGTCTCTTTTTTGACTAATTATTCTAGCGAGGATACACTGTTCGGTTGTATAATTGATCATAACAGGCTGCAAATCCCCAAGCAATATTACCAGTGAGTCACTCCAAATAGATTCATAATCTGCCTCAATTACTTGTTAGATTTCTTACCATGACAAGCACATCCTCATGAATGAGGCTAGAGTCCACAGAACTGAAGTCACAAGGCTGCAGTAGAAAAATAAAATGTTGTGGATAAAGTTTAAAAAAGGGCCAAAATATAATCCTCAAATGAGACACATGCAAGAAATACAATAACAACATATCAGTGTTAAGAATAAAAACCAAAGACTATTTATTTGTGTTTTTTTATAATAATATTTTATTAAAAATAATATGACACATTAAACATAACTTCATCATTACAAAACTATATACTTGTGTTGGCACGTTCAGTCTCATATATCAGCATGATTGCTATGACAAAAAAAACAACAGATGCTACAATATGATGCTTCTCTTTAGAATAGAATAGAGACAAACATTTAAACAAATAATAATCACTTAAGATACCATGATACCCTTGATAATACTATAATCAAGTAACCGGTTCAATCCCCAGAACGGCAGGATAAAATCTGGGAGGGGAAAGTGAAAATCCACACTCATTACCACCACTGAGGTGCCCTTGAGCCAAGTCCCTTAATCCCAGTTGCTCCAGTGGAGCTGCTCAATGGCCAGCAGATCAGACTGTGGTTGTACTGGGCAGCTTCCAGGTGTGAATGTGTAACTGTGTGAATGTGATCAGGAGAGCATTGCTCTCAGTATACTCCCCCTGAATAAATAATTAAAGGTGAAAAATACTGGAAATATTGTATGAAGTAATTCAGCAATGGCTGCAATTAACAATTATTTTCATTGTCGATTAATCTGTTGATTATTTACTCGATTAATTGATTAGTTGTTTGGTCTATAAAATGACAGAAATGGTGAAAAATGTCGACCGGTGTTTTCCAAAGCCCCAGATGACGGCCTCAAATGTCTTGTTTTGTCAACAACTCAAAGATATTCAGTTTACCGTCATATAGGAGAATTTCACACGTCAAAGTCAGTTTATTACTGAAGGTTAGACCTTAGGGTGTGAAAACAGTTGCATGTCTTGGCTCTGAGGTTTTTTTCACCGAACATTTTTTTGGCATTTTGCCATTATGTGGGCTACAGTAAGGAAATGCCTTGAGAGAGAGGGGGGGTGACGTGCAACAAAGGTGGCCAACTTGAATCAAACCGAGGATGTTGCAGTTAGGATATGGTATGCATAATATCCACTTGGCTAGTCAGTCTGCATGATAGAATATAGAGTATAATGATTTCAAAATGACTTGTTTTCGTGAAATGCTGATTAATCTCATAAGAAATTTTTCAGAGATATTTCCAAAATTTGACAGCAAAATGCTAATTCGTGCACAGAGACTGCAAAGGTTAAACCGACAACATATACTTCCTCTTTTTTTCATGTTGTGGTTTTCTCTAGGTTGAGGTGAGTGCAAATCTGCTGTTACAGATGCTTCGAAACTTGCAATACTTAGGTTTCCAGCTGCACTGGGGACCTTTTGCTGTGCAAAAGCTTTGCTATTTCTTTTTAGCTATTAGCTATGTTTAGTTATTTGTTTCACTTCTCTTAATGGTGTTTGCCCTGCAAGGAACTGGTCAGCATCTGAGTTTGTCTCTCTCTAAAAAGGAGAAGACAACATTTATTTCAGGGCTATTTCTGACCTACTTTAAAATTCCAGATACAATCTGCTTCATCAACTCTGTTAAAGATCTTGCATATCCAGAACCATATTTACAGTACATTTCCATTGTACGTTTTTATGTAGGCTATAGAACTTATAAAAGTATAAAGATATACCTTTACATTTATACACGGTTACACTGTGTTTGCATGTTACTCTATTACAAAATCATACCATAAGATTTAAGATTCAGGCTTGTGTCTCTCAAGCTGACACATTGTCACATGTATTTTGTCATATTCTTACTTCTTCTTCTTATTTCCAAAACTCAAAATCAACCTAAAGCCAATTGTGAGTGAAAAATGAACTGAAGTCCTAAAATAGCCCATAAGAAGTGAGAATTAGCAAGAATTGCTTCTCATCTTGACTATTTGACTTCACAAGAAATGCCCTCATTGTGGAGAAGACCACACAGACAGAAATAACAACCCACCTTTATACAGTCTATGGAACACACTTTACACAGCAGTGCTCCTCTCGTCCAGGCTGGTGGTCTGTGAGTAGACTGACCCATTGATTATGTCCTGGGGTATGCAGACTTTGACCATCTGACACAGCCTGCAGGGAGCCCTGTTTATCAACCTTAGCAGGTGCCTCCTGAACTTCTCCCCAACAAACACATACAGGATGGGGTTGAGGCAGCTGTGAGAATAGGCAATGGCCTCAGTGACTTGTAAAGCCAATCTGATGGCTTTGCTGCTTTCACATTCTGTATAGATGTGCAATAGCTCCAGTGCTTTGAAGAAGGATGCAATGTTGTAGGGGATCCAGCAGCAGAAGAAAACAACTACCACTATGAGAACTAAATGGATGGCTTGTTTCTTGGATGACGGGCTGTACAGCAGTCTCCAGACAATCTGTGAGTAGCAGAAACCCATGATGACAACCGGGACAAATAGACCCAAAAAGTTCATTTTAAAAAGGCTGAAGATGCTCCAGATGTGAGAGTTGGATGAAGTGGTGTCGTCATTCGAAGTTGCTGTGGGATATACAGGGTAGCAGAAAAACTGAGTCCTATTAGTATTCACAACAGGCTGCTCTTTGAGGAAGATAATGTCAGGTAAAGAAGCCAAAAATCCAGCCACCCATGTAACAGCCGCTGTGATCATTCCAAAGGACCTTGTCCGTACTCTCATAGCGTAAACGGCATGTACTATAGCCAAGTACCGGTCAATGCTCATTAGAGTGATGAAAAAGATCCCACAGTAAAAAACAATATTATAAATACCAAGGACCGCTTTGCACATAGCATCCCCAAACAGCCACTGGTCCCGTGCTTGGTGGGCTAGGAAAGGAAGGGTACACACCAAGAGAAGGTCAGCAACAGCCAAGTTTAGGAGGCACACGTCGGTCATGCTGCGGAGTCGCACGCCACAAGCAATGACCCAGATGACCAAAGAGTTACCCAGAAGGCCCAGGAGGAAGAAACTGGCGTAGAGGGTGGGAATAAAATTGGCCTCATAACGCTCATACACACACCTCCCGAAGTCACCCTCAGGGTAGTCATAGTAACTGTAGTATTCTGGGAGGCTTACAGTGATGCTATTGGTGAAGGGTGCTGTAGTAGACCTGGTAAGAAACAGACAGAGGAACAAACCAGCAAGGGGAAATGAATGATTAGGATGTTCCAATTATTTCAGGTCAGTGTATTGGATCTACCACAATCTTGCTTAACATAGCTGTTGGGAGTACAATACAAATTGAAACCTTTTAAAGGAACATGCCGACTTATTGAGACTTTAGCTTATTCACCGTAACCCCCAGAATTGTTACTCTTTCTGACGGCTCCACCGGTAGCTTAGCCTAGCACAGATCCTGAAGGTAATCGGCTCCAACTAGCCTACTGCTCAGAATAAGTGACAAAATAACGCCAACATGTTCCTATTTACATGTTGTGATTTGTATAGACCCTTTGCAAACACGTGACCACAAGCATGTGACGACACCATGACGGACGGCGGAAGCACATGCTAAACAGTAGTAGACGAGCGGAAAGTTTCATAGTTTCAATCAGTTTGAAATACATAACACTAAATAAACTGTATTTATGGCTTTATGGCTTCTTCTATTGAACAACAAGTTGTCGTGCCGTTATCGGTCGAGGTAGGGCATCTGGTAGGTGCTCACAAAGAGCAGTATTTGGAGAAGTTGGAGATAGCAGGATTGGATACCGACCCTTAATTCTTTCTCCCTCCGTTTTCATGGACCTCATTAAATCGCCAAGGCTGCCCGACTTCAGTCCACACGATCTGTACCACTATGTGGTAAACGGGGTATCCCCATATACTGGTGCTGATCTCAAAGCTTTTAAAAGTCTGGATGCTTACCAGTTCTTTGTAGCTGGTTGGGTTACAGGTATGCCATGCTACGCTAACGGCGGGGCGAGGTACCTCATAATGGCAAAGATAAGACATCAATCTAGGGTTTATTTTGTATTAACATCTATTCTTTACTTAAGTAAAGATTTATATAACACGTAGCCCATATTTTTAGAGGACGTGGTCGGTCGTGGCTACCCACATACCCGTTGTTCACTGGGTGTGCCAATGCAACTTCCTAATGGATGCATGAACACATCACAACTCTGGTAAGTGCAGTCATTAATTATCTATCACACGTTAATCCATGCAGTAAATCACGGAGTGTATATGATCAGTAGTAACCACACATAATTGTAACATCTTGCCATCTTCTTATCTGTATCTTATATTCACTGTGTAGCCTATGTTAAGATTTGACCGGTGGATATTACGACGCAATGGGCAGCAGCTAGTGAGCAGTCCAAAGCTAGCTGCAGCTAGCTCGTCAGCTAGCTGGGGTCGGAGCTCCGCAGACCCGCATTTAACTCATTTCTTTGGCCTTTTTGAAGCTAGTTTCCATGCCATGTCATCTTTAATTTAACCAATATTTTTTGTTAAGTTAAATAATCAAGGGAATGGCTTTATTTTTTGGATATGTAGCTAGGTCAGTGAATAACCGATGTTAGCTAGTTATGTGGGTCATCATCGGGTTGGTCCTGTTAGCAGGAACAGCTGGTTAGCACGGCAGCTAGCTGGTTGAGGATAATTTTATTTATCACTCATTTAAAACAGAAAGGCAATACATACGCATGCTTGTGTTGGTGAGGATTACTCTGCAGATTGTGAATGTGAGAATACAAACACGAACGAAAACGTACGAGTTTAGCTTGCCGTTCATAATTCGCGCGAGTGGAGCGTGACATCACGTGCAAAGGGTCTATAGTCACAGCGTGTACAAATAACAAGGGAGACACAGCCATCTTCTAACCGTATGCATACTGAGAACTATATTCTCAGAAAGGCGAAGCACTGCTACTTCTGCTTCTTGGGGCGGAGTGATATGCTTGCAGCACCTGAGAAGCCCCGGACATAGAGTAAAAATTTTTCGCTTTTCTGAGAATATAGTTCCCAGTTTATATACGGTTAGAAGATGGCTATGTCTCATGTGACCTTGTTATTTGTACATGCTGTGACTATGCAAATCACAACATGTAAACAGGAACATATTGGCGTTATTTTGTCACTTATTCGGAGCAGTAGGCTAATTGGAACCAATTACCTTCAGGATTTGTGCTAGGCTAAGCTACCGGTGGAGCCGTTGGAAAGAGTTACAACACGCACAGAGATAAGAAGGGTATGTATGGACTTATCTAACTCTGGGGGATACAGTGAATAAGCTAAAGTCCCAATAAGTCGGTGTGTTCCTTTAAAGCAAAACTCTCGCCAAAATGCAACCTAGGGTCTTTTTGTGAATGTACCTGAGTCAAACTTTCGTTTAAAAGCATATTTAGGACGAAATCGCTACTTTTAAGATTTACCGAATTTTCGTTTTTCGGTCAAATGGCCTTTTGAATGGGAGTGCTAGGGGCACTTTTATGCTAGCCTCAAAATAGCTTATTTACACTAAGAAGGCTCGACACAACATGAAACTTTGCTCAGTATCACCAGGGGCTCTACATCTTAACGAAAGCATTGACAACATTGTTTGTGTACCCAGAGTTTATTAAAAAGAAAGGTTTTGAACAACTCACCATAGCTCTTGTTGTTTCCGGCCGCAGCCATTTTATCAGTATTTATCGGTAAATCTTAAAAGTGGCGATTCCGTCCTAAATATGCTTTTAAACGAAAGTTTGACTCGGGTAAATTCACAAAAAGACCCTAGGTTGCATTTTGGCGAGAGTTACGCTTTAAGTAAGATAAGCTGCACTGTTAAACAAAAGCAACAACAACAATGTAGTTTTGTTCTTGCAGTCCAATTCAGAAATGCATGTCAGTAAAATAGATGGTAGGGCAAAATACATATTAGAAATAAACTACTAGATTGAAACTGAAATGCTTAGCTAGCTGGTATAAAAGGTCATATACTAGGCTTGAAGTAAAGTGCAACAGTGGAAGCTAGGGAGGCACAGACTGAAAAAGAAGCCTCATAGAGTTTATGACAAAGTGATTTAAGCATTAAAGAACAAAATATAGTGGTATGTGTGTAAACTGTAGGTTTAATCGTACCTTGGTAAGTCTTCTGGATTGTCATTTGTTCCACTTAAAGCAACAACAGCAGGGACGGTTGTAGCCATGGCGAGCTTCCTGGAAAAAAAAAAGAAAAGAAAACATGACCTACTTTCTACAACAGAGCCACACAGATCAGATTTCTTTTTACAATTTAAACACAGAGTAACATTCAGGAGTTAACCCCCTCCCCCCAGAACTCTAAAATCCCTGTGATTGGCCAGGATGCACCTTCTGGGTGGGCAGACTGAAACTTTAAAATAATCTCTTAACTGAGAAATCATGGCTTTTTAGCCTTGGCTTTTCGCTTGCTGCTGTTTTGTTTTGCTTTTTTGCCTTAGGTTTTTTTAAATTTGTAAATATAACAATTTACGGAAAATATTGTTAAAGCTTGTGTCATGTCGTGTCCCCCCCCCCCACTGGTTGTGAATGGTTGGTGCCCCTGGGCACTGGCCCAAGTGCATTTATGGATAATCCGGGCATGGGTGCACGACTATACATTTGGTCAATGTTTTCTTTCTTTCATTCCAATTTCGGGTCTGTCAGTCACAGTGAAAACTGGGGACATTTCCGGGGACAACTCCAGCTGGGGACAAGTCACCGAAAGCGGGGACTGTCCCCGGAAACCGGGGACGTCTGGTCACCCTAGCTAACCCTGGATTTTCACCAAATGCGTAACGGCTGCGGACCGGCTCCGCTGCGTATCGGCTCCGTGCTCCGCCGTCCGTCAATACCCACCAGGTCCGGATTTGTTGCGGTACGGCTGCGGCCATTACTGACAGCTGAAGTCACGAGGACCCACTAGATCTTGCGAATTCAGGTAAAATAGAACCACAAAACCAACAACAGTTTGTTTCTATCCAGAGGAGTAGAGGGGAAACAACTCTGTGCTGTGTTTTCAAGGTGTAGTGCAGGGAAATATGATCCGCCGTGAGCATGGTGTATTTTATTTTGAAAATTAACCGGATGTTTTATTTTGTTTCTCTGCTCGACTACCCTGTCCTGTATGGAACGCCAAAAGGGTCACATTTCGTCACAATTCGCACGGTGTTTTGAACGACGTTTGTGGCGCCACCTGGCGTTTATTAAACGCAACTACACGTCTAATAAACGCCACCTGCCGTTTATTAAACGCCACCACGCGTGTGACGTCACCAGGCGTTTAATAAACGCCACCAGATGCTTATTAGACACCTGGTGGCGTTTTGATAATCAACTCCGCCCTGTGGCTTTCACAGCCAATAGATTTGAACTCTAATCACCCAATCAGTAAAGAAGGAGGTCAGGCAACACTAATCAAGCATAGATCTCCTTTGCAGCTTGTTTGAGTAGCCCAAAGAAATGCACAACTTTGTAGTATGTTAGTTTTGTATTGCCAGACATCAGTAGGCACTTGGTGCTCATACTTTATTTAATTAATCAATCCAAATCATCCTCCCAAAAATGTAATAAAAAGTGGTGAGGAGCTATTTTCATTATTACCTGCTTAAATTTAATAAGCGCTGTCACACTAAGAACCTAATGGCATCACATCTGCCTTTTATTGTACATTTTATCTGGGTCTATTGTTAAAAGGGTTTCAAATATGGTGATATTTAATTGCTGCAAATACAGGTCTATTACTACAAGACCAAGAGAGGGGTTAACATGAAGAGTAAGCAGATTTTCAAAAATACTGTACTCTTAATTCAACTACTAGGAACCAAAGGGTAGCTTACCAGAAAATCTGACAACTCTGAAAATCTTGACAAAAAGGATTAATAGTTTCTGTAAAGTGCATGCAACAAGCAAACCTAAATAAGTTTACTTATTTACTACAAAAGAATGCTAGTTTGGTACAATCTTAGACAGTCACAGCTGTCTTGCATACAGTTATATCTCAATAAAAACTAAATTAAAATTATAATGGCAGAATAGGTCACTATATATATATATTATTATATATAATATATATTATTTCCTCTACTTTCATATCTTTATGCAAAAAACACCCACCAGCGCTCTATCTAAAGCAACTAAATTAAACATACGTGTCTCATACTTCATTTGACCTTTCAGGAGACTTACCTTGACACAGGAACAGTAGGTGTCAGATCCCTCAACACATTCAAATACTATGGTTTATGATCTTGACTCAATTGGACATTAAGTTATAATAATAAATCATTAAGCATTTTAATTTATTTTTATTCCATGCATTACTAAAAATATTAAGCTGAAAAATGTACTGACAAACACAAAAGCATGACATAAAAATGAGATTTATTAAATAACATCAAAAATTCAGCAACAGGTGAAGTAGTCCTTTGTGCATAGTTTCTGGTATATATTTATAAGGACCACGTGACATCACAGTGCTTTGCTGTCACCATTTTTGCGTCTGGTCAAAGCTAGAGGACCTACGTCATATCAACCACAACAGCTAGAGGAGACGGATACGCGATACACACAAGAGAATACGCGGAACAAATAGTTTTTGTCGTAATGTTAACCAGCTGTTAGCCCTTAACGAACAACTTGCTACACTGTTGATAATTGATGACTAGCATGTCCTGTTATCACATACTGGACATTAGTTTTTCTTCAAGTGCCATATGTTGGTGTCATTCACCTATCCTGCAACAGTGTATTGATGGGCATCTGTACTCATGATATACTCCAGTGTATGGGGATGAATTATGTACAAGTTAATGTTAAACGTGTCAGGAAAAGTAAGTTTGGGCTGACGTAGGACTGGGCGATTTATATATAAATTTTAGAGTATCGTTCAATATGTTTGATGTTGAGATGGAAAACAATATGCAAGGTCCAGTGGAGGTGAGTTAAACAGGAATGGTTCAGGAGGTTCTTTTCTTGACTGCCATGCAGGGCTGCGATGGAGAGTTGACAGTCAAGTGACACCTTTCAAAACAATGGATGACACCGCAGCCTCCTCGGGAAAAGTGGAACTGGATCAGCACTGTTTCGGAGAATGTGATCTCCCTTACAGGAAGTTGTAGATGGAGCGGATGAGGGGAGTCACTAGGGTACAGAGAGAGAAGATGACATTAGTGGAAGTGACAGACATTCAAAGTTCACTTCCGTACAAGCAACAGAAGATATCTGTCATTCCATCCACTCAAACTTAGAAAATAGAGAAATCCCTGTTCTCTTGTAAGTTTCTGTCTGTATGGAGTATATGGTGGAGGACAGATCCCTGTGCCCCAGAGTACCTGTGACTGGCTGATTTTGAAACAAAGATAAATGAGCATACATGAGGAAAAATTATCTGCGTTTGTTTTCTTTGATCCTGTCACTGCCGTGCAGTCGATACACTGTCTAACATTTGGCGCTGTGCGGGCAACTTTCCATTATATCGTTCATAATTCAAACAATGCTCGGCTAGAAGTTTTCATTCTTTGATTTTCTTTTACTGCTGATTCGTGTAAACAGCTGGTAGCGCATCTGCTGCTCATGTTACAACCCAACGTGGAGACTGCAGTGCACACAAAGACTAGAGTGTCAAGCACACCTTTTTCTTAACTTAAGTCACACATTTTAGATAAGGGAATTTATTTAGTTAAAGTACAAAAATAATATGAAAACACATTTATGGTGTATTAAAAAAATAAACACAAGTGAGGCCAGTATAAATAACTCCCTCTTTTTTATGACACACTAAATATGTTGCCTCAATATAGCTTTCAGAGTATGCTATTGTTACCTCTGCTTAGGTTTCAATAAAATAAATGCATAAATCCTTTTGACATGTAAACCTGAATAGTTATCTGTGGGCCCACACTCACACATTCATACTCAGCAATCAAAATACAAACAAAAAAACCCTGTTGCAGCGAGGAGGCCTAAAACTGTGACGGCCGTTTCACTTGTTTACACAACCAATACAATAAAATGCACGTGCAATATAGTACTCACGAATCCTAGCCAAGGGGATATATGAAAAAGGCGAACTTGGCGATGGCAGCAGGCAGAGCACCGGAGAAACCACAGCAGGAAGATCACCAGAACAGAAAACAGCAGCGACAGTCTACATCACACCAGCAGGATGGAAAATCGCTCTGTGTGGTCCCAAGGAGCTTCCCCGATCCTCTCTCTTTCACAGTCACAAATGTCCGTCTCCTGAATCAAATACATTATCTGAGCAAGCAGGTCCATCCACTATTTCACGGCGAATTATCGGTAGTTTGTCTCAATTATTTCACATGCAAAGCTACCAGTAGGCTACAAAAGCAATGCTAATGGAAATTGTGCTAACTAACGCTAACAGCTATTCACAGTTAGTGACACAATAGATGGTTTCATACTACAACCAGGGTCCAAATTTAACTTTTTCGTCCACCAGCCAAATGGCATGTCAATGTTCACATTTCACCAGCCACTTAATAGAGTACCATTGTTTTTTTGGCTGGTGAGTGTAGCAAATCTACCAGCCACTTGCATATTTTACCAGCATTTGCCTACTGATGTCTGGCAATACAAAACTAACATACTACAAAGTTGTGCATTTCTTTGGGCTACTCAAACAAGCTGCAAAGGAGATCTATGCTTGATTAGTGTTGCCTGACCTCCTTCTTTACTGATTGGGTGATTAGAGTTCAAATCTATTGGCTGTGAAAGCCACAGGGCGGAGTTGATTATCAAAACGCCACCAGGTGTCTAATAAGCATCTGGTGGCGTTTATTAAACGCCTGGTGACGTCACACGCGTGGTGGCGTTTAATAAACGGCAGGTGGCGTTTATTAGACGTGTAGTGGCGTTTAATAAACGCCAGGTGGCGCCACAAACGTCGTTCAAAACGCCGTGCGAATTGTGACGAAATGTGACCCTTTTGGCGTTCCATAGTCCCGCACTATCTGCCGTGTGCCGAATTGCTGCGGAGCTTTCCGGCTTCCGGCAAAAAGCTCTGCGTATCTGCTCCGGAGGGCTGCGGATCGCCGGAGCTGTGCCGGAGTCGGAACGCAGCCGTTCCGCAGTCAGTGGAAATACACACATTGACTTTAATGGAAACCTAATGACTCCGCCGCCGTTCCAGACCGGATCCGCAGACGTTCTGCAACCGGTGGAATTTGGGGGTAATGGGTATCGTAGCTTCCCGGCCCCGGCAAGTATGAAGAAGGAAACATGGAGGACCACACATATTCAAAATCCAAATTTCAGGAACAGGAGTCTTCTTCTTCGCCCAGAAAAAGAAAAAGGATATTGAAAAGAGCAAGAGACCGGCTTTTTGAAGTGTGAAGGCTACCGTTGCTGTAATACGTACTTTGAACTGCGTGGCGCGAGAGAGTTGATTGTGATATATGATCTCAACGCTAGATGGGAGAAATTCCTACACATTGGACCTTTTAAACACAGTTTTAATGTTTTTGAGTTTTATTGCAATGTTGATATGGTAAGTCCACATTCAATAATCGGTTTGTTTTCCATTAATGGTAAAAAAAAAAAAAAAAAATCTAATCCAGTGAATTTCTGTGATTTATTTAAATCCGTTTTTATGCATAGATTTATTTTTTCTAAGAACCATTTTTTATTGATAATAAACAGGTAAACTTTCAATAATAGTACAGGTTTAGACTTTTAAAAACATCACAAAACCTTATACCTCCCAAATACAGAACAAACATCCCCACCCTATATATCTTATTAAAAAATGTTTTTGTGTGTGTGTGTGTGACTGCAGCCGCTTTGGAGTTTGTATTGTTAATACATGTCGGTGTTGTCTGCATTTTTATTCTACTGTTGATTTATGTGGCTTAATATTGCTTGTTTACGCAATGTGGTATTGTCTGCTATTTTTGTTGAATTGTCGAGGTTTGTCTCTTTTTTGACTAATTATTCTAGCGAGGATACACTGTTCGGTTGTATAATTGATCATAACAGGCTGCAAATCCCCAAGCAATATTACCAGTGAGTCACTCCAAATAGATTCATAATCTGCCTCAATTACTTGTTAGATTTCTTACCATGACAAGCACATCCTCATGAATGAGGCTAGAGTCCACAGAACTGAAATCACAAGGCTGCAGTAGAAAAATAAAATGTTGTGGATAAAGTTTAAAAAAGGGCCAAAATATAATCCTCAAATGGAGATTCACGCAAAAAATACAATAGCAACATATCCGTGTTAAGAATAAAAACCAAACAATTTATTTGTGTTTCTTATAATAATATTTTATTAAAAATAATGACACATTAAACATAACCTTACAAAAATATATGCTTGTGTTGGCACGTTCAGTCACATATATCAGCATGATTCCTATGACAAAAAAAACAACAACAAATGCTACAATATGATGCTTCTCTTTAGAATAGAATAGAGACATAAACATTTAAACAAATAATCACTTAAGATACCATGATACCCTTGATAATACTATAATCAAGTAACTGGTTCAATCCCCAGAACGGCAAGATAAAATCTGGGAGGGGAAAGTGAAAATCCACACTCATTACCACCACTGAGGTGCCCTTGAGCCAAGTCCCTTAGTCCCAGTTGCTCCAGTGGAGCTGCTCAATGGCCAGCAGATCAGACTGTGGTTGTACTGGGCAGCTTCCAGGTGTGAATGTGTAACTGTGTGAATATGATCAGGAGAGCATTGCTCTCAGTATCAGTCCCTCCAGGATTTCGCGGCCTTTTTTATAGATTGTTGCCTGCCAAAATGCCTGATTTCGCGGGAGCTTTTGTAAAACATTGCGATAAAAGTTGCGAGTTTGTTTTTTTTGTATAGTTGCAAGTTTTTTTTTTTGTATAGTTCTTTAAAAATAAAAAGGTAACTTGTTTTGGCGATAATAAAACTACTCTGGGCATGAGTTTTCCTAGTAACCTTACCAAAAAGGCTCAGGATGCTGCAAATGTTGGTATAATATGAAAATGGCTGGTGGATTTAAGACAAAAAATAATAATTTATTGAATGAATCAAAGTTGAACATATGTGTCAGTGGGTTATTTATCTTTATATTGTTAGTTAATTTCCTAACCTGGCCGGGGACACATTCATACAGTTTGATAAAGTACTGACTTTAACTTATCATTGCACTAACAATAACGAGCGCAGCTGTCCTCAATTTAGGTCATCGTCTCATCTCCGTTTTTTCCTGCATCCACCGTGTGTGTTTGTGTGTGTGTGCGGGCGTCAGTCGCAGGGGGAACGGAGCAGCAGCCCCACCCGCTGCAGACAGCCGACAGCCTGGATTGAAACAGCAGCAACTTCAGCGACTTTTAAATCGTTATAGTCTACATTGATGTTAAAATGTATACAGGTTGGCAGGACGGTCTGAAATGTTTCTCTGTACGTTTTGTTGGTAAATGTGAGATGTTCGAGTCACACACACGTCTCGTCTTCATATCACAAACAAGGAAATGATCAGCCCGTTCTCACTCCCGCTTGGTCATTGGCTCTCAGAGTGCACGTGGGACTGCTGGGATTGGTTGAAATTGCGGGAAACTTCAGGTTACTGGTCAAATTTGTGAAAAAGTTGCAGTGATTGGTCAAAATTGCGAGTCACACCAAATTCGCGGTGATTGGTTGAATTCGCGTGAATTGGCGCGATCGTGACATTGCGAAATCCTGGAGGGACTGAATAAAGGTGAAAAATACTGGAAATATTGTATGATGTAATTCAGCAATGGCTGTAATTAACAATTATTTTCATTGTCGATTAATCTGTTGATTATTTACTCGATTAATCGATTAGTTGTTTGGTCTATAAAATGACAGAAATGGTGAAAAATGTCGACCGGTGTTTTCCAAAGCCCAAGAGCACTGCCTCAAATGTCTTGTTTTGTCAACAACTCAGTTTACCGTCATATAGGAGTGAAGAAACTATAGATAATATTCACTGGAGTTGAGCCGGATACTCGGCTGAAACGAGTATCCGGTATGGATAAAGCACTTTTGCCGAGTACGAGTATTATACAAGTAATACGAGTCAATATCTGTGCTCGGATTGAATAAAAATCCTCTTTGGGTAGTTGACTGTGTCTGCGTTCTGTGATAGGCTAGTCGTCACAGCGCCCCTCCCCTACACTGTCTCTCCCTCAGTCACTCAGGTTTGCGGGTCTTTTCCGTTAACGTTTAGGGTTTTTTCAGCTTCAGGTTTGTTTTTTACTTCGGTTTGTAGTACTTACTTATTAACCAGTAGAGTTCTGGTAAACGTGGGGTTTGTTCAGACGTGGTGCTTGGTAGAATGCGACTCGCGTTGCGTTTCTGCCTGTCGGAGATTTTTTTTCTTTTTTAAACCGTCAGCTGGCTCTAAACAGATCTGAAAAACAGCGTCGGACTATTTGATCCGTAGAACACAGTCCCCCCCGCCCCCCTCTCTCTCTTTCTCTCTCTCTCTCTCTCTCTCTCTCTCTCTCTCTCTCTCTCTGTCTCTCTCTTACTCACTCACACACACACACACACACACACACACACACACACACACACACCTGGTGTGGAAATAAAAAAAATAAAAAATCACACTGATCATAAAAAAATTAAAAGTTAAAAAAAGAAAGTTATGTTGAGTATGAAAACTCTTGTTCATTACATTTTACTTCATAATTGCAACCGCATGTGTTGTATTCATTGTTGCAAAACTTGTTCTGTATATAGTTTGTTATTGTGATCAAAACCATTGATCTGAAGCTCAATGCTGATGCTGTCATGTAAATAGTTTTCTAATCAGCAATAAATATAACAATTTCTGATCAACCCATATCAATTGCATGCTTAAAATAACATACCAGTTAAAGCCCCACCCATTTCAAGACAACCCGACCCACTTCCGGGTTAAATCCCACCCACTTCCGGGTTAGGCCCCGCCCAGTCCGAGTACAGATACAGATACAGATAATTCATATGGTTAACAGATACAGATACAGATAATGCTGTACTCGCTCATCCCTAATATTCACATTTAAGAAGCTGAAATCAGATAATTTTTAGTTTTTTTCATAAAGATTGACTCCAACCAATTATCCATTATCAAAATAGGTGGCGATTACTGTAACAGTTGACAGCAAATCGATTCATTTTTGCAGTTCTAAATTCAGCCAATGAAAATTTAGAAACTGCCCCACCTGGAAAATATGGTTAGTTTTACTGACTGCACTAGCACTTAGAGGTCACTTTGTCAATTCAGGTGAATTTCCGACCAGAATACTACTGTCATTAATGAGAATGTGTACTTTTAAAGGGGCACTTCACCAATTTTACACGTCAAAGTCAGTTTATTACTGAAGGTTAAACCTTACGGTGTGAAAACAGTTGCATGTCTTGGCTCTATAGAAATTCATTTATGCATCCAGGTAATTGGATGAGTTTTTTTTTTTTTCACTGAATATTTTTTGCCACTTTGCCATTATGTTTTTTGGCATTTTGCCATTATGTGGGCTACAGTAAGGAGATGCCTTGAGAGAGAGGGGGGGTGACGTGCAACAAAGGTGGCCAACTTAAATCAAACCGAGGATGTTGCAGTTAGGATATGGTATGCATAATATCCACTTGGCTAGTCAGTCTGCATGATAGAATATAGAGTATAATGATTTCAAAATGACTTGTTTTTGTGAAATGCTGATTAAGCTCATAAGAAATTTTTCAGCGATATTTCCAAAATTTGACAGCAAAATGCTAATTCGTGCACAGAGACTGCAAAGGTTAAACCGACAACATATACTTCCTCTTTTTTTCATGTTGTGGTTTTCTCTAGGTTGAGGTGAGTGCAAATCTGCTGTTACCGATGCTTCGAAACTTGCAATACTTAGGTTTCCAGCTGCACTGGGGACCTTTTGCTGTGCAAAAACTTTGCTATTTCTTTTTAGCTATTAGCTATGTTTAGTTATTTGTTTCACTTCTCTTAAACAGTCCCTCCAGGATTTCGCGGCCTTTTTTTGAGATTGTTGCGGGCCAAAATGCATGATTTTGCGGGAGCTTTTGTAAAAATTGCGATAAAAGTTGTAAAAAAGTTTTTTTTGTATAGTTCTTTAAAAATAAAAAGGTAACTTGTTTTGGGGAGAATAAAACTACTCTGGGCTGAGTATAAAACTACTCTGGGCTTACCAAAAAGGCTCAGGATGCTACAAATATTGGTATAATATTAAATCTTTACATTGTTAGTTAATTTCCTAATCTGGACTGGGACACACATTCATACGGTTTGATAAAGTACTTATTGGACTTTAACTTATCATTGCACTTACAATAACAAGCGTAGCTGTCCTCAATTTAGGTCATCCAGTACGTCTCATCTCCGGTTTTTCCTGCATCCACCGTGTGTGATTGTGTGTGTGTGTGTGTGTGTGTGTGTGTGTTTGTGTTTGTGTTTGTGTGTGTGTGTGTGTGTGTGTGTGTTTCAGTCGCGGGGGGAACTGAGCAGCCCCGCCCGCTGCAGAGAGCCGACAGGAAACAGCAGCCGCTTTCAGCGACTTTATAGTGAAAAAATGTTACAGCGTACATTGATGTTAAAATGTATACAGGTTGGCAGGACGGTCTGAAATGTTTTGCACGGTCTTTCGCTGTACGTTTTGTTGGGAAATGTGAGATGTTCGAGTCACACAAGTCTCGTCTTACAAGGAAATGAATTTGGCGACGTATGTGTGAAGTCAACCCGTTCTCACTCCCGCTTGGTCATTGGCTCTCAGAGTCACATACTGATGCAAAGTCTGGCACGTGGGACTGCTGGGATTGGTTGAAGTCGCGGGAAACTCCGGTTATTGGTCAAATTTGCGGAAAAGTTGCGGTGATTGGTCAAAATTGCGAGTTGCACCAAAGTTGCGGTGATTGGTTGAATTTGCGTGAATTGTTGCGATCGCGACATTGCGAAATCCTGGAGGGACTGCTTAATGGTGTTTGTCCTGCAAGGAACTGGTCAGCATCTGAGTTTGTCTCTCTCTAAAAAAGAGAAGACAAAATGTATTTCCGGAACCATATTTACAGTACATTTCCATTGTACGTTCTTATGTAGTCTATAGAACTTATAACAGTGTAAAGATATATACCTTTACATTTATACACGGTTACACTGTGTTTGCATGTTACTATATTACAAAATCATACCATAAGATTTAAGATTCAGGCTTGTGTCTCTCAAGCTGACACATTGTCACATGTATTTTGTCATATTCTTACATTTCCAAAACTCAAAATCAACCTAAAGCAAATTGTGAGTGAAAAATTAACTGAAGTCCTAAAATTGCCCATAAGTGAGAATTAGCAAGAATTGCTTCTCAACTTGACTATTTGACTTCACAAGAAATGCCCTCATTGTGGAGAAGACCACACAGACAGAAATAACAACCTACCTTTATACAGTCTATGGAACACACTTTACACAGCAGTGCTCCTCTCGTCCATGCTGGTGGTCTGTGAGTAGACTGACCCATTGATTATGTCCTGGGGTATGCAGACTTTGACCATCTGACACAGCCTGCAGGGAGCCCTGTTTATCAACCTTAGCAGGTGCCTCCTGAACTTCTCCCCAACAAACACATACAGGATGGGGTTGAGGCAGCTGTGAGAATAGGCAATGGCCTCAGTGACTTGTAAAGCCAATCTGATGGCTTTGCTGCTTTCACATTCTGTATAGATGTGCAATAGCTCCAGTGCTTTGAAGAAGGATGCAATGTTGTAGGGGATCCAGCAGCAGAAGAAAACAACTACCACTATGAGAACTAAACGGATGGCTTGTTTCTTGGATGACGGGCTGTACAGCAGTCTCCAGACAATCTGTGAGTAGCAGAAACCCATGATGACAACCGGGACAAATAGACCCAAAAAGTTCATTTTAAAAAGGCTGAAGATGCTCCAGATGTGAGAGTTGGATGAAGTGGTGTCGTCATTCGAAGTTGCTGTGGGATATACAGGGTAGCAGAAAAACTGAGTCCTATTAGTATTCACAACAGGCTGCTCTTTGAGGAAGATCATGTCAGGTAAAGAAGCCAAAAATCCAGCCACCCATGTAACAGCCGCTGCGATCATTCCAAAGGACCTTGTCCGTACTCTCATAGCGTAAACGGCATGTACTATAGCCAAGTACCGGTCAATGCTCATTAGAGTGATGAAAAAGATCCCACAGTAAAAAACAATATTATAAATACCAAGGACCGCTTTGCACATAGCATCCCCAAACAGCCACTGGTCCCGTGCTTGGTGGGCTAGGAAGGGAAGGGTACACACCAAGAGAAGGTCAGCAACAGCCAAGTTTAGGAGGCACACGTCGGTCATGCTGCGGAGTCGCACGCCACAAGCAATGACCCAGATGACCAAAGAGTTACCCAGAAGGCCCAGGAGGAAGAAACTGGCATAGAGGGTGGGAATAAAATTGGCCCCATAACGCTCATACACACACCTCCCGAAGTCACCCTCAGGGTAGTCATAGTAACTGTAGTATTCTGGGAGGCTTACAGTGATGCTATTGGTGAAGGTTGCTGTAGTAGACCTGGTAAGAAACAGACAGAGGAACAAAACCGGCAAGGGGAAATGAATGATTAGGATGTTCCAATTATTTCAGGTCAGTGTATTGGATCTACCACAATCTTGCTTAACATAGCTGTTGGGAGTACAATACAAATTGAAACCTTTTAAGTAAGATAAGCTGCACTGTTAAACAAAAGCAACAACAACAATGTAGTTTTGTTCTTACCTTGGTAAGTCTTCTGGATTCTTATTTATTCCACTTAAAGCAATAACAGCAGGGACGGTTGTAGCCATGGCGAGCTTCCTGGAAAAAAATAATATAAAAATAAATAAAAAATTTTTTAATCTTAAACGGTTCAAATGTTATGAAAGGGGGCGTGGCCTCAGTAAGTGGGCATGGTTAAAGTATAGGGGGCGGCTCAGTATCACATGTTGACCACACATAAGTTTCATGTAAATCGGATGATGTTTGTCATATAAGGCGCATTTCCTGTTGCCAGCGGGGGGCGCTATGACCAAAAGTCAATATTGGCCTGTAGATGTCCTCTGACCTGGGCCCTTGCAATCGTGAGAAATTTCGGGCAGATACGACAACGTACACTCAAGTTACAACAATTTCTTTGTTCATCGCTAAACACTCAAAATGGCCGCCATGCCCACACCGTTTGACGAAAAGTTTTTCTTTTAATAACTTTTCATCTTTAAGGTGTTGAGATGGTACAGACCAAATTTAAAGACCGCCAGATGAAATCTCTAGGAGGAGTTCGTTAAAGTATAGCACCTTGACTTTTAGGCCTACTTCCTGTTGACACTAGGGGGCGCTATGACTTTAAGTAAATATCGGCCTTTATTTGTCCTCCGGGTTGGACTTTTATGAATCCTGAAAAGTTTCGAGCCAATTGGACAATGTACACTCAAGTTACACCCAATTCCTGTTTTGATGGCGAAACGCACAAAATGGCCGCCCCGCCATGCCCACGCCCTATGACGAAAAGTTTTTCTTTTAACAACTTTTCATCTTTAATGTCTTAAGATGGCACAGACCGAATTTGAAGTTGATCGGATGAAATCTCTAGGAGACAAAACCCTCATTAACTTGCTTAAACCCTGGTGCCTTTTATATTTTGTAACTTCAATTTGGCAATTCAGAACTAAGGTTTTGTACCTGTTGATTTGACTTGCTGCTTCTCAGGTAGTGGTCATCTCACCTGTTTATCAGTGGCCTGTACTACGAAGCAAGATTTGGCGTTGACGAGGTAACTTCAGGTTCAACCCAGGGTTTTGTGTATCACAATGGTGGATTACTTGTTACCGGGTTAAATCACTGAACACCTAACCTGCTCAGGAGCAGATTATGTTGGAGATTAGAGATCAACCGGTGTTAAAAGCACCGCCTACTGACCAATCAATACTCGATGATAACGGCATCACCATTCTTAGAAGATTCGGTGGCGCTCGGTACGCGGAGAGAGAGAGGTGCACTCAAAAAAGTTAAAACATTTAGAGACCGATAACCCCATTAACATTCCCCGATGGGTATTTTTATGAAAGATATAGATTTTCAGCGGAGGGAATTACGTATCTTTGTCGGCTTCTTGAGCCGTGTGTTGCCAATGCACACATCGGTTTGAATTATGTTTTCATATTTTTTTTATTTTCTCTCACGATCGCTTACCATTGCCAGGATTGCAACTGAAATAAAAGCCTAAAGCAACAACAGTTTATGGAAAGCAAAAGTGTAATTATGGTCAGATCTTGTGCCTGACTGATGGGGAAGTGATCAGTGTAGTCTAATATATTGTAGTGGGTGTACTGTACTGTATATTGGCCAGAATCTTCCTTTGGGGGAGGAGGGGTCCATATCATAGTGGGGGGTTAAAATAACACAATTCTCGATGCCGATTTCGATACCATGGTAAAAAAAAGGATTTTCTAAGATTCCATGTACTTTAACTTGAAACATGAACTTCTTTATTAAAATTAGAATATTAGAAAAACATCAAAATGTCATAACAAGACATACAAAACATGTGCAATAGAGCATAGAACAACACAATAAAGTGCAATTATGCTCATAGTGCAACAACTAGTGTCTCCAGACACATTCCAGACATCTTTTCAAAAGGTACTGTGCAAAAACAACAACAGTGTTTCTAACAGTTGCGTGACCAGAGATGTTACAAACCCCGGGTAAATATTTCACATGTATTTGAAAGATGGAGACAGCGCCCAAAAGGATGCAGAGTTGGCTAATTTCCTCCTGAACAGGTAGCTAAGCATTAGCTTCAGGCTAATTTATCATGGCTACAAGGGAAGGGACGGGCATTTTATGTCTTTTCCACATTTGTGTACTCACAATTATATAGCTAGAGTACCCGAGTTGGTTACTCGCAAAAACAATTGAGACACTGCCAGTAAAGTGATCTCGACAGGTCCTAGCTAACGCCGCCATGCTAACCCGGCTAACGGCTAACGTTACCAGAGGACCAGGCAAGCGGCCTGGTTGTTTACAATGTATAGCCTGTTGAGTGGCCAGAGTTTGCAGTGAACATGCCGTGTTTTAGGTCTGGTAGAATCTATCTCAGACTCTCTCCATTGACTCTGGTTCATAGTTTTTTGAAAGATATGTACCGGAAATTGAAGGGCGTGACTTTGGCCACTTGTTCGTGACCTCCTTTTTCTGAATGTATCGACTGGAACACTGAAGCATATACTGACCCCATCAGTTCCGGAAGAGGCACAGCACCGACACTGCTAACACTGGCAGGTCACTAACGGTGCCTACGATGCTTCTAAAAATGGGCGTCTTCGGTGTTTTGTCATTTTAGAACCGGAAAGTGTAGGTAGTATCGGTTCTCATGACATCCCTAATGGAAGGTATGTTGTTACGTGTTATTGGGCATTTTTAAGTGGGTATATGGAAATCCTGGAGCTTTCTTAGTGGGTATACTGCGTATACCTGCGTATCACGTAGACTACACCACTGGAAGTGATATTGATAAGCGTTGTGATTTACGCATAACAGCGTCAGCTTTTTTGCCAGCTTTCCTTCCTGCGTTTTGCCTGTAAAACCGTGTCTGTGTTCTTCATATTTATGTAGAATTATAGTTTGCTCTTCTTATGTAAAATATGCGGCTCTGGTAGATGTTTGTGATTGGTCACGCTGTTCAAACACCGCCTCTTTTATGTGAACGCGTGCGTCGCTGGATTGGGAATCTCAGGGTTGATTGAACTAGTTGTTAACCACCGTCGTGACACAGTTTATGCGGGACCGCGGGTGTCAGTCCAGGGCATGTTGATCTTGATTCGTAGTACAGGCCTCAGGTCTCATACCAACCTACCAATAGATAACTGCAACATCCCTTTTCCTCTTGTCTTGTTTGTAAAATGTTGTTATTGTAGTGTTTAATACTTGTAACTGTAGTATATTTAATAAATGTGTTTGTAAGCAGAGAAGAAAACGTGTTGGTGTTTTTGCATGCTTGCATCTCAGTCATTAAAGACCTATGCCACTAAATCATAAGCTTTACAACAATCATAATTATTGATAATGTCATTTCCCTTTGTCACAATTTAATGATTCTGCAAAGGCGTGGTCACCTGTAGATTATGTTTTGCAACTGCGTAGTCCATCGTTTGTGCACATATAACAGTTTGTAGTCAAATTTACAAATCTTTAGTTTTTTTTTTGTTTGGCCAACAAAAACCAAACCACACAGACATTTTAGCCCATATACATGTGTGATAGTACAGCATATGAAGGGTTTTTTATGGTGTATCTTTTACCAGTACATAGGTGTATATTAAGTGTCTGAAGAATCAAAACATTGGGCAGAATGTGCAAAAGTTATTAAATGATGCACGGGGAAGATATTGTCCTGGGTATGCCTGCTAAATGTGATTCAGAAGAAAAGATTATTCTGGATAAAAAAATGAAAAAAAAAAAAAAAAAACATTATTCTGGATAAAAGTCTCTCTTATAGACCAAGGAAATATAAGATATATAATTATAATAATAATAATACATTTTATTTATAGGCGCCTTTCAAAGCACTCAAGGTCGCCTTACAAGAAAAATCTATGTACTAAGTTAAAAACAATATAAAGATCGTTCATAAAAGGTACAGGGCATATTTACAAAGCAATAAAAATCAGACCAGCAATTGATGTGAACATATGTAAAGTGATCAAAGAGAATAAGCCAGTTTAAAAAGGTGAGTTTTTAGATGAGTTTTGAAACTGGAAAGAGACTCAGTGTTGCGGATATTCGGTGGAAGGGAGTTCCAGATGAAGGGGGCTGTATAGTAAGGTAATCCTACTGCTTTAAGTTCTTTTTGATTTCTAGCTTTAGTTAGACACTTGATGACAGTAATGCTGTTCCTGCACAGTTTCTGGTTCGCTATTTTGTAGGATTCCAATAGATGGTTATCTCCGTACTGTGCTGTCCATCAAATGCTGTTCCATTGGTTGTAGAATTGACTGATGACCATCATCAATGCATCTTTTCTACACAGCAATTTTGAACAAATCGAAGATGCAGTGGGATGAGAATTCCTGTAACACTTTCTATGATGCCCAAATCTATAATGCATTATAAACATGACCACTGAGAGTAACTTATAATCACATTATTATGCATTATAACAGTGATCATGTTTTATAAAAGATTAGTACAGGTATAGTATAGTAAGTATAGTACACTAGGACCCTTGCGAGAATCATGATGCTTGACCTTACAAATAGCTATGAAAGACTTTATAATGTATTATTAAACAATCCATAATTGTTATTAAGCATTAGGAATATTTGAGTTCTTAAAAAAACTATAATTATACAGTGCTGTAAGCAGATTATAATGCATTATAAGTATTTTTACAATGCATTATAGACACAGGCGTCGTAGGAAATGCTACCAAATTTCCTCTCCAAGGGACCCATACAGGACATAGGGTAGGGAAATGTCCTGAGACTGTAAGTTATTTGGAAACTTAACTGAAAGTAGTTATTCTTCCTTTCTCTTATTGAGTTCCTTTTAAAATGCAGACTCAATATAGCCATCACCGTGTCTTTAAGAGCCATTAGTAGGATAAAGTGCATTACACATTGAATTCAAATACTTGAAATATATTGTGTTATAAACCTAATAGCCACAACTAAACCTATTGTAATAGCTGGACTAATAATGACCTCATGTCTAGAATGACTCAGAGCTACAGTTTAGTTAGGGGCAGTGGTAGTCAATTCATTTCAACACCTGCTGAGCTTTTTATCCAATAACAATTGTACAGATATGTCACATAAAGCATGTTAATGTAAAAACAGACAAACTTTACCTGCCAGCACTGATAACAAGATAGCTGATAGTTGTATTTCTTCTGGATCACAAGATGCTGATGTAGACGGCTAGATCAAATCAATTATCAGCAATGCACCCAAGCTCATTATGTATTGTGTACGAGAAATGACAATTGGTTTCCACACCACGAAATACGCAAGGCGTGCAAAATACACCTACCCCTACCCAAACTTAGGGTGGGCTTGTGGGCTTGCATGTGAGACGTAGGGCTTGTTACTTCCTGCAAATGCTTTCGAAACGTTCATGTTAAAGACCACAGCGACAGTGACTGCGGATTATATTCACGGAACCACAAGTCCACATATGCAAGCTTCACAAGATGCAGTGTGACTCGGACCAGGCCTGTAGGCACACATTGACTGCAGCTTGCAGAGCTCTGCGTACATGTTTGTGGTTTTATGCGTTGCAGAATACCAGCCATCACTGCAGTCTATTTAGTTATATCAAAACAGCACAGTGTATAGGAAGCAAATTACTTTCTCTTTGTAGGAAAAAGTTCAGACTAATATCTAAAGCGCAAATTGAGATGTGACATCACATTTTCCAGATCTTAACATGTTTATGCATTATTTTGATTCAGTCAGTAGCTAAATTGTAGGCCCCGATGACTATACACCGGCTCCTTAGTCAAATATGTTTTTGTTATGACACAGGGATTCTACTCTGCACACTTCTTGTCAAATACTTAGAAGCTGCCAAGAATGACTGTGTAAAAAAGATTCATAGTGATGCAATGCTGTCAAGATGCCACGATTGTCTACACACGCATGCCAGAACGGTTTAAACTTACAGATCAATGGCCTGAAACTGTTTTTCTCACTTACTATAAAAAAGAAAAAGACAATCAAGTTTACTTTCTTTATTTTACAAAAACAATATATTTTCACAAGTTTTAAATATACTTTGAATTACATGATTTGAAGTAATGTGTTCATAAAATTCTATAGACTTTAAAGCATTCCCTTGTTCAAACTGGAAATAATCCACAGTACCATTTTTTAGCTTTTAGAAAACACACACACACACACACACACACACACACACACACACACACACACACACACACACACACACACACACACACACAAATACACGTTGCAGTCTTTGTAGCAAGGTGTGTTTTTCGTTCTTAATATCTGATCTGATTAGAATCTGATTTTACAGCTGTGTTGGAAGTGTCTGTGTCTCTGTGGCTGAAATTCCCTCTGCTCTGGCCGAAGTACTTAGTCAGCACATAGCCCAGGTTCTTCCTAAACTTTTCCCCTGCAAATGCATAGATGAGTGGATTTACACAGCAGTGAGACAGTGCAATGATCTCTGCAATGCCTATGGCAGAGTTAATAAATTTTGAAGCCTTGCAGGTGTTTAGGGTGTCAACGAACGGCTGCAGTGTCTGAAGGAAAACTGTGACATTGTAGGGGACCCAGCACACCACAAACACACACACTATGATGAATATCAGCTTTACAGCTTTGTTCTTTTTGGAGTTCCTGGACCTGGACAGCACAAAAAGGATTTTCACATAGCAGAAAATCATGATAGGGAGACCCACGAAAAGGCCCACGGTGTTCTCGCTGAAGTTTCGCAGCATCTTCCAAAACTGCTCCCTGTCCTCTGGATACAGTGGCTGGCACTGGTAGCTGTTGTCATCTGCATCTATCTCCAAGGAGGCAAAGATCACCCCAGGGATTGCCATGAAGACTGATATAACCCAGATAGTGATGCTGGCTATGATTCCATAGCAAAGTGTCCGGGCTCGCATGGCTGCAACAGCGTGGACGATGGCCAGGTAGCGGTCCACACTCATTAGGGTCACAAACAACGTCCCACTGTAGAAACCCAACTGTTCAGAGGAGCAGAGGGGGAAGGAAAGTCAGAACACACACACACACACACACACACACACACACACACACACACACCTCATTAGATTTACAATACACAAATAGAAGTAAAAGCATTAAAGAAAAAGAAAAGACAAAAAGCCCCACCTGATAGACTCCTGTCATCAGTTTGCATGACGCAAGGTTCTGGGAATCGTAGGCCCAGAGGGGCAGCGATACAGCCATTATGAGGTCCGACAGGGCCAGGTTGAGGAGGCTTATGTCTGCCATAGTCTTCAGCTTTATGTACCGGAGGAGAACCCAGAGAACGGTGGTGTTGCCTGTGAAATCAATTCAAATGATTAGTTGTTACTTATTATTTCCGGTGACAAATTGTAGAACAGAACTGTTGCACATATCTTACTTTTGCTTGCATCAGTTTCAGCTAAATGCCTTGAATGCAAATGTGCATTAAAATGTATAAATAGAGCAATACAAATGTCCTTTTCTCTTAAAGATTCAGGCCTTTTTGAACATACCTAGCAGACTTAGACAAAACAGCATGTAGTAAAGAACGGACAAGACCGTGGATCCATTGGGCAACCCTGGACCGGGATCCTGATCGCAGGTGTCATTATAATCAAAGTAGTTCATGTCCGAGTACATTGATGTCTCGTTCTCGGTTATGTTCATACTGCTGTGTAAGAAGGAACATGCAGGGATTACTTAACTTAATAACAAAATATCTAGAATCACCCAATAAAGACAAAAACCTTTGTGGTCCTTCATGTAAAGAGAGAATAGATTTAAAAATCAGTGTGACTAGATGGCATCATACTATCAACAACATAATTCAATGATTACTCAAATTAACATCAATAAAATCACAGTCAAGCTGCACAAAATAAATCATATAAATGAGATACAAGGTACA